>NC_046298.1:41886486-42204691 GCF_004115265.2 Rhinolophus ferrumequinum | reverse complement strand
TCTGATGGTCTTGCATCCCTGGATCCAGACCCTGCCCAGTCTTGGGTGGCTGTAGGGTGGGAGTGCTGGGGTGGCACAGATGATGGCAGAGGGGGCAGCAGTCCCCTCCGCTAGCCTCTGATTGGGGCCCTGCAATCCCCCAGGATTTGGTGCTTGGAAAGCTGACGTTGGGTTGCTATGGCAATGGGCTTGGGGCGGTTGCCATAGTAGCAGAACTAGCCTGGGTTTAAAAATATCTAGGAGGAGGTTTGTGTTTGTGTGTGAGTGTGAGTGCGTGACCAACCATGCTGTTGTGTGTGTCCAAACGGGAGGGTTTGGCGGGGGGTTTGGAGCTGGGGTTGCAGGCATGACTTGGGGGTGGGGACTGAGCATCACACGGTACTCCATGCGTGTTGTGCATGTTGCTGAATGGTCTGTAAGATCTCGTGTGTTGTTTGTATTAGACTCTGTGGGCCACGTATCTAAGTGTGTGTGATTACTCAATTTGTGTGGAAGACACGATTGAGTTTGTTCGTCAGTCTATATATCACATGTCAGTAACATGTATGCCTTATGTAACATAGGTGTTTGTCTTGTGGCTGGGATCATGTACTTGCAACTTCTCAGGTTGTGCATGGCCAAATGTGGAGTTGTTTTGGCTCTGAATATGTGCACCTGGGACATACTCTGATGTTAGAGGTGCATGTGTCTATTTGTGTGTGAGAGCCTATGATGTGGCTTTGGGTCCACATGACTGAATGTGCATTATGCATTATGGGTGAGGGTGTGTGTGTGTGTGTGTGTGTGTGTGTGTGTGTATGCGCGTGCCTATCCCCCATGAGTCGTCTTCATACATCAGAGTATGCCTGTGTGAAACTGTTGAATGTGTACCTGTGTGTCTGCAGGAGGGCCTGTGTGACTGGGGGGGACTTCACACCCAACTCCATTGGTGTTGGGATATGTACCTGTATGGTGTGAGTGTATGTGACTCAAAGGGTCTAAGGTGTGGATCTCGGCCTGACCCCAGTATCTCCCTGCATCCCTGTAGCCTCTTTCCCGTCTCCATGGCAACCTGCTCCTCAGCTCACTCCAGGAAGATGAAGGGGGAGGACCCAGACTGCAGTGGACCACAACCCCCTACCCTCCCCCTTGGCTCTGGGGACAATAGGGGGGAGGGGACAGATGGGCAGCCACCCCATCCACCCCAGGCCATCTGCTATCCTCCCCATCCTGGGGACCTGAGAGCATAGCAAGGGAGAAACAGCAATGGGATGGAGCAGAGGGAGGGACCCCCCAGCTGCCACAATCACCCCCATCCAGGCCTCCTCTGAGCCTAATCCTGCCTCTGGCTGACCTAGGAAGGAAAGAATCCTTGGAGACCAGGAATCCAGGGGGAAGAAAATTCATGTATCAGAGAACATTGAATATAAGCAATGATGACTTTGGGCTCTGAAATTAAGTTTGTCCTGCATTCAAATCCCAGTTTTCCCTGTCTACCTGTGTGCCCTTAGACAAGCCACACTACACGCTCCTGTGCCTCCACTTTGTCATCTTAAAATAAGGTTTTCTTAATGACATGAATAGTAGTACTTTACAAGGGCCAAGACTGTTTTGTTCCCTGTTGTGTCCCAGCGTTTGGGACAGTGCCTGGCACTTAGTAGGTGGTTCATCAGTGCTGTTGATTGAATTGAGCACCAGTTGAGTGCTAGGCTCAGAGCTCCATGTTTTAACTCAAGCGTTCATTGAATAAGTCTGAGCCCTTGCAGTGATCCTGTGTTGATTCTTCAAGGGATGGATGCAAGATTTGAGGGAAAACTTCCCAGTTCTCAGGGGTGACAGATATGTGATGTGGGATTTCTCATCTCGACCAAGTGATGTGAACTCGCTGATGCTCAGTTTCCTTGTCTGTAAAATGCGAATAATAAGAGCACCTTATGGAGTTTGTTGCTCTGGGGATTAAATGTGGTAAGCTTTGTAAAGCACTTACTTAGAACTGGACCTGGCACATAGTAAGTGCTCAGTAAACGTTCATTATAGGTGAGGGATGGGGAAGGTGTGGATGAGCCCAAGGTCCTTACTGCAGCCTAGGGGAGTCCGGTCCCTCTGGCAGCTGCGGGAAGGGGCGTGGTTAACCCATAGGGGCGTGATCTAGGCTTCGAGGGCAGACCAATGGAGGACCCGAGGGGCGTGGCCCTGACCGGCATGGGCGTGACCTTGCGCTGGTGGGCGGGGCCAGGCCGCTGTGGGAGCCTCCGGGAAGATGCTCCAGCCAGCAGCCACCGTCAGTCCTGCCGCCGCTGCCGCCCGCGCCTACCGCCCCCCGCGTCCCCACTAGCGGCCGCCTCCGCCTCCCACCTCCGGCCCCGCTCCTCCGGCCCCCCGCCCCGAGCAGGGTCTGGGGGGCTCGGCCCTCTGCCCCTGGTAGCAAAGAAGGGAGTCCCGTCCCCCCAGTGGCGCGGCCAGTCCCCTGTTCCCTGATCGTGAGAGAGACCCCACCCCTCAGTTCTCTCGGGGCCCCATCCGAGAACCCCTTGGTCCTCCCATCCTGCTCACATCCGCTCTCCAGCCTCTGTCAGCCCCCCAGAAGCAGCTCCCTCCCTCCTTCCCTCTCCGGGGTTCCCCCTCCCCCATCCCTCCGCCGCCGCCCCCTCCCCCTCCCACATCCCCTTCCCTCCTCCTCCCTCTCCCCCGGCCCCCGCCCCCCCCCGACCATGAGGATGATGGCCGCCGGCGCGGTGCACGGCCTCTTCACGGCCTCCGCGGCCCCGCAGCCGCCGCCGCCCCCGCCGCCGCCGCCGCCGCAACCCCAGCCTCCCCAGCAGCCGTCGCCGCCGCCACAGCAGCCTCCGCCGCCGCCGCCGCAGCCGCCGCAGCAGCAGCAGCCGCCGCCCCAGGCCCCCCCCATGGAGCCCGAGGCCCCGGATTCCCGCAAGAGGCCCCTCGAAACGCCCCCCGAGGTGGTCTGCACCAAGCGCAGCAACACGGGAGGTGAGAAAGGGCTGCGCTCGGAGTGGCGGAGCGGGCAGGGGCCTCGCCTTTCTCCATCCTCCTCTCCCCCCTACTGGCAGGTGCAAGGGCTCTAGGGAGGGGAAGGGCGCCCCTCCCTAGACCTGGGAACCGAGAGGAGAGTTGGGGAGGGTCCGGGCCCCCTCCCCTTCTGGCCGCGGCCCGGGTCTGGGAGCTTTGTCTGCCATGAGAAGGGTTGGGGGGAGGGGGTGGTAAGTGTCCTTGGGGGGCCCCCCCCGTAAGGAAGGGGGGCGTGGGTCCCTCTTAGCTGGTGTCTGTGTCCTTGAGGGGTGTGTGATGTGACCCTTTCGGGGCAGGGGTGTTCCTTGGCTGGCGTGTCCTGGCGGGGGGGAAGGGAAGGTGTAGAGGAGGCCTGTGGCCCCGGAGCTTTCCAGCCTCTCTCCCTAGGGATGTCCTGAGCAAGGGTTGTCCCGGAGGGAAGCATGTGTGGGCCATGGGCAGGGTTGTGCGTGGGGACAAGCTGGGTGGGTGTGTTGTGTGAGATGGAGAAGAGGGTGGGTTGTAAAGCTAGGTAGGAGAATGTATGGCTGGGACAGGTGTGTGTGTGTGTGTGTGTGTGTGTGTGTGTGTGTGTTCGCGTGTGCATGTGGGCCCTGTAAGGCCTGGATGTGTGACATTAGGGATTATGGATATGACAGGAAAGAGAGTGTGTGTGTAACGGACAGGGTGACATGAAAGGGGCTGAGCTCCATGTTGGAGACCCTTGAAGAGGTATGTGTAACAAGGGAAAGTGTGTGTATGTCCCCCCAAAAGGAGCTGTGGCGGAGTGTGACACATGAGTAAGAGGGTGTGTGGGGGACACTGAATGGGCCGGCTCTGGATATGAGCCGTGAGAGGCTGGCTGTGTGGATCAGGGGAAAGCGGTTTAGTGTGTGTGACACAGGCATATCTGGGATTGGGTGGGACCAGGAGAAGCTGATGAGGGTATGTGACAAGGAAAGGGTGTGGGTGTGACTCCAGAGAGGCTGTGGCTGGGTGTGACACATGGAGGTGTGCAACAGTGACATCAGAGGGGGTGTGTGTGTAACAAGGGAAGGTGGGTGTATGATGAGGGAGAGGCTGGGGCTCTGTGGGTGAAACGCACGAGGGTGTGTGACAGCGAACAGGGAACATGTGCATATGACACCCAAAGGGTATGAAAAGGGAAATGGTGTGTATATGATACCCAAGTGTGTGTACATGTGTAACAAGGGGCAAGGTGTCTGTGAAATGGTTGACTGTGTGACACCAGCAAGGTGGGGATGATTCTGTGTGTGTATGACAAGGGAGACAGTGTGTGTGTGTGTGTGTGTGTGTGTGTGGTGGCTGAATGTTTGACACCACAGAAGGTGTGTGTGTGTAAGACTAGAGAGACCCTCACTGTGTGTGTGACCTGAGGAGGGATGTGTAACAGAGAATGAAAGACAAGCTGGGAACACTAGGTGTATGTCTCAGCAGTGGGGACTCAGAGAGGAGGTAGGTTTTGTCAGGGTCCTCAGAGCCCAGCCCATTAGCTCCCTGGAAGGAGGGAGACCCCAGAGCAGACGAGCCCCTCCCTGCGGTCACCTTGGCCAAAATCTCTGCTTCCTCTGGCCTTTTCCTCCGGATGGGAGCAGGGTGGCCTCAGGCAGAGTGCACCCTTCCCTCACTGCCCGGCACTGTACTGGCTGGGGTGGGGACCTCCCAACTCCTCCCTTCAGATGAACACAAATCCCAGCGCCCCCTCACCCCTGTCCAGGTGGGACAGGAATTGGGGACCCCCCTGGCTGCCTCTGAAGGTCCAGCAGAAATTGGAGGAAAGGGAAGTTGGGGGAGGGATTGGGAGTGAGTTTCCTGTCCTTCTTCCTGCTCCCCCACCCCCAGCACACACATGAATATGGCCCCACCGACTTCCTTTCCTCCTTCCTGCTCCACTGCTATTCCCAGTCCTGGAGAGGGTCTGGGACCCAGGTGGTCCCTGAGCCCAGCCTGGCAGTCCAGCCCCTCCCCCGCTGGGGGGGGGGGTCCCATCCTTCCCTGAAAGGGGCTGAGATACTGAAAATCAGATCAATCAGATCACAGCCTAACAAAAGTGATGCCACCAAGAGCAGTCAGGTCCAAGTACTTGGTACCTCCTCCAAGTCAGGCTCAGAGATATGGGTTAATTTCCCAATACATCCCTCCCAGGAGATGATTTGAGCTGCTTTTTCAGATGAAGAAAACTGAGGCTCAGGGAAATGAAGCTACTTGCCCAAAGTCACACAGCTCATGTGTGGTAGAGCTGGGATCTGTCTAGTCAACCGTGGGTACCTGGTTCTAGAGCTCATGTGCTTAACCACTGTGCCTCCTGCCGCCCTCAATAGGGGGGATATTAAGATGAGCCCTTAGGGACCTTCTCCTCCAACCTCTGCCACCTCCCCTCCTGTTGACCCATGGATAAACTGAGGCCCAGAGATACAAAGGGACAGTACTCCATTTACAGAAACACTCAGGGGCAGGGCTGGGCAGGGGTTTGGGACTTAACATCCCAAAAATGAGGGCTCCTTCTGATAATACTTTCATGACTGTGGGATGCTGGGTCAACCTCACCCCTTTTCTGAGCCTCAGTGTTACCATCTGCAAAATGGGGAAATAACAATAACCACAATGATAATAACAATTATAGCTACCATTGCAATTGCTTGATGTCTTACATGCAGTATTTCATTTAATTCTTCCAACGTTCTATGATATGGTAATAATAATAATAACAATAAATTACAATAATGGCTAATGTTTATGGTCTATAGTGTGCCAAGAAGTATTATGGAAAACACTTGGCATGGTGACAGTATGTGACAAGAAAAGGGTGTGGTTGTGACTCCAGAGAGGCTGTGGCTGGGTGTGACACATGGAGGTGTGCAACAGTGACATCAGAGGGTGTATGTGTGTAACAAGGGAAGAATCCTTACAATTCTATTATGTTATCCATCTTACAGATGGCAAACTGAGGCACAGAGAGGTTAAGTAACTTGCCCCAGGTCAGTCAGCTAATAAAAGGCAGAGCCATGATTTGAACTCAGGAGGCTGGCTCCACTGCTGGGTAGACACTGCAGTGAGGAAACAGGCTCAGAGGGGTGAGGGACTTTGCTGGGGTGTCACAGCAAGTTGTGGCAGACTGAGCAGACTGAGCTCTTGCCGATGGCACCAGCCTGCCACTCCCGCCCCTTCCTGGGGCTGATAGAGGAGATGGTGGCTGTTAAAACTGGCTTCTGAGCACTGTGACTGGCAGGCAGACGCCAGTGAGAAGGAGATGAAGCACTAAGGACAGGGGGACTTGGGAGAAGAGTTGGATGGAAACTCTAGTCAGGAACTTACCGGAGAAATAAATGACCCCAGTCTGGAGAGACAGTAACCAAGAGAGTCCCCTTGAGTACAGATGATAACTCTGCAGGTGCCACTAGAATGGGCCTTATACTTCTGACTGTTCCCACCTCTCTCACCCCATACATGCAGAAACAGCAGTCTCTACACACACACAACCTCACACCTCACACCCCAAACGTAGCTTACACAAGCCAGGTCTTATTCCCAAGATCCTTCACTCTTTAACACAAAGACAGTGTTACCGGGATTAAGAGCCCTAGAATGAGATCTTCCAGGGTTCATCTCATCCCTGTCAAGTGCTTGGTGTGGGACCCTCGGGCAAGTTATTTTACTGCTCTGAGCCTCAGTCTCCTCATCTGAAAAATGGGGACTATAAGATCTACCTCTGCCTGTCGGGCTGTTGTGTGGGTTCAATGAGATTGCATATGTGAAGCTCACAGCATAAGACCTGGCAGATGGTAAGCACTCAATAACCTGCTGTTATTATTATCATTATCATCAACATTATTACTATTGCCACTGAGAATGTCATAGTCCTGTTTCACCAGCCAATGGTGAATCACTGCAAGGAGATCGTACCCCACCCACCTTTCTCTCACTCCTCACAACGCAAAGACAGCATCGCACCTTTCCTCATCTCATCCCTTCAGAGGCACGCGCCAGTTGTATTACATTTCTCACACGAACGGGCAACACCATCGTCCACAGAAAGATACCACACGCCTGCCGTCCCACCCTCCTCCCTGGTACCAGTCCCACATCACACCCCAGACTCCTCAGACCTCCACAGGACACACAACGCTTCTACCCCAACCCCCATACAAGAGCACCTACCATGAGTACAGCGCCCCAGCTTTGGTCCCCCAGAAAACAACTGTACCAAACACAACACCTCTATAACATATACCCCTTCAGCTATGCCTTTGTCATTAATGCCCCCCACCTTCCCAGATCACAGACACCTTTCAGGGTCAACTCTCTGACAGCAAAAAGTGCCACTCTTAACACAGCACCCCACATCTTTTGGGTAGGTTAATGTTCTTTAGGGAGAGTGTGGGGGAGTACTCATTGCTTTTTGGAAGCCTCCAGAAACATCCTGGGGGTGGACACAAAACGGAGAGGGAGACCGGAGACTCATCGTGACTAGATAGAGGAAAGAGAACCCCTTCCCGAGTAGAAATGTTTGGAATTGCAGCCAAAGGGACACAGGTTAGTCAGGAGAGCTGAAGCTGGCATCTTTAATTCTTTAGTCCCTGTCATGGTAGAGGGAGCTGCCGGACTCTAAGGGAAGAGCTAAGAGGAGTGAGCGTGGGTGGGTGGGAAGTTCTGGCATCTAGATTCTGCTTCAGTAGAAGGAAGAACTTTTTCACAGGCAGAGTCTTGGTTCAAAGAGGGCGGGAAGTGTGAGGTCTGGGTTCAGCTGAGGTCACGTGTCTTCCCTTGGTGCAAGGCAGGCTGGGAAATAGAGGCCTGGCTTCTTCCCAGGGGCATTGAGACTCACACAGTGGGACATGCCCTCAAATAGGAAGGACATGCAGATTCTGAAGAGGACCGGACTGGTGGAACAATGGGGACTCCCAGGGCCTAGAGTTCTGAGCTTCTATAAGCAGAAGGTCTCGGCTGGTCACTCGCCCTAGGAGACTGGCCTGAGGAGCGGGCTCCAAATTTCTACTAGTCTGATCCAGGAACCACTGAGCACCCACAGATGGTTTAAGGGGATCCATGGACAAGCTTTTTTTTTTTTTGACTATTGTATGTTTGCATTAATGTGCTTTGAGGGGGAAAGAATAACCAGCCCTCCAAACTCTGATTATTAGCAATGATTTTTAATGTCCTCTTTAAATTGATGCATTGACATTTGAAAAGTGGGTGGACATAAAGGAAATGGACTGTCTTGTTCCCTAAAACAAGGGCTGGCACATAGTGGGTGCCCGGGAAGGATTTGTTAGAGGAAGGGAAGGAAGAGGGAGAGAAGCAAGGAAATAATAGTACAGTGGGACACGAACAGGGCAAAATTCAAGAAGGTACCATGAGGAAGAAGGGTGTTAGAGAGCTACTGAGGGAGGAGAATGGGAGCAGGGTCTCACTTCTACCAGTGAGAGGACATTCCTCCTCCAAGAAGCAGGGGAAAGCCTGGGGTAGCCCCTAGGCGGGGGAGGTGATGCAGGAAATGGGGTCTGCTGTCCTTCTCCTGTTTCCCAATAAAACCCCAAATCTTAGAGGCTCATTTCTGCATTTATAGAGCACTTACTATGTGTCAGACACTGTGATAAGAACTTAACTTGTGTTCATGAAGTAGGTAATAACAATAATAATAATAATAACAATAGCAACAATATTTAATGATTCTCAAGTGCTCTATGTGCCCAAGACCATCCTAAGTATGTTACAGTTTATCATTTAATTAATGACAATAACTCTGAGGTAACACTATCATGTCCCCATTTTACACATGAGAAAACTGAGACCCAGATAGGTGAGGTGACTTGTCAAAGGCCACACAGCCTGTCAGTGACAAAATTCACACTCAGTCTAGGGCTGTTTCTGCTGTTTCCTATGGAAATTCTGACAAAACCTGGAAAGTGTGAGAGAGAGAGGGCACAGGAAATGGGGTGTAGGGACCTCCCCAGTTTGCTTCAGAGCAGATGAATACCTTCTGTCTTCAAGAGAGAAGCTGGGGCAGAGGCCGTAGCTGGAGAGAAGATGGGGGATGGAGTCCAAGAAGGAAAGAGGACAGTCCTAGTGAGAACAGCTCCCCACCTTCGTGAACCTTCCAGAGATGGAGAACTAGCCCCATCTCCATGACAGGTTTAGGGGAGAGGTAGGCAAGGGGCCATCTCTGTGAGCCCAGGGAAGAAAGTGACCTCGGGGTCAGAATGATTGATGGAAAGGTACCCTGAGGAGCTAATTACCTAATAGGCTTAATGGTCTGATTAGGCAAGTTTAAGAGGATTGCCTTGGGCTCAGGGAAACCCCTTAATTCTGGACCCCCTCCCCATGCTGGCACAGCCATATCCAACCCCTCACCCCCAAACCCCCATCTTAACACAGCAGGGAACCTAGAACCTTCAATCTTAAGGGACCAGGTGGTGATGGACAGGGCTTCCAGCCCCCTGCCCTGCCTCCACTTTTACCAGCTCAGTTTCTCTTTGATCTGCTCTGTATATTGAAATTTCCTGGGAGCACATTGAAAATAAGTTTCCTTTGCTTAAAAGAAAAAGTTAAAAACCACTGGGGGATGGTTTAAGACCATAATCTTTGGAAGCCGAATGACCTGGCTCCTCCCCTCCTCCCCCATCCCCCCAGTGTTTATTGCATGCTGGGCAGTACCCTGGGGCACAGGGTGAGGGCTAGTGACACGACCCACAATGGAGTTGATTTCTGTAATACATTGCTCTGAAGGCATGAAACGGAGATCCATCCCCTCCTCATAGTTCAAGGAAAGCCTCCAAGAAGAGACATTTGAATGAGCTCCTGAAGAACAAGAGGAATTCAGTGGGGGAGAGCAGTTCCAGGCAGAGAATGTGCAAAGGCCCTGAGGTGGGACACAGGAGGAAATGTTTAAGGAACAAAAAGGAAAGTGTGTATTGTGTCCTTAGAGGAAGATGAGGACGTGAAGCTGGAAAGGTGGGCAGAGACAAATCACCAAGGGACTTATACTGAGAAGGCTCCAGAATTTTTACCCTGGAAGGACTAGGGGGCAACAGTTTGGTTAGAAGGTAGGAGAGGCTAGGCACCTGCCTTGAGACTGCATTAACTAAGTGCTTTACACATACATGACCAAGAAAATGGGTCCATAACAAAGAATGTCCAAAGCCCCACCAACACCCTCGGCACCAGCTCGACATCCCCTAGGTCTTTGACACTATCTTGAGCACGTTGGTATTTGGCCACTAGCAGTAGAGCGTGTTAAGCAAGGGAGGGCCAAGAATAAAGCAGAATTGCATTCGAATCTCAACCCAGCAATGTCTTCGTGCCCTTAGGCTGGTGATCTTGGGCTGGTGCCTCCCCTTCTCTGAGCCCTTCTGTGCCTCAGTTTCCTCTTTTGTAAAAAGGGATCTCGTTCTACTCACCTCACGGTAAGTTGTGAGGAGTGGATGAAATCAAGCTTGCAAAACACGCAGCAAAGTGCTGGGTCCATAGTGAGCATTGAAAACATCTCCAGAATCCAGCCCTCCTCTCCCCTCACCCTTCGCTGTTTCCACCAGTCAGACCGCCATCACCTCCTGCCTGGACCATTGCAGTCACTGCCTCACTGGGCTCCCAGCTTTTCCACCCTTGCTTCTCTTAGTCTGCTTCCCTCCTGGGTATCAGGGATAGGGATCTTCTTGAAACCTAAGTCAGATCACATCCCTCCTCTGCTCAGAGCCCTCCGTGGCTCCCATCTCCCTTGGAGGAAAAACCCAAAACCTCACCATGGCCCACAAGCCTCAGCACCCCCCGTTACCACCATCCCTCTGAGTCCTCATCTCCTCTGCTCGCCTCCTCTCTCACTCAGCCCCAGCCACACCGGTTACCTCACTCTCCCTCAAACAACCCAGGCACAGTCCCACCCCAGGGCCTTTGCACTTGCTCTTTCTCCATGTAGCCACATGGTTCTGTTCCCTCCTCCACAGCATGGACTCTGGAGCCCGGTTGGGTTCAAATCTCAGCCACCTACTAGCTATGAGAACTGGGGCAATTTCTTCACCTTTGTTTCCCATCTGTAGAATGTTTATTTTTAAGTACCTCTCCCATCGTATCAGTGTGACAATTAAATGAACTCATATTTGTAAGTACTTGGAAGAGTCTAGAGCACATTAGGTGCTGTAAAGTGTTTGATAAACAAAGAAGGCCGCATTGCATTCCCTGGGAGGGCTTTCCTGGCCACCGGATCTGACAGTGCAGCCCCTCCACTCCCCATGTCCTTTCCTGCCTTTTTTTGTTTTCCTAGTACTTACCACCATCTGACACAAACCATACTGTCTGTCTCCCCTCTCTAAAAGAATGTAGCTGTGTAAGCTCTTGACTGAATTGCTAAAACTCTTTCGGCCTTATTTTGCCCTCGAAATCAGGGAGCTTTGTCTGCTTTTTTCATGACTGTTTCACTAGAACAGGGCTGAGCACGGAGCAGGTGCTTGGTAACTATTTGTGGAATGTGAATGAATGAATGAATGAATGAAGAAATGAACATCATTATTTTCCTTATTGCTATTCTCATGGTCATTGCTCCTGTATGTTACTGTGACCCCAGCGGTTTCCTAGCCCACCCCATGCTGGTGGTGCCTCCCTCAGGGTATCCTCTAAAGGTGAAGACTCCTCCCCCCTGACCTCTCCCCCCCTCCCACCGTGTGCCCCTACAGAGGAAGGTGAATACTTCCTGAAGGTGCTGATCCCCAGCTACGCAGCAGGCTCCATCATTGGCAAGGGCGGGCAGACCATCGTGCAGCTCCAGAAGGAGACAGGAGCCACCATCAAGCTCTCCAAGTCCAAAGACTTCTATCCGGGTAAGCCCCTCTGCCCAGGGCTCTGCCCCAGGCCTCCTGTCCTGCCCACCTGGGCCCTGGATGAGGGGGAGGGGCTGCCCCAGGGACAGTGAGAGTGGTGGGGGACCTCCCCTCCTCCTGAGGGGACAGAGCTGCCCCACCACCCACACCCACCCCCCCCCCCACGCCAGGCCCCAGCAGATGGAGGTGGGGGCAGGGCAAGACAATGGGCTTGCTGCATATTCATTAGCTCATTTGCATGATGTGCTGGCAGATGTGCCCCTTCCCACACACCTGCCCCTTTGGGTCAGTTGGAGGAGCTGGTTGGGGGGTGGACAGGAGGCAGGTGTTACGGTGTCTCTCTGGGCTTGGTGGGGACAGCACACCCACTCCTTTCCCCCCACTATTTCCCTTTGGATTTCTCTGTCACCCTCTCTTGCCCAATCTGAATCACACTGTTTTTCTCTGTCTGGGTCATCTTTACATGCCTCTTTCTTATTCCGTCTCTGACTTGCCCACCTCTTGTTCCCTTAGTCTCTATTCCTATGGGCCCCTCTCTGTCTCCTCCTTCCCTTCTCTTCACTCCCATCTCTCTGGTTCTGTGTGAATACCCCCCCACCTCTTGTTCTCTTAGTCTCCCATTGGGTCTGTCTGTCTCTGCCTTTCCCTCTCCTCTTTTCCTCCCTTTCTGTCTTCCCATCTTGTTCCCCATATTTTCATTTCCCTCCACCTTTCATATTTTCTCATTTTCTTCTCTTGCTCTTCAACTCTCCCTTTCTATTCAATCACCCATTCAGCCAATATTCAATAGCACCTCTCAGTGTGGTCATTCTCTGCTGGGGTTACCCTTCATTTCTTTCTGCCTCTGCTCCCCCATTTCTACCTTTATGTTTCTCTCCTTCTCCTAAGCCTCAGCTC
This sequence comes from Rhinolophus ferrumequinum, assembly GCF_004115265.2. NCBI lineage: Eukaryota > Metazoa > Chordata > Mammalia > Chiroptera > Rhinolophidae > Rhinolophus > Rhinolophus ferrumequinum. Next base: position 42,191,978 of record NC_046298.1, on the reverse strand, counting down.
CCTCTTGTTTTATTCTCTCTTCAAATGCGGCCTTTTTATCTGCCTCTCCTCCAGTTCTGTCTCCCTCCCCACAACCATACATTTTTCAAGGCCCTTCCGCTCTCTCTAATCCTCCTCAATATCTCACCCCTGCATATCTTCCCTCACAAGACCAGTGCCTGAGCTTCGACATCTAGGAATCCAGGGAAGGCCCCCTGAATTGCATCTTTGGCCTGGCTCTAGTTCTAGTTCATTCTTAATCCCCTTGGATTTTTTTAGGTCAAACATCAGAGCTGCTGGAGCCGAGGGTCAGAACACATTCATATATTCATATTCATATTCATATTCTCTCTCTCTCTCTCTCTCTCTCTCTCTCTCTCTCTCTCTCCTCCCTTCACCCCACCCACCTCCCATCTCACTAAGCAGCTTTGGCAAGAGGTTTAGAGAACAGTCCAGGGAACCAGGCTGTTTCTCTTCTACCCCCTTTTCTCTTCTACCCTGGCCCAGTTTACCCCATACCCTCCAGCCCACAAGGTACGGATAAGACCCTTTCTTGGGACATTCATCCGAGGACACTTGGTTCCTTGCCCCTGGATCACATTCTGTGACATGAGATACATCATCCCCTCCCAACTCAGTGGCACACCCCACAGGCCAGGCAGCTGAGAACCCCAGAGGATGGGACAGTCATTAACTCTCCTGGGACAAACACATAATTCAAACAAGCAACATAAGCCAGCATCTCTCCCCAGCCCTTGGACATGCAGCCAGCCCCCCTCCCCGCTCCAGATTATATGGCATGTGCTGGCTCCTTACTCAGATGCAGGACACAGCCCCCTACATCCTAGTCTGTCCCTAGGACTTCCCAGGACCCACAGGAACACAAGAAATAAGATGCTACTGCTCGAGACAAATAGCGCATTTCCCTCTGCTCCTGGCTGACACCCTTTCATTCATTCATTCAACACACATTCTCTGAGCACCTCCTCTATGCCAGCTCTGTGCTGGATAGAGATGGGGACACAGCAGTGACTGAGACGTCCCAGGCTTGTCTTCTCGAATCTCACATCTCAGTAGAGAACATAGACCAAACACTAGTGACAACCTAGAGTGGTCAGGGCTAGGACGGGGAAGCCCAGAGGATGGTGGGAGCCCAGATGGGTATGCCATTCAACCTTGGGAGGTTGAGCCCAGAGTAAGTAGGAGTGAGCTAGGTAAAGGGCGGTGAGGGGTGCTCCCGGAAGATGAAATAGTATGTTCAAAGGGTGGAGGGGGGATGGTTTATTCAGTGTGGCTGGAACATAGAGAACAGGTGAGAAATGACAATGGAGAAATGGGAAGGGTCCTCTGAGCCTAGTAGGTTCACACACACACACAGACACACAGATGGATAACACACACACTGCACTTGTGTGTCTACTACACGAAACAAAAAACTACCTAGCTCTTAACCCCAAGGGAGGAGCAGAACACAAAGGGGGTCCCCTCCTTCATACAGGAAACTCCAAGCCCCAGATTCAGTCCTTCTGGGTCATACATGGAGAAACTGAGACCCAGAAAGAGGCAGGTACCTGCCCCAGGCCACACAGACTTCTGTACCCTCACCCAGACACCCTTGTGATTCTCAGCTCCTTCTGATTTTGAACATCTGCCTGAAGCTCAGAACGCCATTCCCAGAAGGAAAACACAGACACCCACACTTTTAAAAAATATTTTATTGATTTATAGCATATATGTACCTAAGTGCAAAAATCTTAAGTGACTACTTAATAAATTCATACATATTTTTTTATGACCAAAAATACAAAAGCAAAACTACAATCATTTTATGCTTCCCTTTCTATACCAACGCACATTCACATACCCCATGTGCCCCAAATTTAACACAGGGTTGCTCAGTGGTTAAAAGTTCAGACGGAAGCGAGACATCTGGGTTCAAAACCCTGATCTTTCACTACTGGCTGAATGAACTTGGACAAACCCCAAACCTTCTCTGCCTCAGTGTCCTTGGCAGTAAGTCAGTAATAATAATATTACCTGCCTTGTATATTAAAGCGAACAAATATACATATAAAGTGCTTAGAACGGTGTGTGGTGTTTGGTATCATGTAAGCACCAGCTGTTATTATTGGATATTCTTTCAGACTTTAACTGAGCCCCTCAAAATCCCTGTGGACCCGGGTAACAAACTACAAGGGAGTGGGAGATCACAGACTCCCTGAGCTGGAAGGAAGCCTTGCAGAGATGGAGAGCCTGGCCACTTCATCCAGGCTCTCCCTGGGGCTGCCCCCCACCCCCGCCCCAGTTCCCACCCTGACCCACACCCTTTCCTATTTACACCCAGATGGAGGCAGCCTGCACGCTGACTCACCCTTGGCTCAGACCAAGCCATTGTTCTGGGGTGGGGGGGAGTAAGAGTAAGGAACAGCGGCGCAAAGGAGATGGAGGATATCAACTATACCAGCGACCCCAGACAGTGACACCCAGACACATGGTGAGACTGGCATGCCAGGTTGAGTGGTAGCAAACGAGGGGTCAGAGTAGTAACACCAGCGTACTGCACTCGAGTGCCCACAGGCCACTGGACACTCACCCCAAGTGTCCCAGACATGCAGGCACACAGAGCCTGGCACGCACTCAAGACCTTTTACAGAACCAGACACCTAACTGGTCCTACAGACAGAGTCCCACTCAGGGAGAGACACACACACGCTATACACACGAAACATGGCCAGCTCACCCAGGCACTGACACACACACCCACCGGTCATAGTGGAGTCTTCTTTGTCTGGCTGTAATACATACACGCAGACACACATACACATCAGTCCTCCAAACAGTCCTCTATCCTAACACCTGGGTCTGCCTGTTCTCTTTCTTTCTCACGTTCACACACGTCAGTCATAATCTTGTCTGTTCCTATACACACACTCACACATGATCATGCATACCACACACCTGTCATCCAAATAGTCTTTTGAACACTTACAGGTGTCTAGTCATCTCCCTTACACAGCTGTGCACACACATGCGCAGACACATGCAGTCATACAGTCTTAAAGTGGTATGCATTCATCGTACAGCCTCAGTGTCACTTCGTGAGATTCTTTGTTTCTTTCTCTTAAACTCTCACCTACACTCAGCTCAGTCTCACAAATAGTATACAGAACCTTGAGCATCACAGCAACACTCAAAGTCTTTCTCACACACGAGCACACACACAAACATCTTTCCTGGAATCACTATGTCATACAATCTGTTTGTATCTGTCTCTTCCCGCTCTTTCTTTCATACACCCAGATAAAGATTATTTGGCCAGTCCTGCCCAAGTATATACACTCATGCATACACACACACACACACACACACACACACACACCCCACTCAACCAAACAGCCTCACAGGTATACTCACAGTGTCACCCAAAGTCTCCCACACGCATGTATGCCATCACCACCCAGAGTTAGCTTCTCTTCTCCCCGCTGCCCCCTCCAACACATACACACACATAGTAAGGATGCCCAGGTCAGAACCACAGCCAATATCTGGAGACTCTCCAGCAAAGACACCCAATCTCCCAGTCCTCACTCTTCCATGAGTTGCCTTTGACCCACGCTGCTCACCCCATGTCCACACCCCTGCCCTCCCCCAGCCCTCAGCCCTCCATCTGGTGGGTCCAAGCAAGCACTCAGGCCTCTCTTCTGTCTCCCCCATCCCCCAGCCCTTCCCCATCCTCTCCAAAAGCCCAGAGGCCTTCGCTGCAGGCTTTCAGGGGTTGCCATGGCAACGGGGCCTCGTCCTTCGTCCCCCTGGGGGTGGGCTGAGGACCCGGCCAGCCAGACCGATAAGGGGGTTCCAGTTACTGTGGCAACCGTTGCAGGCCTGAGCTCTCGGCTTCTAGAAGGGGGAGTGAGTGAATGGTTGCCAAAGCAACCGGGAGCCAGCAAGAACTGGGAAGAGGCAGCTGAGCCCTGTCTCCCCTGCCCAGGGCTGCTGTGGGCATCGCAAGGCACTTAAGCATCATTCTTCATCCCCCGGGGTTGTATTAGGGAGGGCGATGAAATACAGATTATAAAATAGGGATCCCAGCTACCCACCATGGCCTGGGAGCCCATGCCAACTTGCCCAGGCTTACCATGTGACCTCTCTCTGGACCTCAGTTTTCTCTTTACATTAAATGGGGCCTCTCTCTCAGGAATGTCCCCATTCCTGTCTGATGAGTGTGCCCTCTCTCTTCCTTGTTCAACAGGAACCACAGAGCGCGTATGCCTGGTACAGGGCACAGCAGAGGCCTTGAATGCTGTGCACAGCTTTATTGCTGAGAAGGTTCGAGAAATCCCACAAGCGATGACCAAACCTGAGGTGGTCAACATCCTTCAACCCCAAACCACGATGAACCCCGACAGAGCCAAGCAGGTCAGCAGGGACGGAATGGGTTTCTGGCAAGCTGGTGAGGTTCAGGAAAAGACACTTCTCCCATTACTGGATTACTATGGGATTCAATGGGATAATGTGGATAAAACATTTATCAATCAAATACGTGGTAGTAGTGGTTATTATTGCTATTATTACTATTCTTATTAGTCAGTCTAGGAACTCCGGACCACCCTGATTCAGAGAGAGAGCGAAGGTTAGGAGTATTTGTCCGAGACACCCCTGCTTATCCCTCTTTCCAGGGACTCTCTAGATCCTCTTCCCTCTCCACCTCATCCCATTGTCCTTCAGAGCAACCTGCCTCCCACTTCCTGTTCTCGCTGTAAGTGACCTCAGCGACAGCCTTTCCACATCTAGAAGAGTTTAGAAATGGCCTCTCATACTGCCCCGCTCCATTAATTACTGTATGGGAGTAGCCACCATTTTGGAGAAATGTATCGTTAGCGAGAGAGGGGGCAGGTCCCTTTCCTACACAGCCATCTCTAGAAGGGATAGAAGGAGGAGGGCAGAGCCTCTCGGTTGCCTCAGTTACAGGGAAGCGGTGGCGTAGGGGCGTAGCAGGGAGCGGACCAATAGCTTCCAGGGCCTCTCCAGTTGCCATGACCACGGTGCGCACCGGGCAGGTGGGCTTGCAGCAAAGCCCCTGACAGCGGTCCTGAGGGTAGGGGGTTAAGGGGGAGGGGAACGCGGGGCTGGCTGCGCACACTCCCTGTTTTCTCTCCCCCTTCTTGGCTCCCATTTACACGCGTGCACGATGCAAAGGGGCGAGAAGCCCGGGACAGGAGGACAGGCCACTTGTGAGGGTTTCTTAACGTCTGCCTAGAAGCAAAGACAAGAGAGCGAGCCTCTGTGAAAGGAATCTGGAATTCTTGGGAATTCTTGTTGCCCTGAGGTGGAGGAGACCACGGACTGAGTTCCCCAAGCTCCTGGGGAAACGGTGGGCCGAAAGCCCTGGAAGAATGCTGCTCAGAGGATCGTCCCAAAAAAGACTGCGGGCCTGGGGCTTGGAGCGTGGGTGCTGTCCTTGGTGCTGAAGCGGCTCCGCTCCATGCGCCCTGCCAGGCGTCCTCCGAATCCTTTCCCACCAGCAGGCCACAGCTTACCCACAGTTTACAGTGAGGCTGCCTTGGTCGGGGCCACAAGGGGCCTAGAGTTCATCAAGAGTTTGTACATGTTGCAGAGAAAATGAGGTCAGCACCATCTGTGCCTGAGCCTCCCACCCCACCCCCTAATCCACAGGAACTCGGAGACAGTAGCGTCGAAAGGTTATAGAACCAGGATTTTTCCTCTGCATTATTAAACTCGGGGGCTCCAAAGAATTATGGAGATAATGGCTGAAGGCTCAGGCTCTGGAGTCAGATGTTGAGTTGAATCTTACTTTGATACTTCTTACCTGTGTGACCTTGAGCAGTGACTTGATTTCTCCATACTTCATTTTCTCATCTGTAAAATGAGATTCATCTGGTACCTGCTTAAGTAAGGGTGGTAGTTAGTGTTCATTGATGTTTGAAAAGCACTTAGCATGTATGCCTAATGCATAGAAAGTTCTCAAAAAATATTAGCTATTGTTACTGTCACGGGATGTTTGAGTCAGGAGATAGGTCGGTCTATTCCCTCTTTGTCTTGGACTTGCTGTGTTACTCTAGGTCTTCTTCCCTTCTATAAGCCTCAGTTTCCCTTCTTTACAGTGTGGAAGCTGGGCCAAACCAGGCATTATACATTGAAATGCCTCCAGGGTTCATAAAGGGAACATAAAGGATTGAGGACTGGGGCTTCATCATAAAGATATACTGCCATCCCTTATAGGGGGCAGCCGCTACTCAATGTGGACTTAGTGTTGCTATATCTTCCAAATTTTTCGAAAGAAGCCAGAATATTTTAAATCAACCGAATTTTAAAGGTCAGCTCCATTTTTAAAACAGTGTGGCTTTGGGCTGGTTATGGCCTGAGGACCACTAGTTTGCCACCCTTATTGGTATCTGAATTATCTAGTAACTTACATTGCATATTCCAGGGTCCCAGCCCTGAAGCAGAATTTCTGGGACTAAGGCCTGGGAATCTGAACGTAGATTCTGGCCTAGGATCCGATCCTGGCTCTGTTACTCACTATCTGTATGACCTTGAGTGTATTACTGAACCTCACTGTGCCTTTGTTTCCCAATCTATAAAATGTGATGATAATAGTACCTTCCTTGTTAGGATTATGGCTAAGATTAAGTAAGTTACTATCTGAAAGTTTAGAAAAGTGCCTAGCACATGGTAAGCACCGTTGCTACTGCTACTGCTGCTGCTGTTGTTACTATTATTTAAAAATCTCCAGACTTGCAAATCACTGGGACAGATGGTCTCTGAGGTCTTCCTGGCTCTACAACTCCTACACTTCCTTGGCTCTGTGATTCCAAGATTCTAGGCATATATTATTCTAAGATTCTACCGTTGTAACATCCTGGGACTCCAGGATTCTACAAAACTGCCTCTGCAGATCCCTTGAAGATGCTGTGGTTTCTACAATCTGAAAGCAGCTACTGTTTTCTGAGGGTTTCCCGTGTGCCAGGCCCTAGACAGTCACTTTCGTCATTGAATATTCCCAGTAACTGTATGGAGTAGCTGTACAGATGTCAATATTGGAGATGAGGAAACTGAAGCACAGAGAGGTGAGGGCACTTGCTTTTACCATTTCTTGGCGGTCAGAGTTTCTTGGATGACAAGGTTCCCATCCTTCCCCCATTGCTCTGAAATGCTGTATCACATGCTAAATACCTCTTTGCTCCTAGATCTGGTTTTGTACATTCTTCTGTTCTATTCCCTTGACTTATCAGACTTCTATTTTCTTACGACTTTTTAAAATAACAGCTATATTGAGATATAATTGAGAAATAACAGCTATATTGAGATATAATTCACCATGTTAAAGTATAATTCACCATGTTAAAGTGTATATAATTCAGTGGTTTTAGTATATTCACAGAGTTGTGCATTTATCACCACTGTCTCATTCCAGAACATTTTCACCACCCCAAAAAGAAGACCCATACCCCTTAACAGTCACTCTCCATTCCCCTTGGTCCCCCTCCCGGCCCCTTCCCACCACTAATTATTTTTGTTGTCTATGGATTTGCCTATTCTGGATATTATATATACATTGAATGATATTTATGTGGACTTTTGTGTCTGGCTTCTTTCCCTTAGCATAATGTTTTCAAGATTCATCCATATTATAGCATATATCAAAACTTCATTTCTTTTTATGGCCAAATAATATTTCATTGTATGGATATATCACATTTTGCCTATTCATCAATTGATAGAAATTTGGGTTGTTTTTACTTTTTAGCTATTATGAATAATGCTGCTAAAGAGCATATGTGTGGACATATGTTTTCAGTTCTCTTGGGTATATACCTAGAGGTGGAATTGCTGGGTCACAGAATAAATCTTTAACTTTTCGGAAAACTGCCAGACATTTTCCAGTGATTGTAACAGATGTGGGATTTAAATCCAGATCTGCCCATGAGGTAACAATCACAACAACCATTTCTTGAGAACCTACTATGAGCACATATTAATTGCACGCTCACATGGCACTCTGTGATTGACACATAGTCTGTGCTCAGCAAATGTTGCTTGTTTGAATGGCTGGATGACGACATGCCCACAGGGGCCAAGCAGAAACATGAACATGTCTGAGGGGAGGTAGCCAGTTATAACCGGCAATGGTAAGCTCTGCGAGTCACCTGAAGAGCTTTCCTACTCAGTTCTTGTTAATGGTGGCTGTGCTTGAATTTTGAGCTCTTCATTTCATGTACAGTCTCAGTTGGGCCTCATAATAATCCTCTGGAGGAAGTATGAATATCCCCATTTGCAGATGAGAAAACTGACTCAAATCTTTTGCTCAGCCGCAGTGGTGGAGTCAGGATTTGAACCTGAGCAGGTATCTTTAGAGTCCAAGGCAGCTTTTCGGGGATGTGTGTGCACAGAGAGATGAAGGCACTTGCTTTTTGTCCTTAGACGTTTTGAAGAGGTTGCCAACATTTAAAAACTGGGATGCTTTACATTTGACAAATCAGAATGTCCAGTTAATCTAGAAAACTCAGGTCAGGCTGAGTTTGGCTACCCAAATGCACAGCATCCTGCCATACACACCACCAGGTAAAATAAATCTGGCTGCCTCCACCCAGTCCTATTCCTTCGTGGTCCTGTGGGCATATCGTCATTCATTCTTTCATCCACCCATTCATTCACCTACCCTTTGCTGAGTGTGTACCAGGCATCCCTCTGAGAATCCTGGAGTAAACAGGACAAACAAAATCTCTACCCTTGTGCATCTTACATTCTCGCAATAGAAACAGAAGATAGTAAATCTTCAATCTATCAGAAACAGAAAATAAGTAAATAAGTAAAATGTATAGGATGTCAGAGAGTGAAAGCACCATGAAGAAAAACCAAGCAGAGACAAGGGAAAATGGAGTATTAGTGTATATACAAAGGGTGCTAAAAAAAAATGTGTACACATTTTAAGAAAGGAAAACTATTAAAATTGTAATACTCAGTTTATATTGATAACAAAAGATGAATACAAGTCACGTTTGACTTCTGCAATTACAAGAGGTGCTCAAAGTGGTTACCATCAGCGTCCAGACACTTCTGATTACGGCGAACTACTGCTTGAGCCATATTGACCAAAGTGTCCACTTGTATACATTTTTTTGGCACCCCCGGTATATTTTTTTCTCCTAACTTTTTATTTTGAAAATGTTCAAAGACTAGTACACTGAACCCCCTAACACACTGCACTTAGGCTCACAAATTATTAACATTTGCTTTATATCTACACACACACACACACGTTGCTTTTTGTTTGTTTGTTGCTGATCCATTTGAAAATAAGTTGTAGGCCTCATGCTTCTTCACCCCTAAATACTTCAGCATATATCTCCCAAGACCAAGGCCAGTCTCCTATGTTATTATATTTACTATTATCATACCTACCAAAACTAATACTAATTCCATACTATTATTTAACAAAAGTCTATATTCAAATTGCCCCAAACTTTTATATCTATATATTACGTATTTTTCTATCCAAGATTCAGTTGGTGTTCAGGTCGACAGAATACCATCATTCATTGTATTTGGTTCTTGTCCCTGATTAGTCTCTCTTGATCTAGAATAGTCTAGGATGTATTTCTGAAGGAAGAGCCAACAAACAGCATTGCTGATTGGATGTTGAGTGTGAGGGAAAAAGAAGACGCCTGAGTCTTGGGCCTGAGAAGTGGAAGGATGCATTTTCCATGTACTGAAATGAGGAAGACCATGGCAGAAACATGTTTGAGGAGAAAGATGGCTTCCATTTTGGACTTCTTAAATTTGAGGTGTCCATTCAACATCATACTAGAGCTGTGAGATTAGCAGTTGGATATGATTCTGGAGGTGTCCATGCTGAGGACGTAAAACAGGCACATAAATGGGCTTTGATAGTTGGGTGGTCAGGGAAGGCCTCTCTGAAGAAGGTGCAATTGTGCAAAGACCTGAATGAAGGGAGGGGTGAGCCTCCTTGTCTGGGAAAGAGCGTTCCAAGTGAGGGAACAGCAGGTGCAAAGGCCCTGAGCCTGGTGGGAACTTGGCACGTTGGAGGAACAGCACAGACGTGTTGAAGTCAGAGATCAACAGGGAGCAGAGCCTGTCGGTCAGCGAGCGGCTCTCAGCCTTGTCAGTCAATGTCCTCCTTCTCCTAGAAATATTTTCCCAGGCCCCTGTACTCTCTGAAATTATTTATAAGATAGAGATATAAAAACATATCTAGATCCGTAAGATTTTTGACAGTTTTGAGATACAATTCACATACATAGAATTCACCCGTTTAAAGCGCAATTCAGTGGTTTTATTATATTCCGAGTGGTGCATCTATCACCGCAGTCAATTTTTGAACATTTCATTTCCTCCAGAAGAAATCTGGATCCCCTAGCTATCACCCTTCAGTACCCCCAGTTCACCACCCTCCCAGCACTAAGCCACCACGAAGCTTTTCTGTCTCGATAGGTTTGCCTGTTCTGAACATTCATATACATGGAATCACACAAAATGTGGTCTTTGGCGCCTGGCTTTGTACACACAGCATAATGTTTTCTAGGTTCATCCATGCTCTAGCATGGATCAGAACTTCATCTGTTTAAGTTGATTGCCAAATCCATTGTACAGATGTACATTTTCTGTATCCCATAAGACGTTTTTTAAATAAAGGAGAAATGAAAGGAAGGTGATTTGTTATAAAATAAGATGAATGTTAATATGTAAATGCTCAGCCAGCACCACAGATGAAGAAATAATGAAATAGCTGCCCACACCTAATATAGCCTGAGTGAGTGAGGAAGTAACAAAGTCAGTGATACAGAGTGTACTATTGGAGACGTAAGTGATAAAGGTGGCATTACTGCTGATGTCATGGTTTTCCAAAATGATGAAAGACTCTTGGTCAAGTTCAGAACAAAACAAAGTGCAACCTTCCCTTAACTGACTGAGAGTAGCATTCCTGGAAATTTCAGTAGATCTTAAAACTGTGCAAAAAAAATACTTGGTATTTATATGTATCATATATGTATCAGAGATTTATACACAGACTTCACCAACATGGATGTCCAAGGGGACATTCAAAAATCATAGACGACCTGGGATGGTTCATCATTGTGAGGAACTGACTCTAACATGATGGGGTGCAAACATCCGTGGCCCTGCTCCCTGAATGCCCACATCTGCCCCTAATCATTGTGACAACCACAGCCGCTCCCATAAATTTCCCAAACTCCCACAGGGTCTGGCTTGGGGGTGGAGAGGAGAAGCGGAGATGATAGCTTAGGGGTTGGAATACACAGGTCTGGGGGGATGTGGGAAGGATGGAGAAGGAGGAATTTCTGTGTGGAAATGCGCTTGGAGATTTAAAAGGAGACATTTAATTTTGAAATATCCCCACTGGAATTAACAGTGATCAGTTTTGTGGCTGCAAAGGATGGGCTGCTCTGCCACTGAGAAGGAGGGACCACCATTTTAAGTGACCAATTTTCTCCCTGCCTTCTCAGAGGTAAGGTTGCGTTATCTTCATTTTACAGATAAGACAACTGTAGGAGATCACTAGGGCTGCCATAACAAAGTACCACAAAGTAGGTGGCTTAACCAACAGAAATTCATTTTCTTACAATTCTGGAGGTTAGAAGTCCTAGATGAAGGTGTCTGGAAGGGTTGGTTTCTTCTGAGGTCTCTCTCCTTGGCTTGGAGACGGCCATTTTCCTGTGCCTTCACCTGGTCTTCCCTCTGCTGGGGTCTGTGTCCTAATCTCTTCTTATAAGGACACCAGTCCTATTGGATTCGGGCCCACCCTAATAACCTCACTTTACCTTAATTGCCTCTTTATAGATCCTGTCTCCACTACCATCATATTCTGAGAAGGTTAGGACTTCAATATATGAATTGGGGGCGGGGGCAACAATTCAGCCCATAACAACAAGAAAAAGGTTAAGCGCGTTCACCATGTCCTAGGGTGGGAAGCACAATGGGGCAGGAATGCATGAGGCTGAATTTCAGCTCCTTCACTGGCAGGGTGACCTTGGGGCAAATCCCTTCACCTCTTAGGCCTCAAGTGGCTCATCTGTAAAGTGAGACTAATGGTGCCTTTTCTGGGGCTGGAACTCAGAAGCCTTCATTGATATAGAAGGGCACGGGCTCCAATGCAAGCTTGGAGCAGAGTCCCCCACTGCATCAGCCATTCAGCCTTTCAGGTCCCAGGTGAAAGGGAGGTCCCAGGGCACCCAGGGACATGGTACAGGTTGGCTGAGAGGCTACTCAGGGGACTTGGAGTACTAGATCGTTTTCTACCAACCAATATGGAAGTATTTCAGTATTTTTAACAACAGTAGGACCATACTGGTGCATATCAAGAGGGCAAGCGGGGCCTGATTTGGGACAGTTGAGAGCAAGGGTGGGGAATCGACCCTGATGTTACTACTCAGACTCCCCTTACCACCCTAAAAACCGTCCCTTTCGCCCTCCCCCCCCACAGGCCAAGCTGATCGTCCCCAACAGCACGGCGGGCCTGATCATCGGGAAGGGGGGCGCAACAGTGAAAGCGGTGATGGAACAGTCAGGTGCCTGGGTGCAGCTGTCCCAGAAGCCAGAGGGCATCAATCTGCAGGAGCGCGTTGTGACAGTCAGCGGCGAACCCGAGCAGGTGCACAAGGCCGTGAGCGCCATCGTGCAGAAGGTACAGGAAGACCCCCAGAGCAGCAGCTGCCTGAACATCAGCTACGCCAACGTGGCTGGCCCCGTGGCCAACTCCAACCCCACCGGCTCGCCGTACGCCAGCCCCGCCGATGTGTTGCCTGCGGCGGCCGCTGCTTCGGCCGCTGCTGCCTCCGGCCTGCTGGGCCCCGCGGGGTTGGCGGGCGTGGGCGCCTTTCCTGCCGCCCTGCCTGCTTTCTCGGGCACCGACCTGCTGGCCATCAGCACGGCGCTTAACACGCTGGCCAGTTACGGCTACAACACCAACTCCCTCGGCCTGGGCCTCAACTCGGCGGCAGCCTCCGGGGTCCTGGCCGCCGTGGCCGCTGGTGCCAACCCTGCCGCCGCTGCCGCTGCCAACCTCCTGGCATCCTACGCGGGTGAGGCAGGGGCCGGGCCAGCCGGAGGGGCCGCCCCACCTCCACCCCCGCCACCCGGAGCCCTGGGGTCCTTTGCATTGGCTGCAGCCGCCAACGGCTACCTTGGGGCCGGGGCGGGTGGTGGGGCAGGTGGAGGAAGTGGCCCACTTGTGGCCGCTGCAGCCGCGGCAGGAGCGGCTGGGGGCTTCCTGACCGCCGAGAAGTTGGCAGCCGAGAGTGCCAAGGAGCTGGTGGAGATTGCGGTGCCTGAGAACCTGGTGGGAGCCATCCTGGGCAAGGGGGGCAAGACGTTGGTGGAGTACCAGGAGCTGACAGGTGCCCGTATCCAGATCTCCAAGAAGGGCGAGTTCCTGCCAGGCACGCGGAACCGGCGGGTCACCATCACAGGCAGCCCCGCGGCCACGCAAGCCGCTCAATACCTCATCAGCCAGCGGGTCACCTACGAGCAGGGGGTGAGGGCCTCAAACCCCCAGAAAGTGGGATGAGGCCTGTGGTGTGTGCTCCCACCCTTCTCCCTGTCCCTCCTTCTCCTCTTCCTCCTCTCCTCCTCCCCCCCAAACTCTTGACCTCAGCTCGGTGTAGTCCTGCTCCTCATGGGATTGGGGCTGGGGTAGGTCTGACTGCACCCCCCTCCCTTCTGGTAGTCATAGGCAGGATTGAGTGATGGCTGGGGATGGGGCCCAGAAGCTCCCTCCCCAGCCCTGAACTGACCCCTCCTTCCTTCCTCCCTATGCTTGACTGGGCCTGACTCTCCTCTCCCAGGGCCCAGGTCTGTGTGATATCTGTATATATTGCATTTTGTTGATTTTAATAGAAAACAAAGCGTTATTTTCTCTTTCTTTCCCTCCTTTTTTTTTTTTTTCCGGTAAGGATTTTTTTCCCCCTTTATAAGTTTTTGTTTCCATATGGGAGGAGGGGAGGGAGCCTCTGGGTCACCTAGAATGAGGGGCCTCCCCAAAACAACACCCCACCTCTCCTGCTTCAGTTCCAGATGGAGGGAAGTAGAGGTAGCAGAGGCGCCTGAGCTGAAATGGGGCGTTTTGAGCAGGGACCCCAGAGTTCCCAGATTTTCTCAGCTACTCTGCCCCCACTGGAGTTACCCCTTCTAGGTGGGACTTTTAACTCTTTTGTTGTCAGATTGTATGGGGGGTGGGGGGGAGTACTATGCTGGTGGAAATGAGCCAGTCTCATGAACAAAACTCTTGAGAAAGGCTGGAGCAACCGCCTGTGGCATCTCCTATGGCTTTTCCTAAAGTAACGGGAATGAAGGTCCCTGTTGTGATGTCATTGAGTTAAGTACTTTCTGGGGTGCTTCCGGCACTCCTTATGGTATCACAGGAGGTAGTTCCCCAGAGGTACTTCCTGTGATGATAGGAGACAGGTACTTCCTGTGATGTCTCAATGAGCCTTCTTTGAAGGTGACTTCAGTGACATCATGGGGGCGTGTACCTCCTATGGTGCCTCCAGGGTACTTCTTGTGATGTCGTTGAGGTGAAGCATGCACTTCCTGTATTGGGCCATGGCCAGTTATTGACCCTCCTTCTCCACCCATAGCCCTCTTTGGTGGGTCTTGGCCTGGGGGTCTTCCTAGGAGAATAAAGGGAGGGACTTGGATCTAATCGGAAAGACTATAAGGAAAAAGACCCAATATTGTCAGGGTCATCTCCATCCAAAACACCAAGTCTGTGAACTCACCTGGCAGCGAGGGGTGGGAGGGGAGCTAGTGCAAACTACTGTGAAAGACCCCCATCCCCACCTCCGCCTTTTGTGTGCATGCTTGTGTCTGCGTGGCTTTGTTTCATTGAGTCTGGTGAGCCCAGTGTGTCGTGGCTCTGTCAGGCCAGCGTGGCCCAGTGTCGAGTTCAGTGAGCCACGGTGGGGTCCCTTGGCCAGAATGCTTTGTGTGGTCTAATGGATTAGATTGGCTTGTGGTTTCCAGCGAGCTGGAGCACTTGGGTGGTATCTAATGGATCAGAATGTTTCGGTGCTCTCACTGTGGGCTCTGAGGAGCTAGAATGTTCTGATGGAGTCTGGCAAACCGGGCAGCCCTGAATGTTGGTCTGGGAGTGGCTCCCTGAGCATTTCACCTGTGGTCAGCTCCAAGACCTTGTTGGCAGGCTGAGATTTCAGGGCCTGACCACCCTGTGGACTCAGGAGAGCTGAGACCCGCTTTTACCCCCATTCATCTCCCCCTCCCCCTTGGAGACCACCTCCAACCCAAAGCAGGGCCCCCAGTGCCCTGGTTCCATCATCAGCATCTCTGGGGGAGGGGCACCCCATGCCCAACCTCTCCCCCATTTGTCCCCTCCTAGGTCTTCCAGACCCTTCTCTTCTCCATGGCTTTGGGGAAATCTGGCCTCCTCATCTCTCTCTCTCTAAAAAAAAAGAGGGGAGAAAAGCCAGAGACAATTCCCACTCCTGAAGCCTGGGAGACCCTTGCTGCTCCACTAGAGAGCCACCCCCCAATCAAAATGTGAAAATCCCTAGAAAGCAATAGCCTTCAAGGTACCTTGCACTGACTTTCCCACCCCAACCCTTCCACCTGATGGGAGGCTGTAGCTTGGGCACTAGGGTAACTTTCCATGCCCTCTTCATCTCCGGGGTGGGGGGAGGGCAGGCCCCATTTCCCCTCCCCCACCTCCTATCGCTGCTGCCCCGCCCACCCCTAATCTCCAGCCTGAACCCAGATGGAGATCTGAGTGCCAAAACAATTCTTGATGTAACTTTGTACATATCTTCTACAGTTGGGGATTCCTGGGGCTGGAGGTGGAGGTGGCCCTGTGGGCCACTGCCCTCTTCCACCTCTCAAAAGACCTTACAGTATTTCACAGTATCTCCACCCACACAGGGGTATTGCAGTATCTAGCTGGAATATCCCCCCTATAAGCCCCTCCCCAGACCCCCACCAGGAGGGGAAGGAGCCAAGGATTAGTAAAGTAAGGTCTGGGAGTGGGGAGGTGGGATTTGAAAGTGTTCATTTGCATATCATTTGCATCAGCTGCCCTCTGCTTGTCAGATGCTTTCTGTAGACCTGTTCATTGGACTGCAGTACTCCTTTCACACAGACACAACTCTGGAGGCTGGGCCTCCAGAAAAGTGTTCCCTTGAGGTATCTGTGTGACAACCCCTTCCCTATTCACATGTCTTGGGGACCCCCTACCCCGCCAGCCAGGGCTATCTGAAAGGTAGTTTGCTAGCTCAGTGAGCTAGTTCACTCACCACACTGGTGAGTGCAGACCCACCCACCTTTCCTTGTTTTACCCTGGGAAACTCACTCTACCATCTTCCCCATCCCTTGAAAGTCCCTTCTGCAATCTGACCTCAATCTTTTGTGCTGCAGTTTGTCCAGAAGGGATGCAGACAGGGGGTCAGGGATGGGGATCACTGAAAAACCCATTGTGTCTTTCTCCCTCTTCCTGTTAGCCAGTCAGGTCTCAGAGACTCTGAGTGGCCTCCATGCACCCTGCTCTTCAGCACCCAGTAGGTGCTTAATAAGTGTTTGCTGCATTGAATTCTCTCTCCCTGTTCCTTCCCATTTGCCCTACAGCTCCCAACCCCTTCCCCCAGCATTTCCCTTTCTCTTTCTCTCTGGCTCCCTATGGCTTTCTACTTTCCGTGGCTCCCATTGTCATCTGTCCTGTCTCTATCTTTGTCTGTGTCTGTCTTCCCCCTCTCAACTCCTCCCCCCTATTTCCCCATTGATTAAAAAAAAAAGTGCCAAACTTCCTTGGAACTGAGCCGCACTGGGGAAAGGGAACCTTGGATGGGGGGAGGAAATGGGACCATCTCTCTTTGAGGAGGCCCCTAAGAGGCATTGAAAAAGTCTGTGGACACTTAGCTAAATTGGGTCCCCCTTCCTCACCCCTCCCAACCCAAGTTTTTCTTAGAATCTTTATAAGAAAATAAAAAGACATTAAAAAAAAACCTCCCCTTCAGCTAACCCCAACCTTTTGGATCCCCCAAATTCCACCAGCCGGGGAGAACCCTACTTGCCTCCTTCTGGCAAATCTGTAGAAATTTGGGGGTGGGGAGACAAGCTCATCCCCTCCTCTGCTTGCCCAAGGGATGGTGCCAGCTGGATTGGAGAGGACCTTAAAGCACTTATGAGAAGAAGGGGTTCAATGTGCCAAATTCACTTCCTTCATCCCCCATCTGGGGGGGCTCTGAGCCAACCTGCCCCAGCCACCTTCTTCTGCCCTGTCCCAGCCATCTCTACATGGGCAAGGAGGGGTTCACTGCAATAATTATTAGGGATGAAAAGGCAAAGGCCATCCACATGTATCCCAATTGGAATTTGTTAAGCGTCAACTTACGGACAGTTGAGGACCTACCTATACTTGGAACAATAGGGTATCACTTTTCTCTAAGTGGTATTTCTTCTCCCCTTAACCCCCAAACCTCTTAATAGGCCCTTGATCTGTTTCTCCTGCCTAGTCCTCCATCCCAGACCCTCCTCCTTTTGTTTTTCATGGGTGGCCTACTGTTTGGAAAGAGAGGATTCCCCTGCTTTGATTATTGCTGTTTCAAGACCAGGATTAGAGGTTGTGAAAGACCGAGGGGGGCGGGCGGAGAAAAAAATGTTAACCAAGAGTGGTGATGAGGGTGGCAATTTGGGCATCCAGACTGCTGGTTGGGTGTACACCTATCGCGACAGCCAGGCAGGCCTTCTCTGTTCTCCACATACCTGCCCCCGCTGAACGAACCCCGAGGCCGGCTGTCGTGAAGGCCTGAACTAGATGTCACGATGGGGAGAACGGGATCACGATGCCCAAGTTCGGGCACTGGGGGCCTGGGACACTGGCCTACGACTCTCGTGGAGTCGCAACACCCAGCTCTGCTATCGCGATCCCTCTCCACCGCAGTCAGCTTTCAGCTTTCTGGACGCCACGGTGGACGGGGCTTCTCTCTGTGGTGCAGCCTCTGGTGTGTGTAAGGTCCGTCTCCGTGCCCTCCGCCAGTCGCGTTGGGGGTTGCTGGGTGGCAGGGTGAAAGATGGGGAAAGTCTCTGTGGGGATGGTGAAGGCTGCTGGTTTTTAACCCCTTCTCAGCCAGTCCAGGATACTCTTGTCTCCCGGAGATAATTGGGGGGGACCGCCTAATACCCCTTCCCACCCCCTCTTCCCCCCTCCCCCTCCCCCAAAACCACCAACCTCTCATCTTCTAAGTGACTTCATCACCACCGGCCACCGGGACCTGCGGCCTCATTGCTCCAGCCCGCCCCACTCGACAGTCAGACTCGCTCATCGAACTTTTTGATTAACCCTTTCTGTGTTCATCCCACGGAAAACTGTGTGTCCGGTGGGGGGGAGGGGGGAGGCGAGGGGCAGTCGCTACCTTTCCTCCATCTCCTCCCACTGCCCATGCCTGCCCACCCGCACCCATCCCATGCCCCACCCCCATCCCTCACCCAAGGTCCTCCCCGCCCTGGGGATAGAGACCCTTTATAAATAACGCTGTCTGGCTTTGTCCCTTTCAAAGGTGGGGCCAGGGGCGTGGCCTCCCCCAAGTGGAGCTCACTCTGGCCCCACTCCTTTCTGTGCCCCCCCCACTCTCCACCCCTTCATTGTAAATAGTCACTTTTGTACTGGGTTTGAGCCAGGGGACGTGGGGAGTCATTTTTTTTCTTTGTGTTGGCATCTCAGGCCCCTGGAGGCATGGCCCACATCCTGGTGTGACTTGGAAGAATCCCAAGGTCCGTTCCCTCACCTGCCCCCACTGCTAAGGATTTCAGGATTATCAGTATTACTCCTAGAGGGATGGGGTGCACGGATACCCTGGCAGGGAGGTGGGAGAGGTGTGGAAAGGTGTAGTCTCACAGGATGACTCAGTATTCCCCATCTATGAAATGGGTTCCTCCTCCAGGTTCCCTGAGGAGTCTGAGAGAGATAATGGTGGCATCAGAAGAGTTCGAGTCTCTTTCCCTTTCTGTTTGGGACAGACAGGGTAGGAGAAGAATGGGGTGGGGGTAGGGCTGGAGAACTGATTGCTACATCCTTATTAGGACCTTAAGCTAGCCTCTCCCAGGCTTGTTCTCTCCCTTGGAAAATGGGGGGACTGGAGGACCTTGACGGTCCCTTGGGCCTCCCCAATCCTTAAAGGCCCAACCAAGCCCAGGGCTGGCCCCCTGCCCGCTACCCCATTCCCACATTGCATTTCTTGGGCCCAGACCATCTGCCATGTGGCCATGCCTCCAGTGCCTCCATTCAACCCCTTCTAACTGATTCCTTCCATCCTCTGCAACCGGAGACGCCGCCCACCTCCCCACCACCTCCAGAAGCTCCTGGCTGGGGCCCACTGCCCTCTCCTCTCCCCTTCCCCTCATTGCCATGCCTGGGCCACGCCCACCCACCCACCCCCAGTGTCCGTGTGTGACCTAGTGCACCATGTATTAGCTTCCATGGCCCCCACCCCGGCCCCCACCACACCCCCTTTCCCCATCCCTTCTCCCTCGGCGACTTCACCTTTTTTTGCCGCGATAAACGCCATCTCAGCATCTGTGTCTAATGTTGTCTTTTTTGCTTGACATCACACACTCCTTCTTAACCCATCCCCTTCCCTCTCCTTCCTCCCCACACCTCCACCCTCATCCTAAATTCTTTCCCCCAGGGCTCTGGGCATCTAGGGGAGGAGGGTGGGGGGACCCCTGAGCACGGGCCCAGGAGAGGGAAGGAGGGGAGGGGCAGATTGTTCTCTCTGGACTGGGTGAGCACCCAGAGCAAGTGTGTCTGAGGGGAGCAGGTACTGCAAGTTTAGCTTCCAGGGCCTCAATGTCTAATCAGGAGGATGGACATCACCACCACCAAGGCACATCCTGGCACCACAGTCCCACAGACACACTCCCAGACCCACGTCCTCACACACAGCATTGCAATGCACAACCCCAAGTAGAGGCACGAGAGCCTAGGGTTCAAGTGTTGGAGTCAAGTGAGATCCAGGCTCAGATCCCAGTGCTGCTGTGTAACCCTGGGGCTTTGCCCCTCTGCACGATGGAGATGTTTTTAATGTTACTTTTATGGTTTATACTATGATTCAAAACACCATTCATATATATGTGTGTATATATATATAGATAGATAGAGAGAGAGAGAGAGAGAGAGAGAGAGAGAGAGAGAGAACGTACTATGGATAAGGCACTGTTCTAGGTGCTGGAGATGCAGCAATTAACACAGACCCAAATAGTCTACTATTCTAAATATTCTGCCTATTATACTAAAATCTGGAAATCCTTCCTTAGCATGGAACCTGGCATGTGGGGCTAAAAATAATTCAGAGGTTGCAAACCATCGGCCAGCAGGCACGTTTGGTGTACACATAATCTCGTTTGGCCTAAACAGTGTTTTGTGTGAATTTGGGGCCAGGATTTACACTTTGGGAGACTTCTGAAAATGTGGCTTTTGGAACCCTTCTTGAGAAATCGGATGTGACATCTCTGGGTAGCGACTGCCACCTGGCCTCAATTGGATGAGGGGGGCAGTCCCTGCCCATCGTCCATGGCAGGCACATTGTAAATGCCTGGCCCCTGGGCTCATTTGAGTTTGCAACCCCTGTGGTAACTGTTTAATACTAATATCCTTCCAATTTGGAGGTGTCAGAGATGGGGCTTGGCAGGTGGTGATTTGGCCAGCAGGAGGAAGGATAGAGTGTGAGATGAAGACAAAAGAGACAAGTTTAGGGTGAGGCCAGATGCTCTGGGTCTGGTGTGACCGCGGTTCTTTCTGGGTCTCAATCTGCACATCTGGAAAACACCCAACACAGCTGTACTTACATTCTGGAATATTCCAGAAGGATTCCACGAGCGAATCACCCCCCTCAGTACCTGACACAGGAGATGCTCAGCACATGGTGATCACTGGAGAGACCCCTCCTGCTGAAAACAACAACATAAATGTAGAGAAGGACAGAAGCCAAGAGAGGCACGGGAAGAAAAAGGAGACTGAGGCTAGGACAAAGTAAGAGATAGTGAAGGGGGATGAAGAGCAGAAGACAGACATGGAGAGGAGTCCTCAACTGCTTGGGGTGTGTTTTTTCATTCATTCACTCATTCATTCATTCATTCAATAGACATTTATCAGGCACCTACTATGTTCTCAGGCCTGGGGACATGGCAACCATGACATGTCACCGGTCTTGTGTTTACAGCCCTTGAGCCATATCCCCAACTCTTAGCACATAGTAGACGCTCAAAAATCTACCATCCCTTGCACCGCAGGCACCTCTGGTCCTGGCTTGTAACCCACAAGTATTGCCTGGTATTCAGAAATATCGCCAAGCCAGGCCAACTTCAGGAAAATTAAAGGCATTTTCCACCAGGAAGCTGGGAACTTGGAGGGTGGAGTTTAGTCTCTATTCTTTGTGACTTTGGGAAACTCTCATGATCACTCTGGCCCAGGAGATGGAAAGGAAAGGAGATGAGGTCAGGATACAGGTGAGTAATGGGGGATTCCAAACTCCCTCAAAACCTCCTCCTCTGGTATTGGGGGTGAGGGTGGGGGATGCAGAATTGCAAAGGTGTGTGGCCCCGATGAGAAGAGAGATGAAGAAAGAAGACAGAAGAGATGCCTGGAGGAGAAAGATGGCCCTAGAGACAGGGCTGGGCTGGGAGGAAGGAGGTAGGAGGGGGCCTAGGTGGGGGTGTGGGGGCTCTGAGAGGCCATTGCACATCAGAGTAAGGTCATTAAGAGAGAACAGAGGGTAGAGGTGGACTGGCAGAGAGGGAAAGACAAGCACAAACAGGAAACGAAAAGAGGCAGAAAAAGGACACAGATGGAGGTGGGGTTGCCAGATTTAGCAAATAAGAATACAGTATGCCCAGTGAGATTTGAATTTCAGATTTAAAAAATAATAATACTTAAGTATAAATATGTCCCATGTAATACTGGGGCCATACTTAAACTAAGATAATTATACAAATTTAAACGTAACTGGCCATCCTGTATTTTATCTGGCAACCCGAGATGGAGGAAAACAAAGATCTGAAAGGCAACAATAAAGCCCGGAGAACTTGTTAGAGGAGCCAGGGCATCTGAGTCCACTATCTGGAACCCCAAATGAGACATACCTAGCTCATTGCCCAAGTCTCCTCCTCTCTCTGCCTTACTCTCCCTAGCTCTCTGTCCCTAAAGTCCTACTTTTTTTCAGTCTCCCTCTCTTGGAGCCCCTCTGTTCCCTCCACTCCTCTTAGTTCCTGTCTCACTACCCTCAGGAATTTGCCTCAGACATCAAAAGTGGTTGAGTCACTGTTCTCACCCCTTCCCCAGTCATCAAGTGGCAGGTGGTTTTTTGGGGGCTGCAAGGCCTATGGGGCAAGTGACAGAGGTGGCAAGTGCCTTCCCTGGACACTACCCGCTCCTCATTCAGGGTTGTTGAAGCTTGGCGCTGGGAATTGGCATTGGGAAAAAGACACAGTCTGCTAGAAGAATGCTCCATCAGCAGGCTGGGTCTTGGTGGTTACAGCAAGTCAGGGACCTCTCCGACTTACCCTCCATCCTGCCTCCAACTGCTATGCCTTCTGGAGTCTAGACTTTAAGGGTCCTTCTTCCAACATGGCCACCCCAGCACACTGGGGAGGTCCCTGTCATTGGTTCTGGCCTCCACCCTTGCCTCTCGGCCTCAGATTACCTTCAGTGTTTCTCTGGGTGTCTGTCTCACCACATGTTCTTCCTTCCATTGTTTTTTATTATTTTTTCTTTTTTTGTAATTTCATCCCATGGTAGCCCTGCAGGGCTCTGTCTCTCCGTTTCTCTGCTAGGGGATGTGGTCTGTGTGCCTCTGAATCACGTTCCTTGTCTGTGCCCTCGTCTGTATCCCTTGCTCCACGTCTGTGTATTCATTATTCCTCAGTGGCAGTAAACAGAATCCACTCCCCCCAGTGAAAGCAGAAAGGGATTTATTGAGAGGCACAGAGCCTGTCAGAAGACACAGACTCTAGGCTGAGCATCCAGGGCACCCCCAAATCCACCGCCCAGGAACTGCTGCTCCCCTGAGCGATCAGAAGCCGGCCGCTGGCTCCGCGACCACACCGGCTTGCTGGGGTCTGTGGTGACAGGGCGGAGGCCTTGTGGCTGCCTCTTTCCCCACTTACCTTGATTAGAAATTCAAGCTTCCCGCGAAGGCATCTGATTGGTGAAACCTAAACCTTGTCTGGACTCAACCACAAGGAATTTTGGGAAATGTAGTTTTTAGCTTGCTGTCTTCTGCAGTCAGAGCAGTAGGAGTGAAATAGACGCGAAGTGGAACAGATGTTACGAGGACCCGTTTTATCCCAACTATTGCACACACTTTCTATCCATCTCTGTTTTTATGTGCATGTGTTTCTCAGGTTCATTCTTTCTGTTTGTCTCTGTCTCTCTGTTTTTTGCCTCTTTTTCACGGTCTCGTTTTCAGTCCTTCCATGTCTTTGGCTTTCTCCGTCCTCTTTCTTCATCCCTGGCTGTGTGATTAGTGCCGAGACCCCCATCTCCCTGTCTCACTCACCCCTATTCCCAGTACTAGTCAATATTGGCCCTCATCCTATTGTCAGCTGAACCAGAGGCTCAGAGCTGTAAGAAAGGAAAGATATGGCTGCCCCTGGTACCACTGACAAGCTAGGAAGAGGACCCAGGTTTCAGCATTTCTCAGCTGCTATCCCTACAGGTAGGAAAAATCAAGTCCCTGAAGGTAGGCAATGTGAACCGAGATTGGTGAGTTCCTAGCCCGAGCTGGAGTGGCCACGGGTTTGGGGACAGAGGCAGGCCCTCTGTCAAACAGATGTACTTGACCGCTCAACCTGCTCTCCTGGAAGCTGGGGCTACCTCAACCCCCTCCCCCCATTCAGTTCTTCCCCTTACCTAATGAATGTAGGGCTGCAGGGAAATGGAGCTGTGTTGTTCTCAGGAAGTACGTGGTCATTCCAAAAATATTTATTAAGCATCTAGTATGTGCCAGGCACTACTCTAGACACAGAACAAGAGGCAACAAATTTCCCTATCCTGGAGAGCTTATACTCTACCGAGGGAAACAGACCCTAAACGAGATAAATAAGTAAATTATACAGTACACTAGGTGATAATACATGTCATGAAGAAAAATGAGACAGAGAAGGGAAACAGTACTGGAAGGGAGGGGAATTACAATTTTCAATAAGGTGAATGGAAAGGCTTTACTGAAAACATGACATGTGAGTGAAGACCTCAAAGAGGTGGGAGTGAGCATGTAGATATCTGGGGAAAGAGCATTCCAGGCAGAGAACAGCCAGTGCAAAGGCCCTGGGGTGGGATGTGCCTGAAGTATGTGTGGCATAACAAAAAAGAGTGGCTGGAGCACAGTGAACAAAGGGAGGCTGGGAAGAAAGGAAGTCAGAGAGGAGACAGAGGGGGCTATAGTATTCAGGGTTTTGGGGGCCAGTGTAGGACTTTGACTTTTATTCCTAGTGAGATGGAGGCCATGGAGAGTTCTGAGCAGAGGATGAGGGAAAGTCTGTAGGGGATGGGGTCAGGAGAGTGGAATAAGCAGGAGCTCAGTGAGAGGGTGATTGCAGAAGTTCAGGAAGAAGATTATGGTGGCCGGGCCAGATAGTAGCCATGGAGATAGAGAAGAATGGGGTTGGACACTGATAGAATTTGAAGCTAGCATTGACAACATTTGCTGGCAGACTGGATGTGAGGCATGAAAGAAAAAGAAGAGTCAGGGATGGTGTCGAGTCACATACAGCTCTTAGGACTGGAGTTTGATTCCAGTTAGGATTAGACATTAAGAATCAGGCTAAGGCTAAGATTAAATATCAGAAGCAATCAGTACCAATGGAGTTTGATTTAGGGTTGAAGAAAGGGTTAAAATTCAGGTAAAGATGACAACTAACATTGGTGTTTGGGTTATGATCATGTTTAGGGTTAGGGTTAAGTATGTAGCATAAAGGTAAAGATTAAGCCTAGGGCTAAGACTGGTTATAGCTAGAATCACTGTCAAGACCAGGATTAAGGCTAACGTCAGGTCTGGATGTGGCTCTAGGGCTGGACTGGGGTTATCGCTGGGATCAAGGTCAACGTGAATCTCTGGTCAGGACCAAGGTGAAGGTTTAAGATTGGAATATACCATGATCATCAGTTTATAGGTAAGGGCCAGAGTCATCAAAGACGGATTAGGCCAATATTAGAATCGTGGCTAACAACAGGCCATAGGTTTAGGGTTAAGGACAGTGTTGGGGTTCAGGACAAAGCCAGAGTTGGATTTATGATAGCTGAGGTCAGAGTCAGGTTAGGCCAAAGGTAGAGTTAAGACGAGGATCAGGGGAGGATTACCTTTAAGTGTTGACCCAGCTTTTGGCAGAATGTGGATTGGGTTAAGGTTCTGGTTTAGTTAGGACTAATGCAGGTTGGCGATGGATGATGTAAGCTGAAAGTTCAGGAATTTTAATGTTGGTGTCTTGTCAGCCTTCTGTAAGGGAATGTAGTTTAGGTGTGGTATTAGTAAGATAACAGTAGCTGCTGGAACAAATAAACCCTGACATCTCAGTGGCTTAAAATAATAGTGAAATGTCGGTCTAAAGCAAGACATATCCATATTTTGGCTCCACCACCGTCACCACAAGGAAAGGGAAGGGAAAGGAGGAGAAGCCTTTCTAACTTTTTTCTGTCAGCCCAGAAATGACACAGGTCATCTCTGCCAATCTTCCTTTCACAAACACTAGTCATATGGCCCTTCCCAGTGATGAGAAGGGAGCTGTGGGGTGAGGAGAATGTGACTAACAGCCCTGGAATTGATGAGAAATATGGATTGACAATCTTTGGCCCTGGGGTTGGAGAGCTGCCAAGGGGGCGTGGTCAAAAGTCCAGAGAAAAGACAGAGAAAGGTTAAGAAGGAGAAATTCAGAGACAGAAATGATCAGAGAGAATGAGGGGAGAACTCAGAAACTAAAGGACAGAGACCTAGAGAGAAGGAGGACAAAGAACCAGAGAGAGGGGGAGACGGGGGGACAGGTAACAATAGGTACCCAGAGAGGTGGAGGACAGAGACCCAGAGAGACAGAAAGACGACCAAAAACAAAGAAATCCAGGAAGGAGTGGCTGGAGGTGGTGCCCAGAAGCCCCCTCCTCGTCCTCCTGAGTCCCCCTTCCCCTCTCTCTACTTAGCGAAGCCCGACAGCCCTCTAGGTTGCTCTATATATGTAGTTCATTTGTTGATTTTCATAGGTGAAGTGTTATTTTCTCTTTCTTTTCCTTTTTTTTTCTTTTTAAGTTTTATCTTAGAGGCAAGGGGAGGGAGCCTACGCAATTCTGACCACTTCTCTATTTTAATAAACAAAACAATCGTAATCCTTTCCTCACTCGCTATAGACCCCAGAGATTGGGTAGAACTTTGAGGGTGAAGGTAGCGGACGAGTGGCCTGCTGAGGGGTCTCCTCACATCACCAGGTCCCCCTGCAGGCTCTTTTCCCCGTAGAAGAGATGTATTTGAAAGACATCCTTACAGACAGAGGGAGTGGGAGTGGGCCGAGGTCTCTGGGTCTGTGAGCTCCATGGCCTCTGCCTACCCCCCTCCTAGGGCCCAGAGATTCATGTAGCCCGAGCGCAGGATGTACCTCGGGAGAGGGCCTGGTTCCGGACCCACCGGGTTCGCACAGGGGACGGAGACAGGATGCCGAGGGGCAATCTTGTAACTATTCTTGGGAGCGGAAAATCCGGAAAGTATCGAGGTGGCTCCTCCAACTGCTCAGGAAAACACAGCATGGCAAACGTAACACCCAACAGACGCTCAGTGAAGGTGATGAAAAATCACCCAGCACACACGGCGCAATGACACACTAAATGGAATAGGCCTCCCTTAAGCTCACGACCACAGGCTGGGCTCTAAGTCAGGCACCTGACATGCACCGTCTTCCTGAATCCTCAAAAGGCCCTATGCGGTAGAAACTGATTATCTCCATTACACAGACAAGGAAAAAGGCACAGAGATGCTAAGTAACTTGCCCAAATTCACCCAGCTAGCAAGATGTGAGCTGCGAGTTAAATCATGCAATCTCTTTCGCCAGCCTATCCTCTGATTTACTAAGACTCAAATATTCCCACAGATCCCAGGAACAGACACAAAGTAACAAACAACAAACGAACAAGATGCTGGACCTCTCCCCACACCCACCTTGCCAACTGTAGGACCCTGACCCAGCCCACTTCCCCAAGCTATTATCCCTGCTTTGCTCAGCTGGCAGAGCTGGAGTCAAATAACCAACCACTGGGCCTGAGACCGCTGGGAAGACCCAAGATGGACTAGGTCCTTAGCCCCTGAGATTGAGTTAACTTCGTGAGAGTCCTGGCCTAATGGCTAAGAACAGGGATGCCAGGCGTGTCACCCTTCCTTTGTCACTACCTGTGTGATCAGGAGAAAGGCAGTTATCTTTTCCAGTTCTCATCTTCCCATGTGTATAATGGGGATCCTCAAGTACCTTCCTCTTGGGTTTCTGTGAAGACTGAGTTACCTGCTTATAAAGTACTCAGAACAGAGCCTGGCACAGACTGAGTACTCTGTAGGTGCCGGTCATTATGACTAGGTGTGAGTCTCAGTTTACCTGTCTGAGGGGTATGGCGTAGACCAAACCAGTCAGTCTAAACCTGTGTGTCTGGTAAACCCCCTGAAATCACACAAGAAAATTGCTTGTGATTCATACAGCTTTTATCAGCTTCTCCATGGGTCCCCCAAAAAGTGAAAAAAGCATAAGTAAAAACAGAGAGAAAGAGATGTCTTTCTCTACAATAAGCTCTCAGATCACATCACTCTCTGCTTCTAATCTCCTCCCCCAGTGGCTTCCCATGTAAAATCCACGTACCCACATGGTCTGCAAAGTCTCACTCCACCGGCCAGCTCTCCAGCCTGAACTTGAAAAAATCTGGGCTCAGTCGCACTTGCTCTCCTTGACCCCCACCTCTAGCCTTCTCTCTGCTCATCAGACACACCAAATTCTGTCTTGTCTCAGGGACCCCTTCCATTTGCTTTCCCCTTTCTTTTCAACTCAAAACACCCCTAGCTACAGGGGAGTTCGCTAACATCCTACCTAAAATAGCTCCACACCCCACCTACCCCACCCTGGAGTCTCTTTACCAAATACCCTGTTTTAGAGTCTTCATGGCACTAACTATTCACTCCTTCATTGCCACATGCTCTTCTATACATAGACACAGCAGCAAAAGAGACAAAGCCCCTGCCTTCACCGGGCGCACATGCTGAACCGTAACTATATGTTGATTTGCTGGTCTGCTGTCTTCTTCTCACACCCCACTCGCAACTAAAATGTTTGCTCTCTGAGAGCAAGGAGCATTTCTGTCACGTTCTGATTTACATTCTGGAAACCTCATTCTGCTATGCAATGGTAAAAGCCTGTACAGTGGCCCACAGGGTCCTGCATTATCTCTAACCTCCATCTTCTCTCACCTCTTCCCACTCTCCCTCTCAGTCTACCCAAGCCACAATGTTCCTTGAACACACCGGTTACACTCTGATCTCAGGGCCTTTGCATTGGCTAGTCCCTCTGTCTGGGATACTCTGCCCCCACATATCTACAAGGCTCCCTCTCTCATCTCTCCTATATGATTCCTCACAAATGTCACCTCCTCCGAGAGGCCTTCCCTGACCACTCTGTCTCCATACCCCCTTTATTTTTTCTCTATAGCATGTAGTCCTACCTGACATAGTATATTTCACTTGTCTATCTTATTTGCTACCTGTCTAAAATTCCAGCTCCATAGAGCAGGGCTATTTGTGTTTTGTTCATCACTGTTCTATTTTTAGCACCTAGAACAGTGCCAGACACACATTAGGTGTTCGGAAATGTTTGTTGAATGAATGAGCAAATATTCTTCCATCTCTCTGTGCCCCACAGTCTCCATTCCTCTACCAGTCTTCAGTAAACCTTTAGTAAGGGAATACAATTAAAAATAGAGGCTAAAGGTCACTATGTGCCTATTCTAATGACTTTACCTGTATTGTCAGCTGTCATACTCAAAACAGCCCCATCTAGGGGTTCTGCAATGATCTCCCTTTCTACGAAAAGGAGGAAACAGAAGCCCAGAGAGGTGATATCACTTGCTCAAAGCGACACAGCTGGAAGTGGCAGTACCGTGATTTTACCCAGACCCTCTGGCTGCAGCAGCCATCCTCAAAACCCCCAGGCTACGAATCATGTTATTCTTGTTTTCTGTCTTTTGTTTCCGTCCCCCTCTCCTGGAGCCTCTGTCTCCTTCCATCGCTGTAAGTGTGTGTCCCTTTTCTCTCTCTGCAGACCTGAATTTGAATCCAGGCTAACTGGATGACATCAATGAGATGCTCTCTCTCTGGGCCTTAGTTTCCTGCTATGTAAAATGGGGATATTCAAAGACTATTTGACAGGGTTGTCCTGAGGGTTTCATCAGATTGCACAGGCCAACACCCAGTAAATAGAAACCACAAGGACAGTGACCATGAGCTCCTTGGTCCTGGGGGATTGCAGGGGGTCTCTCTTTCCCCTGGTCTTCATCTCCCATCTTGGTTTGCACAAGTGTGTCCCTCAGTCCATCTGGGAGGCCTTGTCGCCTCTCTTATGTATCTCACCACCTTTTTCTCAGGATTTCTCTCCACTTGACTCACCCTTGCCCCCTCCCAACCCTCTCACAGACAAACCCCCCCACCATGAGCTGTTTTCTGCCAGGCACCAGGCTGAAAGGGAAATTCACCGGTAAACAAGGAGCTGTGGAGTCGTCAGCAGGGAGTGGTCTGGCCCTGCCCTGGGGGTGGAGGTGGGGATCAAGTAAACACCCCGACTGATGAATTTCTCATCAGTATCATCTTTGACTTTCCTTCCTACACAGCAGTAACCACACCTTGGAAGAAGGTTGTCTGAAGAGGGCTGTCCTTCAATTAATTACTGATCCACTAAAACACCGCCCCCGGAGGGGGAGGGGAAGGGTAGCCATCGCCTCAACAAGAGAGTCTTAAAAGAAAACAACTGGGGTGGGGGGAATAAATAAGAAAAAAAGGGCTAGCAAGCACCAGGATTTGAGTCTCCAGACAATCGGTGTGATTGTTAAGGGGAGTCAGGGAACCTTGGAGCCCCAACCTCTCTTCTTTCCTTAGTCATTCCCATCCTCCCAGCAGATACCACAGCTGCAATGCCGGGCACTGGGTCCCCAGGTCCCGGCCCGGCTGCACACAGGGGACTAAATGTGTCCAGAGCTGAAGGTCTCAGCTGCTACTTTGTGGAAAGCACCTAGTACTGAGATCTCATAGTTATTCTGGTTCCACCCAGCAGACCCCGTCTCTTCTGCCCCCAAGAAAGTCCATGGATGGCCAATAGGTCTCACCTGTTCTCCCTGTGAAAATCTATGGGACTCAGATATCCCAATCCTTCCTGGTTTCCCACCTCCTGTCCCTACAGCTGGTGAGTCCCTCACATTCCCCTGCTTTCTGTTGACCACTTTTGCAGGCTTTTACATGGGGTGGGAAGATGTTCTGTGTCCCGGTCAGACAGTCTTGGGCTCAGCTCCAGTCTACCACTCACTGTCCACAAAGCCTTTCTGAGCCACCCATTGCTCACCTGTAAAATGGGGCTATTAATAGAACCTGCTTCACAGAGTCTGGGGAGGATTCAAGGTGATGACACAGGTAGATGCCTGAGCATGATGCTGGCCCAAAGGAGACACTTAACAGTAAAGAAGTGCCCTTCTGATTATTGCCTCAATCGTGTCTTAATTATCATAGCTAACGTTTAAAGAGTATATCCCATAGGCCAGGCTCTGTGTTATGTATAGCCACCGTTGCAGTCTGCACTCTAGGGCAAGTGCTGTTGTCATCCCATCTTGACAGATGAGGAAACTGAGGCTAGGAGAAATTAAGTAGTAAGTCCACAGCATCCCCGAGAAGCAGGTGGCATAGCCAGGCTTGACTCTGAGGCTGATGACTGAGCATTTACCCACGATGCTGCCACCCCCTAAACTAGGGGGTATTTTGTGCTCAAGTCACCTCCACTGCCCAACTCAGTCATCCAAAAACTGTACCAGTCAGGTCTGACTCGCCTCTCCAGGGAGGCAAACAGGCAAAAACCTCACAGCTCCCCATATGACCATGGGTGTGTTTTTATTTATAGGTTTCCAGAAAGTACTTGGTTTGCACGTGAATCTGGGGACCTTGGCCAAGAATCGTGGCTTTAAGAGACTGAAACTTGAATCCTTCCCATCTTGAGGCCTCCGTAACATAAGAAAGTGGGGTGAGCTGGATCAGGTGATCTGGAAGGCTCTGTGTAGCTCTCAGAAGCATTCATTTGTTCGTTCCATTAGCAAGTATTTATTGAGGCAGTACCAGGCAGTGGTTAAGGGCTCTGCTGCCTGCCGGCTGTGTAACTATAGACAAGTCACCTAACCTCTCTGAGCATCAGCAACCAGAGGAGTGTCCTAAAACATATTTCTCATGTGTCCCTTCCCTGCTTATACCCTCCAGTGGCTCCCCATTGCTCTGAAGGCAAAGACCAACGGGCTGACCTTAGCCTATATCTCTGGTTCTTAACCCCATGAGACCTGACACCCACTTTATATGACATTTCAAAATGTCCCTTTAGTATTCTGAAATTAAACTCGTAGGTAATATAGTTTACCAACACACAAATTTTATTTCCAAAAAATTAAAATTATGTCCTAACTGAACTATAAAGGAGAAATAAAAAGACAACAATTTATAATAAAACAATAATCTTTTTTTTTCATATAAATGCTCAGACACGGCCGCTCTAAAAAATCATCTCATCAGGCACATACTAGCATCATCTACATATAGACTCACCATGAGTGAGATAGGAATAAATTGTGTGTTGTTTGGACAGTTACCACAATCAGCGTTGTCTGGGGTGATGTGGCTTCCAGAAATAGTGAACAATTCTGGATAAAATTCCCAGCAGAACCAAGAACAGGCAGGCCACAATGTACACAGTTAGTTGAATTCCAGTAGAAGTTAGTGTATCGTACAATGTTGCAAAAGCACTCAGTGTTTATATGTAAAACACAGCTAAGTTGTAGACTGAGATCATCACAAAGGGGGTTTTGTGCCTACGTGGGTGTCCAGTGAAGTGAGGCCACAGACAACTCTTGGTCGTGTAGACTGTTGCAGATACCTGTCCACTGAAACCAGTCACACCTCCAATCATTGCGACAAACTCCAAAGGTCCCCTACCCCTTCCCAAACATTCCCAGAGGGAGATCCACAGTCTGATGGCATCCAGCCTCTGCACACCCGCTGGTCTCGTTGTGGGACCCTCACTCCATGTGACCACCCCAGCCCCCTGGCTGTCCCCAAACTTCAGGCGTCCATATCTTGTGTTCCTCTTCCTGGAAGATTCTTCTTGGTAGTCTCAGCACCCAGGTCGCCACCCCCAGAGAACCCTGTCTATCATATGATCGGGTATTTATGGTCTATTGCTTTATTTTCCTGATGGACTGGTTGCTCGTGAAACAGGCACAAAGTAGCCATAGGCACTGCTGAGTTTCCAGTGCCCAACACAAGGGGCCTCAATGACTACCTGTTGAGCCGTCAGGGCCACTCCTGGAGATCACACATGGAGGAAGAATTCCTGGAGGTAGCGTGGGCAGGAAGCAAAGCTTTTGTTTGGTCCTGAAGGACAGGAAAGACATTACGCAAGGCCAAGGTGGGGCATTCTAAGTGAGACTGTGCCATGCCAAGGTCCTCGGCTGCTTCTAAGATCAATTCTAGTGTTTCTGGAGCCAGGCCTCGTGCAAAGCCCAACTCTGCCATTTTCCTACTGTGTGACCTTGAGTCCACTCCTTGACCTCTCTGAGTCTCATATCCTTTTCTATAAAATGGAAATGGCAGTGCCTTCCTCCTTGAATGGTTATGAGGTTCAAATCATGTTGACAGATCATGTTTATAAAACACTGAACAATGTAGTATGCTCTCAATAAATATTTGTTGAATAAATTTAGGACATGATGAGAAATTAGGTTTTAATCCAAGAGAGGTAGGGGAGCATTGCTTTGGAGTCCCACAGACCTGGGTTAGAGCCCCAGCTCTGCCACTTGCAGGCTGTGTGACTCTGGGCCAATGAGCTCCCCTCTCTGAGTTTCAGGTACTCGTCTATAAAATGGGGTTCAAAACTGCATCTCCCACATGGAGTTGTTGTGAGGATTAAGTCAGATCGTGAAGGGAACTGTGCAGCACAGTATCTGGCTCCTAGATTGTTACTCCAGTGGCTCTGGAAGCACCCAGCCTTGGAGTAAGAAAGGATGAGGCTGAGGGGCATTTGTTTGATTGAATGGATAGGGAAACTGAGGCCCAGGGCCTTTCCAAAGGTCACAGAGCAACTTGGAGGCAGAGCAAGGACGAGAGGCACTGGGGATGGCCTCCTTCCCGATCTCAGTGGGGATTCAAGTCAGATGGGAGTCACCAGTAGGGAGTGGGCCCTTTAAATCCTAAGCTCCACCTTTGCTTAGAAGGGTCTTTGGGGAGTATAAAAGGGGGTGCAGTTCCTCTGGGCTCCAGAAAACCACCTATTGCTCCTGCCCCCTGGCCCCCAGCCCCCGCCTCTCCAGCCGCCCACCACCCCTGCCTGTGTGCCATGCAGCTGCCACCCTTTGACATGTGGAAGGACTACTTCAACCTGAGCCAGGTGGTGTTGGCACTGATCCAGAGTCCGGGACAAAAGCCAGAGGCCCAAGGGGTTGGGGAGCCACGACCTGGGCCCCGGCTGGGGCAGGATGAGGGGCTGGTAGCGCTGGGGGCCAGCGGAGGCCCAGGGGCCAGCCTGGGAGGCCCGGCCACCCTGTGTAACTTCTGCAAGCACAACGGAGAGTCTCGCCACGTCTACTCCTCACACCAGCTGAAGACACCAGATGGCGTGGTGGTGTGTCCCATCCTACGGCACTACGTGTGTCCCCTGTGTGGGGCCACTGGTGGCCAGGCCCACACGCTGAAGTACTGCCCACTCAACGGTGGCCAGCAGTCTCTCTACCGCCGCAGTGGGCGCAATTCGGCTGGCCGCAAGGTCAAGCGCTGAGGGCTGTGAGATGCCCAACCCCCTGCACCCTGAACCTTCCTGGTTCAGTCCCTACCAAATCCCTGGACCCAACCCCGTGACTCATCCAGCCCTTTGGAACTTCTGGTCCCCAGAACTGCAGCCCCGATGGATCCTGAAACAATGGAGACTGCTGTGGAGCCAGGCCAGCCCAGCCCCTGGGACCTCTCAGCCCGTGGGGTTCTGTTCTGGGGGTGTCTGTGGATTTTTGGTGCAGCAGGATCTCTGCGCCTTGGACCACACTACTCTGTAACTCTTTCAGGGATATAGTTCATGGATCTTTAGCCCTTCTGGGGCCTGCTGGTGACACTAGCCCTACCCCTTTGACTTCTCAGCCCCCAGCTTCCATTCCTTGTGGAATTCTTGCGTCCTGGGACCTACGGGACCCTCCTGTGTTCTCCCAGGCCAGAATTTGGAAAGAGTGAGTAAGACTGGCTTGGACCTCCAAGATGGGATTCTGACTTGAGACCAGCTTTGTCCTCCTTCAGCCACCTGCAGAACCATGGTTTTATCATGGACCAAGCTGGATCCTTCCTTCCCTGCCCTCTGTGGCCCATCCAGGAGCCGGGGAGGAAGGGGACACACTACAGGGGCACCATACCTCGGCAGGCTTATCCGGGGGTGGAGAGCCTTGGGGTGAGCTGACACCCTTTGATTGTCCCTCACTGTGTTTCCCGTGGTACATTCGTCTCACTGTGTTCCTGCCCCCAACAGCAAATCACCCATGGGTCCTTTCCCCTAGCGAGAGGGCTTCTCTCCACCACCTACCATGAAACCTCTCAAATCATGATAGTTTGCTAAAGGTTGTTTTTGGTGTTTTCTTTTTTGGTTTTTGTCTCCTGTATTTTTTGATCCTCCAACAGTTAAGTCAATGAAGCTCCAACAGGAAAGAGGTTTAGGTGCCCGGATGGGAATGGCAACTGCCTAACTTTTATTTTAAGGGGCAAAGAAGAGCCCTAGTCAGATTTTAAGTTGTTTTTGGCTTAGGGCTGGAGCCCACGTGTTGCTTCCAGTAAATAAAGAGCGTTTCTGGTTATCTTTGAAATTGCTATGTGTATTTCTGTCTTCTCACTGGGCCCCACCCCTGAGGCTGGGAGCATCCTCCTCCCGCATTTGCCCCAACAGATGGGAAATGGGATGTGGAGCAGGAAAGGGTCCTATGTTCCTCTCACAATGTGTCCCCCATATATCCTCTGACACGGGTCACTCATAGACTGGTCCTTAAGTCCCAGCTTCCTTCCACCTTGACATCAGATTCCCCTTTAGGCTCCCTTAGGGCGACCCCCACCTGCCCTACTAGACCACAACTCTCCCACCACTGACTTTATGGTAGTTCTTAAGCTTTGGGTGCCCAGACCCCATTGGAGAGGTGTTGAAAAGCATGGTCCCCACCCGAGGGAAATGAACATAAGCACAAAATGTTGCATATAGTATCAGGGCTTCTTTTAGTCCACTGTCCCACATTTATTGCGCAGCTACTTTGTGTCAGGCACTGTTCTAGGCATTGGTGAGTACCACAGTAAGCAAAGCAGGCAAGACCCCTGCCCTTATAGAACTGACAAGCTGGTGGGGAAACGGGGTGCACTGACAATAAATGGGTGATGTCAGGTGGGTGATACGTACCAGGAAGGAAAAGAAAGCAGGGTAAAGGAATAGGGAGTGAAGGAGAGGCTGTTTTACGTAAACATGGTGGTCAGGGAAGGCCTTTCTGTGGAGATGACATTTGAGCAAAGTCCAAATGGAATGAGGAAAGCAGAAAATATCTGGGGGGAGGGCATTCCAGGCAGAGGGGACAGTGAGTTCGAAGGCCCTGTGTTTGCAGAGTAAGCAGGGGCCAGCTGAGCGAGAGAGACGATCACAGAGGCAAGTAAGGTGGGCAGAGTTCAGAATCTTGCAAAGCCTGGTGAGAATTTGCCCTTTACTGCACATTCTGAGATGTGGAAATCCAACCTGGACTCACCTCACACACACACTGGTCACCTAGAGAACCAAAGACCCCAGTGAAGGACCCGTGCTCACAGGTCCTTTTCTAAAAATGCAGCTCTGCCCATTATAGAGACCCCCAAGTTAAGCCAAACAGTAGAACAAAGGGATGCCCCAACCCCAGACCTGTGATGTGCAGCTTTGGTGTAGAGCCCTGCACAGGGATGCCCTGGAGTGGGGCTTGGAGGAAGGCGGGCTGCAGCAGGCAGCAAGCTGATGGCCTCTCAAATGGGGGATGGAGAAGAGGGTAATAGTTTAATAACGGGACCGACTCTGGCAAAGTGTGGGCAGCAGTTATGGAACGCAGCCAGGAGTGGTACACTCAGTACTTGAGAGAATTCGGATGGATGGAGGGGTGCCCTTGAGACTTGGAGAAGGGGACGCTGGATGAGGTCAGTCCGGGTACGGAGGATGCTAAGTGCTTGAGGACATCCAAGGTGAAGTGTTCAGGAGGGTGCTGACCACCTGGGTCGGGGCGTAGAGAAGAGAGTGCTGCAGATGGACAATTAGTGGTCACCAAGTTTGGGGGGGGGGGGTGTTGTTTGTTTAATTAACTAAGTCATTTCGGCAGATGATTAAGTGGCAGGGTAGCTGGCAGGAGCTAAGGACCCTACTACAGGATCTGAGGGCATAATGTATCCTGACCTCGATCTCCTCCAGCACCTCACACCTGCACTGCTCCATATACCTCTGCCAATGGCTCCCTACCTGCCGCTTTATCATGAGCTCCAGACCAGATTTAGACCTACCACCTCACTCAGCCCAGACTCTCAGGAGCCACAGCATCCTGGCTGCCTCTCCTGAATGCCCAAGGGAAGGGAGACGTCTAGGTGACACCCAGTTCTCTGGCTCAGGTCCCAGTGAGGGGTATGGGGTCAGTTATGGTGAGTGTGAAGCGCTCAATGGTCCTTATGCGTTGAACTGTGTCCCCCCAAAAAGAGATATTAAAGTCCTACACCTCAGTACTTCAGAACGTGAGTGATCTTATTTGGAAATAGAGTCATCAGAGATGTTATTAGTTAAGATGAGGTCATACTGGAGTATGACCAAGGGTGGGCCCTTGATCCTACAGGACCCGTGTCCTTACAAGAAGAGGAGAGAGACACAGAGGGAAGTCAGCTTTGTGAAGAGAGAGGCAGAGATTGGAGTGATGCTGCCACAAGCCCAGGAAGGCCTGAGGGCTGCCAGAATCTGGGAGCAACAAAGAAGGACCCTCCCCTAGAGCCTTTGCAGGGAGAGGGGCACTGCCCACAGCCTGCTTTCATTCTTCTAGCCGTCAGAACCTTGAGAGAATGCATTTCTGTTGTTTTAAGCCACCGAGTTGGTGGGAATTTGTTTTAGCAGCCCTTGGAAACGAATACGCTGGGCATCCAGGGGAGGCATCCAGCTGCTGTTGCCACTACAGGAGTCTCAGGAAGGAGGTGGGTCTGGAGCTGATGAGAAGGCTGGAGCCAGGGGGCCATGGGCAGAGGTGAGGCATATGGAACTCTGTAGGTGTGGGCATGTTGAGGTAGGATGCGAAAGGTCAAAGGGCAAGGCCCCTGGGATGGGGGTGAATTAGGCAAGGCATTCTAAGGCATGTTTTCCAAACTGTCGGTCCTGACCCATTTGTGGGTCCAGAAAAATATTTAGTGGGTTGCAACCAGCATAAAACAACCAAACAAAACAGAAGAGGAAAATCTCAGAATGCATTGTATGTCGTTAGGTAAGTATTGCTTCAAGGAATTTTGTTTTAGTTGTGTATTTTCAGAGGTTATTGAGACACATCACAGGATAATGGAAACTGCTTAACTCTGGAGTCAGGCTGTCTGGGTTCACAATCTCCCACTTACTTGTTCTGTAACCTTGGACAGGTTACTTAACCTCTCTGGGCCTTGGTTTTCTTCTCTGTAAAATGGGGATTAACCCCAGCATCTACCTCATTGGAGTGTTATGAGTATTAACTGAGTCAAT
Source organism: Rhinolophus ferrumequinum (assembly GCF_004115265.2). Taxonomy (NCBI): domain Eukaryota; kingdom Metazoa; phylum Chordata; class Mammalia; order Chiroptera; family Rhinolophidae; genus Rhinolophus; species Rhinolophus ferrumequinum. The sequence goes on along the minus strand of NC_046298.1, from coordinate 42,153,965 downwards.
ATGTATAAAGTATTTGATCAGTTCCTGGCATGTAATAATTGCATTATTAGTATTACTAAAATGATTCTTTTGTTAACTTTTGTTTCAGAGACATGTGTGTGCAGTTGTCTTAGATCATGATGTAAAATGAATTTCTCCTTGAGGGTTGCAATAAAAGGAACTGGATCTAGGGGAAGAAGGCTCAGCTCTGTTCTTTAAGCCTTTCGACCCATTGAGTCTGGCCCACTCAGATTATCTAGGATAATCTTCCTTAAAGTCGTCCAAGTATTGACTTTGATGGCATCTACAAAATACCTTCATGGCAATACTGGGATTAGTGTTTGAATAGCTGAGGACTGTAGCCTTGCCAAGTTAACACATCAAACTGACCTTTGCAACCATAGACATAATAAAAAATAAGCAAATTCTGGGTGTATTTTAAGGGTAGAGCTGACAGGATTTCCTGAGAGGTGTGTGATTTCCATTTTGGACATGATGAGGTATCCATATGGGTATTTCATAGGTAGTTGTATATGAGAGTGGAGTCTGGAAGAAAAGTGTGCATTGTCAGAATGAAAGAGAAGGAAGGGAAGGAGGAAGGGAAAAGGAAAGAGGGGAAAAGGAAGAAAAGATGAAGGAAGGCGGGAAGGAAGGAGACAAAAGGGGCAGATTGAAAGACACATAAAGAAACAGAAAGCTAAAAATATAAACGACACAGATTAAAAACAACCTCTAGTTAATGGAGCTATCTTGCCCCATCATTTGTATAAAATTCTCCAGAATGGCCCAGATTCTGGTTAACATTGGAAATCAGCTTTAACCTATAGTCACAACTCACCAGGACCCCTGGACCCTGACAGGTGCACAAACTCAATTTCCAAGACCCAGGAAATGATAGACACCCACGACTGCAGTGGGAACACAGTTTTCAGGGATTCAGCCTTAGGTTTGTACACTTCAGGGCATAACAGGAACTCTGGGGGGTTCTACCTACGTCCATCTCTAATGGATCTGATTTTCTTCCCTAGTTCGAAGTGAGTGTAGAACTGCCCCTCCCCCTCCTAAGCCCAAAGTGGTGCTGGAGGAAGGACGAACTAATGGGGTCACTCTTAAGTGTCTGTTTCTCTGCATGATGTCCAGCCTCGGTCTCCACCTCTGTTCTAGAAAGCCAGAGTGGGTGCACAAAGCTCCTGAGCAGAAGTCTTTGGTTGCCCTCCAGGCCCATTCTGTCCCTTGTCTGCCTGCCCTGAGCCCAGGAGGCTGCCCTGCGTGCTCTCCATCCACCTGGGTCCCTTGTCTCTGGGTTCATCTGAGGGACCTGCAGGGAATGGGAGCCTTCTGCATCCGGCCTCAACAAACCCAAAAGTTCCTTGAAGCAATGCTTACCTAACGACACACAATGCATTCTGAGATTTTCCTCTTCTGTTTTGTTTGGTTGTTTTATGCTGGTTGCAACCCACTAAATATTTTTCTGGACCCACAAATGGGTCAGGACCGACAGTTTGGAAAACATGCCTTAGAATGCCTTGCCTAATTCACCCCCATCCCAGGGGCCTTGCCCTTTGACCTTTCGCATCCTACCTCAACATGCCCACACCTACAGAGTTCCATATGCCTCACCTCTGCCCATGGCCCCCTGGCTCCAGCCTTCTCATCAGCTCCAGACCCACCTCCTTCCTGAGACTCCTGTAGTGGCAACAGCACCTGGATGCCTCCCCTGGATGCCCAACGTATTCGTTTCCAAAGACTGCCGAAATAAATTCCCACAAACTCGGTGGCTTAAAACAATAGAAATGTGGGGGCCGGCCCAGTGGCTCAGGCGGTTGTAGCTCCGTGCTCCTAACGCCCGAAGGCTGCCAGTTCGATTCCCACGTGGGCCAGTGGGCTCTCAACCACAAGGTTGCCGGTTTGACTCCTTGACTCCAGCAAGGGATGGTGGGCTGCGCCCCCTGCAACTAACAACGGCAACTGGACCTGGAGCTGAGCTGCGCCCTCCACAACTAAGACTGAAAGGACAACAACTTGACTTGGAAAAAGCCCTGGAAGTACATGCTGTTCCCCAATAAAGTCCTGTTTCACTTCCCCAATAAAATCTTTAAAAAAAAAACCCAAAACAGAAAAGCTTTCTCTCAAAGTTCTGGACGGCTAGAAGAATGAAAGCAGGCTGTGGGCAGTGCCCCTCTCCCTGCAAAGGCTCTAGGGGAGGGTCCTTCTTTGTTGCTCCCAGATTCTGGCAGCCCTCAGGCCTTCCTGGGCTTGTGGCAGCATCACTCCAATCTCTGCCTCTCTCTTCACAAAGCTGACTTCCCTCTGTGTCTCTCTCCTCTTCTTGTAAGGACACGGGTCCTGTAGGATCAAGGGCCCACCCTTGGTCATACTCCAGTATGACCTCATCTTAACTAATAACATCTCTGATGACTCTATTTCCAAATAAGGTCATTCACATTCTGAAAGTACTGAGGTATAGAACTTCAATATCTCTTTTTGCGGGGACACAGTACAATGCATAAGAACCATTGAGCGCTTTACACTCACCATATCCTAACTGATCCCATACCCTTAACTGGGACCTGGGCCAGAGAACTGGTAGTCACCTAGATGTCTCCCTTCCTCTCCCCAGCCTGACAGTAACCGTGCTCTTTAAATTCTGCCTTTCAAATGCCTTCCAGTTTATTTCCACCCTTCCTACCATCCCTGCCCTGATCCACCGTTCCCCACCCCATCCCCAGCTCTCCTGGCCCTTGTCCCAGACTCCTCACTTGACTCTGGCCAATAGTATTGCCATGTCCTCTCCATATAGCAGCCAAGTGGGTCTTCCTAAAGCACATATCAAACCCTGGCTCAAATCCACCGCCTGTAGATTTGCTTTCAAGCTCCTTAAGACCCCGGGGGCTCTCTGTGGACAGAGAGCCCCACAAGACCCTCCATAGACTGCCCCTGACTCCTGAGTCCTGACCTTTCTTGGGGAACATGGCAGTGAATCCAGAGGCCAACCGAGTCCGGCTCATGCTGCCTGCGCCGCTCAGCCAATAGACCGACACAGAACATAGAACAAGCATTTATTATCAGAGCACCGGTGGTCTGAGAAGGCAACGGGTTAACACCTCCAAAAACTGCCTTAACATTCGCAGACCAGCCTGGGATATTTAAGGGAAAATCTGGACATTCCTCCAGAGACCGAGTGATGTTCCAGGGATCAGCATGGAGCCTTCCCTCAGGCTATGTGGCTCTCCATTGTGGTCATCAACCCAGGAGCTATGATCTGGAAAGAATGCTAGGCCATAAAGATTGTGATCAGTATGCGAGGGGTATTGTGATCAGTAAGCAAGCTTAAGTTTCAGGGTAATTATCTAAAGCAGGGAACTGGACAGGGGACATTTCAAGCTCAAACGGCAAGGAGGGAGTTTTCCAACTGTTAAGCTCTAGAGCAGGGAGAGACGAAGCCAGGGACATTGCAAGGCCTCTTTTCTGGGGGTCCCAACTGGGCCCTGTTTCAGTGGGACCTCATATAAACCCTGTTTATTCTTAGGGCCCTCCCATAGCTCTCATCCAGTGTAGACTAAAGGCCAAACCCCTTACAGTGGCCCACAAGACCCTGCACCACCTGGCGCCCCACCCTCCTCCCCCCCTCCATCCCCACTGGCCTTCTAGATGATCCTGGAACACAACAGGCACAGCCCCACTCGTGGCTGCACTTGCTCCCTCACCTGCTTCACATCTCCACTCAAATGTCACCTTCTCAGGGAGGCCTCCCCTACCACCTGATTTTGAAATTACACACACACACACACACACACACTATTCTCCAACCCCTTTTCCTACTTCCATTATTTTCATACTTATCACCTCACTTTTATGTATCTATTTTGCTAATTGTCTGATTCTCCCAAGTAAAAAGTGAGCTCCACGAAGGTATAGATTTTTCTCTCTTGTATTCACTGCACCTAGAACTGTGTAGGTGCTCAATAAATATACTTTGAACAGATGAAGCACCATTTGTTGAATGACCTTGAATACTCCCGCAGGACGTTAAAGGACAAATTTCTCGGCCGCCTTAATTCCACTATCCTTCCTTGCAGCTCACCCAACCCGTGTTCTATATTCATTCCTGTCCAAGCACTTGCTTAAAGGCAAGCCCGCGCCTGGATTACCCTCCCTACCCAAAAGGCTCTCATTCAGATCACCCTCCCCGCGCCTCATGACGTAAACGTGTGGACAGAGTCCCCAGACTTGGTTGGAAGGTTGATGGGTTGCCATAGTTACTGCACCCGCCTGCAGCGGCAAATCCCTACGGTGCCCCGCCCCTACAGGTAATACGGGTAGGCGGTTAGCAGAGCCCGACCATCCCCGTGCGGGAATTGGTATAAGGGGGCGACATCCGCTTTTCTAACGCCCCCCCACCCACGCAGTTGTCATGGAAACGAAGCGCTTCCCTCCAGCGCCGCTTCCCTCCCCGTTCTCCAAGAGAAAAAAACACAGGCGTAGTTAGAGAGCTAGGTTGACTGAAAGACTGTCCCAAAGGCGGGGATGCCGCTGGGTCCCAGCGTTCTCTCCATCATCTCTCCCGCCTCCTCCAAAGATTGCTATGCCTGCGCAAGGAACGAGTCCCGAGTACCACGGCTAGTGGAAGACGTGGGGTGCGCATGCCTACGACAGAGTTTTGCGCATGTGCTGTTATGGCCTCGGCCGGTGGAAAGTGATTCTGCGCTTGCGCTATGGAAGGGGCGTGAAATCCAGGCGGTCAGGGCGTTGGGGGCCGACTGGCTTCAGGTGCGCCTGCGCCTTGGCTCTCCTGGCGGCAGGAGGCGGGGTCTGGGGGGGAGGGAGAGAGGCCGCAGAAGCCCGAGCCCTGACCGACGGGCAGGCGGGTGCTGCGGCGGCGCCGGTGAGTGACCCGCGGCCCGAGTTGGTCCCCACCCTCTGCGACCCTCACTCTTTCAGGAGTCCCGCATAGCCTGCATTTCCTCTCCTAATCCCAGACTCCCATTACCCCCAGAACTCCCTGTAATTTCTGCCGATCCGCAGAGCCCCCACAATCCCCGCAGACCCTAATATTTAGGGTCTAGAAGTGCCCACCTCACCATTATTCCTGCACGTCCCCTCTGAAGACCTTTTCTCATAACGGTCTTACAGAGGTCCCACTGCCCCAGAACCCCCAGAGCGCTCCTCAGCTCCAGATCCTTCCCCCTTCTTGCTGCATCTCCCCTTCAGCATCTCCTTATCCCCGTCACCCCCAGGTTTCTTCGACCCCCGAGACACTCCCATTCCCCATCATTTCCCATTCTTCTCTGTCCCCATTCTTCTGTAACTCCTGCAGACATCCCCTCTTTTTCCTGGTTTCCCTCCACCCCTTCAGACCCTCCCCCAATTTCCATCAACTCTTCCGCGTGGCACTTTGCGCCGCGGAAGGCACTGAGGTGGTTAGGCACAGCGGATGACAGTTATTATTAGGCACTCGGACTGCCCCACGCAGCCTGTCGCCCCCGTCCGCCCTCCGCCCCCATCCCCGGCCCCCGGGACTTAAGAGCCGGCGTCGCGGCAGCCGGGGTGGGGCGGGCGGCGCGGGGACGCCGAGCCCCCGCCAGCGCCGTGCGCCCTGTGCCCACAGCGCCGGCGCCCCCCATGCGCCAGGCGACCGGACGGCGGCGTCGGGGGGCGCCATGGCCTCGGCGGCGGCGGGCGAAGCGGAAGAGACCACCCGGCTGCGCAAGCCGCGCTTCTCGTTCGAAGAAAACCAGATCTTGATTCGGGAGGTGCGCGCCCACTACCCGCAGCTCTACGGCGCGCAGAGCCGTCGGGTGAGCGTGGCGGAGCGGCGGCGTGTGTGGGACAGCATCGCCACCAAGATCAACGGCATCACCAGTTGGAAGCGCACTGGCCAAGAGGTACAAAAGCGCTGGAACGACTTCAAGCGCCGCACCAAGGAGAAGCTGGCCCGCGTGCCGCACTCCACGCAGGGCGCCGGGCCTGCCGCCGAGGACGCCTTCTCCGCTGAGGAGGAGACCATTTTTGCCATCCTCGGGCCGGGTGTGGCGGGGCCGGGAGCTGGTGGAGGGGCGGAGCAACCCCCCGCGGCTGCCTCCTCAAAGCCACCGGCCCCAAGTGCCTGTGCCCAACGCTATGTGTTGTCCGAGGACCGCAGGGAAGACCGACGGGCAGGTGAGTTCCTTCACCATCAACTTAGCAAGAGTAAACAGTCACAAAGTCTGCGGTGTGCCCTGCACTGGTCCAAGCCCTTTACGTGGCTCATCAAATCCTCACTACAGCCCTGTGAGGTGGGTGCTGTCATTGTCCCCATTTTAAATCTGGGGAAACTGAGGCTTAGAAAAGTGAAATGACTTAACCAGTCGTTTCCTGACTGTCCGAGTCAGCAATGGAACCCAGACCTAAGGAGCCTGGCCCCAGAGTCCACACCTGGGGTTAATCAGCTCACGCAGCATTTCATTAAACGTCATGTAAGATAGTGACTCTTGAGGCAGACTGGACTTCAGTCACAACTTTGGCACTTAGCTGTGTCATTTTGGGTAAGTTACTGCAGGTCAGTTTCTTTATCTGTAAAATGGGGATAAAAAGGAGTCCCCACCTCAGAGGTTGCTGTGAAGATTAAATGAATTAATATGCATAAATTGCTTACCGTGTTTCCCCGAAAATATGTCCTAACCAGAAAATAAGCCCTCGCATGATTTTTCAGCATGACATCTCCTGAACATAAGCCCTAATGCGTCTTGTGGAGCAAAAATGAATATAAGACCCCGTCCTATTTTCGGAGAAACACGATAGTATGTGGCCTCCTGAACCCATTGTTAGCTATTGATATAATTGCCAATGTTGTCAGGTAAAAACTATTTCACCATTTTTTAAATCAAAGACTCAGAGAGGTTCCGTAACTTTCCCAAGGTCATGCCCTGAGTAGAGGAAGTGTGGAAAGCTGAGTGCAAGAATTCCCACTGAGCTTTGACTTGGAACGTAATATTTCTTTTACAGCTATTTCCCAGGCACCTACCTTGTGCTGGGCAATGTTGGGGACATGGTGGTGACAGAGACATTCTCAGCCCTGCCCTCCTGGGGCTCACAGTCCAGTGGAGAAGACAGACTCCTACCTACATAGACAGTGATGACGCAGAGTAGGCAGGGCTGGGCAGTGGGAATCCAGAAGGGGTACCTGGCTCAGCCTGGGAGGTCAAGGAGGGCTTTCTGGAGGAGGAGACATTACTGCTGAGATGCAGAGTGAAGGGGAAAAAAAAAGTTGGGAGAGTGTTCCTGGTAGAAGGAACAGCATGTGCAGTGGCTTGGAGGCAAAAAAGCTTGGCTAATTTAGGAAACTGAAGTTTCCCAGTTGGGAGAGGGGGAGAGGGAAAGTAGATAGATTGAAGAAAGGAAATGTTTTGAGATGAGGTTTGAGAGGTCAGTAAAGGCCAGACCATGCAAGGCCTTCAGGCTGAGGTGAGGAGTGTGAATGTTATCCTAAGTGCTATGAGGAGCCACTGAAGGGTTTTGAGAAAGGGAGTTCAGGATCATGTGATTCAGAGAGGTTCATTCACCCACCCAAGGTCACACAGCAAGTAAGTAATAGAATTGAAACTGGAATACAGGTTGTATCCAACTCATAGTCCATGCACTTAACTACTGGGCTAGATTGCCTGGCAATAACAATAATTAATATTGACTGAGAGTTAATGGGTATGCCAGAATTAGATCACACGTGGCTTCTAACTGTAGATCATATTTTGGACTTTATCTTGAGGGCATTTGGGAACCATGTCTTAAGCAGGAGAGAGACAAAATCACATGGGACCCTTGTCAGTGTCAGTCAAACCTCGGTGTTTCTAACTGTGAAATGGCTCCATTGAACCAGAGCAGACATGGCAAACTTATTTTTTCAAAAGCTGTGCAATCCCCTTACTCATTCACCCAGTTAGTAAATATTTATTGAGCACCTATTCTGGGGCAGGCACTGTTGTAGATGTTACGAATACTGTGCAGAAAAAGAGAACTTCCCTTCCCTTATGGGGCTGACATTCTAGTTATGGGAGACCGACTACAAACAAGTAACCGAAAACAGATCGTATAAAGGAGGTGATAACTAAGAAAACTAAAGCATATTAAGAAGATAGTGGGCCGGCCCAGTGGCTCAGGCGGTTAGAGCTCCATGTTCCTAACTCCGAAGGCTGCCAGTTTGATTCCCACATGGGCCAGTGGGCTCTCAACCACAAGGTTGCCAGTTCAATTCCTCTACTCCCGCAAGGGATGGTGGGCAGCGCCCCCTGCAACTAAGATTGAACACGGCACCTTGAGCTGAGCTCCCGGATGGCTCAGTTGGTTGGAGTGCGTCCTCTCAACCACAAGGTTGCCGGTTTCGACTCCCACAAGGGATGGTGGGGCCGTGCCCCCTGCAACTAGCAACGGCAACTGGACCTGGAGCTGAGCTGCGCCCTCCACAACTAAGACTGAAAGGACAACAACTTGACTTGGAAAAAAGGCCTGGAAGTACACACTGTTCCCCAATAAAGTCCTGTTCCCCTTCCCCAATAAAATCTTTAAAAAAAAGAAAAAGATAGTGAGCTATGGAAGGAGGCTGCTATAGACAGGGTAGTAAGGGCTTCTTTGAGGAAGTGAAATTTGAACAGAGACTTAAATGGAGAGGTTGAGCCAGGTGGTTATCTGGGGGAAAAGCACTCCAGCTAAAAGGAAACAGCACATGCAAAGGCCCTGAGGCAGGTATGTGCTTAAGGCATCCGTGATTAGAATCTTACATGGAGATTATCCACTGTATAAAACTCAACAAGAGAGAAACTGATCTGATTGAAGGACTAGAAAACAGAGCCTGGGGCAGCCTGAAGTGTCTTTGTTGACACTGGGGGGAGAGCTAAGGACTATATCTCGCTGACCTAATGTTTGAAAGAACAGTAACAATAACAACATTGAGAATTTGCTGTGTGCCAGGCACTGGCTTAAACCCTGTGCCCTGGTGAGTCAGTGACGCCCTGTAATGGTCCTCAGGGAGATGTTATGTTACTGGGTCCCTTGGTCCTATGCTCTCACACACACCCATTTACAAGTAGGAAAACTGAGGCCCAAAGGTTGCAAATAAAGATGATTTTCACTCTTATAATGGCCCCTCCATGACCCCTATGAGCCCTGTGGGCGTGAAGGCTGGGCCACTTTCTATTCCTTGTATTCAGTAGATGAAAAGCTATATTTCTGAGTGGCTGCAATTCTCATGCCCCTTATGAGTGAGACTCGCCACCCTGGGGCTCACAGCCCCTGCCCGTGCAGTGGTTAAAAGCATGAGCTCTGGAGCCTACCTGGGTTCAGATCCCTCTCCTACCCTTCACCAGCTCTGTGACACCTCTCTGGGCCTCAAGTCACCTTATCTGTAAGATGGGGTGATAACGATAGTACCTATCAAGGAGAATTGCTGAGAGGACTGAAAAAAATATAGGCGAGTTTAGCCACTTTGCCCAGGGCGTGGCCAGGAAAGTGTCCAACAGCTATTAGCTGTAGTCAGTGTGTCTCTCCCTGCCTCCCCCACCACCCCAGGGAGTCTGGACCCCCAGCATTCAGGACTGGAGGTGGTTGGTTATATTTGAAAGAGAAGAGCAGGGGCTCTGATGTAACCTGGGAGCGGGAGGCAGGCTTCCCTGACGAAGGAGATTTGAGCTGGGCAAGGGGTGGTGCAGGGGCCAAGGGGTGGTCCTGGTAGAGGGAACTGCCTGTGCACTGGCCCTAAGGCAAGGAAGAAAGATGAAAAGGAGGCCGAGCTGAGGCTTTGTAGCCCTAGAGAGAAGCTGGCCTGTCCTCTGTAGGTGCTGGAGACTGTGGGAGAGGGTTGTTGCAAGGACCTGGGGCCCACACCCTGGAAACCACAGCTCTTTTGTCACTAAAGAAAAAGTTTTGCGCTGGACATTGTTCTGGGCACTGGGTAAATGTAAACAGCAGTGAATAAAACAAAGCCCTAGTGGTGAACACACAACATGATATATGGATGATGTAATACAGAATTGTACACTTGAAACCTATGTAACTTTACTAACAATTGTCACCCCAATAAACTTGAATTAAAAAACAAAAACACAAAGCCCTAGCCTGATGGAGCTGACATCAGGAGGAGAAGATAGATAACCCACACACAGTGATCCCATGCCAGGTGGAGATAGCGCTACAAAAGAAATCAGGTAGGATCAGGAGAGAAAAGGACAGGGACAGAAGCTACTTTAGATACAAGATCAAGGAAGTCTTCCAAGGAGGCCACTTTTTAGAGCAGAGGCCTGAGCTGGTGAGGGAGGGAGCCAGGCAGGTATCTGGCGCTAGGCCAAGGGATTAGTAAGCGCAAAGGCCCTGAGGCAGGAGCAGGCCTGATGTGTTTGAGGACTAAAGAGAAAGCCAAGTGAATAAGAGAGACGGGTGGGAGATGAGGTCAGGGCGGCAGTGGGGCAGATAGTACAGAACCTCGGGGTCCTTGAGGACTTTGCCTTTCCTGAGTGAGACAAGAGCCACAGACAGGCTTAGAGCAGAGAAAGACAACATCTGACTTGTATTTTTTAAACATCTTTATTGAGCTAGAATTCCCATACCACACAACCCACTCATGTCAAGTCTACAGTTCAGTGGCTGTTAGTATATCCACAGTCACGCGACCATCACTACAATTTCAGATCATTTTCATCACTCCAGAAAGAAACCCCGCACCTCTTAGCCATCGCCCCCACCCCCACCCTCTTATGTCTGCCCAGACCTGGACATGCACTAATGCACTTTGTGTCTCTCCAGATTTGCCTGTTTTGGACATTTCATATAAATGGATCATGTGATATGTGGTCTTTAGTGACTGGCTTCTTTCCCGTAGCATAACTGACGTGTCTTTTAGTTGGACCCTTCAGGCTCTGGGAGGCAACAAACTGTGAGGGGCAAGCGGCAGGCGTGGAAGCAGGGAGCACAGTGAGGAGGCAACTGCCATAGTCCAGTGTAGTTGGACCAGGGTGGGGGGCCGTGGAAGTGGTTGGATATTGGACAGAAGAGGTTGGATATTGGATTAGTTTGAAGGTTGGGGGAGGACCAGGAGCTCAGCTCTGGACAGGTTATTTTGAGGTGTCACTAGACGATCAAGGGGGTATGCTGAGTACACAGCTGGAGGGAGAGTTTCAAGCTGGGCCTGGAAATCTGGGAGCATCTGTGGACTGGATTCAAGTTCATAAGCAGGAATGAGATCCCACGTGAGAGGAGACGGAGGAAGCCCAGCAGGCTCGGGGTTGAACTGGTACACCCAGAGCTGAGATTGAAATCCTGCCACCCTGGTAGGAGACAGCCCTTACTCCCAGCCTCCAGAAGTGCCCCCTACTGGTCCAGCCACAGCACCTCTCTCCCAGCCCCCACAGACCTCCAGGACCCAGCAATGAGGCCTGAGAGGTGTAGGGGGGCAGACATCCAGATGGTTCAGAGCCTTCTAGAACGCTGGCTTTGCCTGGCTCAGCTGGGACCCCCAAGACCCTATTTTCACTAAGGCTGGCTGGCATAGGCCACTGGGTTGTTACTAAATACACTGTCTCTCTCCTCTCTCCTCTGGGTATGAAGGCTTTTGTTGCAAGGCTGGTCAGTTTTAAAAGGATGGCTCTGGGGCCAGGGTGGGTGGGAAGTGGGAAGGGAAAATGAAGCCAACACTGTGGGATCATACACACCTTACCTACATCTCTCTCTCCACAGAGACACTGGCCCACAGCAAGGCAGTCTCCAGCAGCCCAGAGCCCTGGGCCCGGCCCTCCTGCAATCCCCAGGAAGGGGGCTGCCCACCACCCAAGGAGCGTGAGTCCTCGCCCCCTCCAGCCCTGCAGACCGTCCAGCTGCCCCGTCTGGCCTTGTCTCCACCGCCCCCGGCCCCTCCACCCCCACCACCCCAGCAGGTCCAAGTGGCACCCTCATGCCCCAGCCCCCCACCCCCTCCATTACCTCCACCCATGCCTTCGGCCTCAGACCCCTCCCTGGACTTCCTTCGGGCACAGCAGGAGACTGCCAACGCCATCCGGGAGCTGGCTGGCACCCTGCGGCAGGGACTAACCAAACTGAGCGAGGCCCTCAGTGCCTTGCTACCCCTTCTGCCGGGAACCCCAGTCGACCCGCTGCCCCCACCTCTGCCCCCACCCCCACCTCCACCCCCCAGGCCCATCCTGCCTCCACCCACCCCCAAGGTGGAGATCACCCCAGAGCCTGTGTCGGTGATGGCTGCTGTAGTGGACCGCGCCATGGTGGCAGCCAGGGGGGTGATCATCGCCCCAAGGAGTGAGGAGGGGACTCCCCGGCCACCCCCAGTCCCCTTTCTTCCCCATGACTCCCCGCCACACAAGAGGAGGAAAGGTTTTCCTACACGGAAGAGGCGGGGGCGATGGAAATCTCCGTGACTCTGCCATTGGGTTCCGAGCTTGTCTTTGCTCCTTCTGTCTGCACCTCCGCTCCCAGCTTAGCCCAGCAGAGGAGGGCCACGCACCTTCCCCATGCCAGCTGCACCCTGGCTTCCTGCTGCAGGGCGTGAGCACCCCACTCCCTGTACTAGTTAGTGCCTGATTCGCAGGGCGGCCTTGTTGATGGGCCCCCCAGCCCTTTCTCCAGTACAGCGCTGTCTGCCTGGCTGCTTCCCTTAACCCTGACTTCTAAGCCATCAATTTTATGTTATTTATTATCGCCCTTTGTGGGTTGTGGAGGGAATCTGGTGGGTCTGTACATACCCCGTTCCCTAACCACTCTTGATCTTGAAGAGAATTGACTTGTGGGGGCCTCCTCACCTTCCCAACCCAGACTTTGGAGGGAGTGGGGGTTGCGAGACAAATCAGAATATGGATGACAATGAGGATACAGCAGTCTGGACCCTAGGGAAGGGGGGTCAGGTTCTCATTGGGGAGGTGTAGGTTGGGCCCTCTGCCTCCCATTGCAGTCTCTGACCTCCAGAGCTCAACCCCCTCCTTTCTCAGTGGTGACAAGATATCAATAAACTTATTTTTAATACAATTACTCTGGGCTCTGGCTGAGACAGGCCTGGGATTCCAGCACCTACACCTTCCCCACCCCTCCATGGGCAGGTGACACCCCTTGAAATTGGAGGCTGGTGGTTTTCCAGCCTTTTTTTTTCCTTCTTCTTTAAAACCATCAAGTGGTGTTCAAATCTTATTCCTACTTACTCATCCTTCAGATACCACCGAAATGTCATCTCCAGGAAAATATCCTGGATTCCCTCCCCAGGCTAGGATGGGTCTGCTTCTTAGATTCTCTGTGTTCTGGGGTTCTTTTTCATAATGTCCCCAAATAAAGAAGTGCCTTTGTTTAAGGCATGTTTCCTCCATAGTTCATGAAGGCAGGGGCTGGTTCTCTTAACTCCCAAACGTGCTTCAGGGCCTGGAGCAAAGTAGATAATCAGCACCCTAGACTCAGAACTGGCTCAGCCCCTCGTGCTGCCCTTGCCAGCTGTGACCACAGGCCTCTATTTCCCTCATCTGCAAAGGGGGCATGTTTTGGTTTAGGAGTCTACTCTTACAACTAGTTTCTATTTATCTTTTCAGTTCTCAGTTCAAATGTCACCTCCTCAGGAAAACCTTTACTGATACACACACACACACACACACACACACACACACACACACACACACAGCCCTCCAGCAGTTAACTGAAAAATGCAGTTAAGTAATCATTTGAGTAAATTTAAATTGAACATCTGCCTCTATCACCAGGCTGAGCCTTGTCAGGACAAGGCCTGAGCCTGTCTCAGTCACTGCTGTGTCCTCAGCATTGCCCAACAAAGAAGGGGGTTGAATCTTTGAAATAATGGTCCGCTTAGAAACAAAAACTTCCATTTATGGTGCTTCACTTTTGGGCCAGTAATCATGCTTAGCATTTATGTGCCTGTTTTCATTTTAACCTGAAGATAACCAGTGAAAAGCAGAATCTTAGGGTCTCCGTTCTTTTCCTAAGAAGTTAAGGAATTTGCCTTGAACTTGTCCGGCCAAGACACTCCACCTGAAGCCAGCCTCTGGCCAGAGGCTAGCTCCTGCTAGTGTTTTACTAAAGAATGGCCCAAAAGTAATTTTCAGTGATACACGGATGGCCTTTGTAATGGTTCTGTATGTAGTTTTAACTTTTTTTTAACCTCTCCCCTAATTTTGTGAAAATGTAGCTAGTATACATACAACCCATGATTGTACACATTGCTTAGGATGAGGCAAAAGTTGATAATTTTTTTTCACAGGATGTTAAAAACATACAGGTGGGTAACAAAATCAGCTGCTATGGTTGCAGTGTGATGGAGGAGAGGTGAGTAGGCAGCACCTGATTAGTTTGAAAAACACTAATGCAATTCTGACAAGATAAGTATTTCCTAACACGGGCCCAGGCTTAGGAAGACGCTGATGTGGGTTAGAACTTGAAGACCTGTCTTTCCGGCCCCAGCCCACCTTGCACTGGACCAGACACAGGAAGGAAAAAACATGATGGTCTCCGGAGCCTGGTTGGGCCTATCAGGTAGTAAGCACTCAAGGTTGGAGAAAGGTGGTCTGGAGCTTGCTATCTTACAGAAATGATCCCCACCTCAATTCTTGCCATCTTTGGCCTCCTTCCCTTCCCCCAAATTAGGGAGCAGTAGAGGGTGGGGATCCCCTCAACTCCGTGCTCGAAAAACACGGAAAGAGCCCCCAAAAAACCGGCGTAGGGGTCGGGAGTAGGACTGGCAGCGGGAACTGGGGAGCACCCCCCCCCAACCTCCCAGGCAGCGGAAGTGCGTCAGTTTGTCCGCCCCATAGAGCATTTTGGGAATTGTAGTGAAGTTAGGGGGCGGAGAAACTGGCAATGTAACCCTTTGGATACCAGAGCGCGCCCACAAAGCTGGAACAGTTGAGGGGCGCTCGACTACTCCCTTTAGCAGATGAGGCAACTGAGGCAGAGGCTTGGCGCAGAGGTCTTCAGTCCTCTCTTTTCTCTGGCTATTGCCGGCCCGGGTCAGAGTCTGATACCCAAGATTCTAGGGAAGATGTAGTTACAAGTAAACCTTCACCACCATCACCAAGTTGCCAGCTTCCCGTCCCCTATCCAGAAACCATCCAATCAGGGTTCCTCCGCTCCGCCGCAGGAGCGGCTGCCTTCCTAACCAGTCACTGGCCTACTTTTAATGGGCGGGGAACTGAACCTCAGAGTGGGCAATATTTTTGCTTAAAGCTGCGCAGCAAGTGGGAGCAGAAACTGGGCGCGCGGAAGCCTGTCCATCCCATACAATTTCTGAAACCGTGGTAGTTCCTGCCCCCAACCCTTGTGTCCGAACTCCACGGAACGCGTCGAACTCCCTGCTTTTGGCGAGGATCGGTAAGCGTTGCCCTGCAGAGAAGCGGCGAGCCCCTCCCACCTCCCCCGCCCCTGGCTGCCTGCTGGCGGTCCCCTTTAAGAACCGGCCCCGGCGGGACTACGTTTCCCAGAAGGCTTTGCCGGCGCGTTATGTAACTTTCCCTGCGAAGCGGCCTCTGGGGCAGAAGGAGGTGGAGGCGGTGGCGGCCGTTGCAGCAGCAGCGGCGGCGGCGGCGGCGCGGCGGCGGGAGCGGCGGGAGCCGGAGGCGGCGGCGCCTGCGGCCCATCGCTGGGCCCGACCTGTGAGCCTCGGCCTAGAGCCTGGACCTGGCGGGGGCGCCGACGTGCCTCTGCCTGCCTTTTCAAGGAGGCGGGAGTGAGGGAAAAAGGCTTAGGGCCCAGGGGGCGGGGAAGGGGGGCCGGGCCTGGATCGGCGGGGAGGCCGAGCCGGAGGCCCGACCGTGGCTCGCGCTGTCCTGGGGACACAAATCGAACGTTGACGGCGCGGATCGAACGTCGGCGGCGGGTGGAAAGCTGTGCCCGGCAGCGCGCGCGCGGGGGCCATGGCGTCGGTGCAGGCGTCCCGCCGCCAGTGGTGCTACCTGTGCGACCTGCCCAAGATGCCGTGGGCCATGGTGTGGGACTTCAGCGAGGCCGTGTGTCGCGGCTGCGTGAACTTTGAGGGCGCGGATCGCATCGAGCTACTCATCGACGCTGCCCGCCAGCTCAAGCGCAGCCACGTGCTCCCTGAGGGCCGCTCGCCTGGGCCTCCGGCCCTCAAGCACCCGGCCACCAAGGACCTTGCTGCGGCCGCCGCACAGGGGCCCCAGCTGCCGCCTCCGCAGGCACAGCCCCAGCCGTCGGGGACTGGCGGCGGCGTCTCGGGACAGGACCGCTATGACAGGGCCACATCATCGGGCCGCCTCCCCCTGCCCTCGCCTGCTCTGGAGTACACCCTGGGGTCCCGCCTGGCCAATGGACTGGGCCGTGAGGACGTCGTGGCGGAGGGGGCTCGAAGGGCCCTGCTTGGCTCCATGCCCGGCTTGGTGCCCCCCGGGCTGCTGGCAGCTGCGGTGTCTGGCCTGGGAAGCCGGGGTCTGACGCTGGCACCCGGCTTGAGTCCTGCCCGTCCAATCTTCGGCTCCGATTTCGAGAAGGAGAAGCAGCAGAGGAATGCAGACTGTCTGGCAGAACTGAACGAAGCCATGCGGGGCAGGGCGGAGGAGTGGCACGGACGCCCCAAAGCAGTGCGGGAACAGCTGCTGGCGCTGTCTGCCTGCGCCCCCTTCAATGTCCGCTTCAAGAAGGATCACGGGCTGGTGGGGAGGGTATTTGCCTTCGATGCCACTGCTCGCCCACCAGGCTATGAGTTTGAGCTGAAGCTCTTCACCGAATATCCCTGTGGTTCTGGCAACGTGTACGCAGGAGTCCTGGCCGTAGCACGCCAGATGTTTCATGATGCTCTGCGGGAGCCTGGCAAGGCGCTGGCCTCCTCGGGCTTCAAGTACCTCGAATATGAACGCCGGCACGGCTCTGGGGAATGGCGCCAGTTGGGGGAGCTGCTAACCGATGGTGTCCGCACCTTCCGAGAGCCAGCTCCCGCCGAGGCCCTGCCCCAGCAGTACCCAGAGCCAACTCCTGCAGCTCTGTGTGGCCCACCCCCGCGAGCCCCATCCCGCAACCTGGCGCCCACAGCACGCCGTCGCAAGGCATCCCCTGAGCCTGAGGGCGAGGCAGCTGGGAAGATGACCACCGAGGAGCAGCAGCAGCAGCAACGACACTGGGTGGCTCCCGGTGGTCCGTACTCCGCTGAGACCCCTGGTGTGCCCTCACCCATCGCCGCACTGAAGAATGTGGCCGAGGCCCTGGGCCACTCTCCCAAGGACCCTGGCGGGGGCGGGGGCCCAGGGCGTGCGGGGGGTGCCAGCCCAGCAGCCTCTTCCACAGCCCAGCCTGCAGCCCAGCATCGCCTAGTGGCCCGCAATGGGGAGGCCGAAGTCAGCCCCACCGCAGGGGCGGAAGCTGTTAGCGGAGGTGGTAGCGGCACCGGGGCGACCCCTGGGGCACCCCTGTGCTGTACCCTATGCCGGGAGCGTCTGGAAGACACCCACTTCGTCCAGTGCCCCTCGGTGCCCGGACACAAGTTCTGCTTTCCCTGCTCACGAGAGTTCATAAAAGCGCAGGGCCCCGCTGGCGAGGTGTACTGCCCCAGTGGAGACAAGTGCCCACTGGTGGGCTCCTCTGTCCCCTGGGCCTTCATGCAGGGTGAGATCGCCACCATCCTTGCTGGAGACATCAAGGTTAAGAAAGAACGGGACCCCTAGGCCACTACTGCTCCCTGCCCCCTTGCCACCCACCGCTGCTGTGGATAAGTTATTCCCTTCCCCACCCAGCCCAGTGCCACCCCCACCTGTGTACATACCCCCTTCCTCATCCCAGATGGGTCCCCTGGGGTAGATGCATTGAGGGTGGGGGGGAGTTCGTGGCTTCTGTGTGAGGAAGTTTGGGGGTCCCTTGGCCCCTCCAATTTCTCTCCTCTCCTTGGCTTGGCTTTGCTGCTGCTCGTAGTTGGGGGAGAGGTGCCCCCCTCCTTGAGAAGGGGCCTCCTGGAAATTTCGCTCTTTATAAACGAAGCAAAAGCATTTTATTGCCCCCCTCTCCCATCCCCTTTTCCCCCTTCAATAAACAGAAAGATGGGGTTTTTTTTCCTTCTTGGTCCCTTAGTTGTGTGAGTTGCTGCGCCCCCTTTGGGACTGAACTGATCCTGCAGGAAGAGTACATTTCGTTGTAGCCTCCAGGTGGCGCTCTTCACTCAGGCGGGCTCGCCGGCTGTCTTTACAAATGCTGGCCACTGGTCTGACGTTCTAGCAATCGGCCCGTTTTCCAGATGACAGAACTGAGGCTCAGAATGGGGATGATGGCTCTTGCATGCGAGCCATAGCCAAGCTTGGAAATTAGGTTTCCTTTCCGTTCCATCCCCCGTATCTACCGAGGATGTAGGAGAAGGACTCGGCCCTTATGAGGTGAGGGGAGGGGAAAGAGACATCGGGAGGCTTTCTAGAAGGAACGAGTAGTAAGTTCTTGCTGGTCAGGGAATTAGGCTAGATTGCTAGAGAGACTGCCCAAGGAAAGGAGATTTACCTCCGTGGGGTTCACTAACAGTGTTCTTTGAAACACTGGTAGTTTGTGGCCTCTGGTGGTGCCTGACAGCGCAAGAGGCGGACTCTTGGAAAACCAGAACTGGGCTCCTCGGGCCCATCTCGGGAGACCAGCGTCAACGGAGGCCATCCTAGAACACCGTGACTGGCAGGGTAAAAGGCACTCCCCCCGCGGCCGCCTCTGATGTGCGAAGCCTTGTCCCGCACCTGTCGAGGTGGGCTGTTCATTAACCAGGACTTCCTGCTCGCTGACGTCATGGGGCGGGGCCTGAGCAGGCTGCGGCAAACCAGGGGTTAAGGGGGGTGGCTGCCCCAGGAGCCCAACCCCCACCGGTGAGGCCTCTGCGACCCAGAACTGGCGATTTCGGGAAGAGGGAATGCCAAGCGCAAAGGCCAGTGGATGGACGGAGGTCGGGGATGATATTTCTGCCACCACACAGCACTGTCATACAGCTCTGAGACTCACGGTTGCCCCAGGTCACAGGAACCCAGGTAGCACATAAGCTAAATCCTGACGTCCTTCCTGAACCATACTCTTGGCCCACCCACACATCTTGCAGACCCACAAGTCCCTACTCTCAAATATTAGGGAGGGGGTGGTGGTGGTGGTTTGTCCTCCACATCTGGAGTTCTTAAACCCCCAGTTCTTGAACTGAGGGGTCCCATCCCCTCCCCCAGTCATCCAGTCTCAGGTGTTCAGTCACCCCTGGCACTGCCAGCCTGGGCTCTGGGCAGGGCTGGGAAAACTACCCCTGATTAAATACAACTGGTGATAAGCCTGGGGCAAGGGAGATGCTGGATGGTTCTCGTGCTGTGCACCCCTCCCAGGCAATCTTGTGGCCTTCCCAGACCCAGCTCTGCAGACCCAAGAGTTGGGTAGCTCCCCCTCCCCCATCCTTAGGGCTGGAGGCCTCCAAACACCAGGGCCCTCAGCCCCAACAGGGGCTAAAGAGCTGTGGAGGACACCTGGTCCTTTAAGAACAGCTGGTGGGTGGGTGGGGGGCAGGGGAGTCACCCCCAGCCTGGCCGGTGTGTGTATTCTAGATAGAGGTTGGGTTAACCATTAACAGAGCAGAGGACCTGACCTGTGTGGGTGTGGGGGGCTGGATCAGTCCCCTTCCCCCCAGCATCAGGGTGGGTCCAGAGCAAAGGGGTTGTGGCTTTATTTGGGGATCTATAAGGAGGTGAAGAGGTTTTGAGAAACAGACACAAAGAGACTGAAGGAAAGATGGGAGACTACAGAGGTGGGGAGGAAGTTGTAGAGAGACCAGCTCACCGAAAGAAATAAGGCAGAAACCTAGAAAGAGGGACCAAGAGCGATCAAGAGACCTGAGATGAGGGAGGTAGAAACAGACAGATGTTCGGAAAAGAGGACTAGAGAAATATCCAGATACAATAGAGACAGAAGGGGAGTAAAGTGCAAATGAGAGAGAGAGACTGTGACATCAGGGTAAGAGACGGGTTTGAACTAGAAAATTCTATGAGGGAGAGCGCTCTGTGAAGAAGGACAAGTCTCCATCTGTCTTGGTCATTTGTTCTCCACGACAAGGCCTGGCTCGCTCCTCCTCCAGGTCTCAGCTCAGCTGACACCTCCAGGAAGTCCTCCTTGACCCCCAAGCTTAGTCGGGTGCCATTTCTGGGCTCTCACAGACCCTACACTCCCCTGTGCCAGCCCTGCGCATTCTGGATCATCAATGGGGACTGGACTGTCAACCCCATAAAGACAGGGCCATTGTGTCCCCAGCATCACGCAGCACAGAGCTAATTTAAAGGCTAGATAGATTAATGGGTTCCTTTCCTTCAACAAATTCACCATCCACTGTGTGACAAGCACTGTGGGAGGTACTGTGGATACAACAGGGAACGGGATGCAGCCCCCACTCTCATGGAGCTGATATTCAGGTGAGACAGACAGGCCCATAAAATGTGATAGCCATGGAGTGGTAAGTCCTAAGAAGAAAAAATTAAGCCAGGGAAAGGGAATAATGGAGGTTGCAATTTTAAAGAGGAAGAAGGCAGGGAAGGGCTCATGAGGAGATGACACTAAGAACTGAAGGAAGAGAGGGAGAGAGTTAGGGGTAATCTGGGGGAAGAGTACATGCAAAGGCCCTGAGGTGGGAGCCTGCTTGGTTTGTTCCAGAAGCAGCCAGGTGGCAAGTGCAGCTATGAAAAGGGGGAGTCATAAGAATGAGTTTAGAGGGATTATAAGGGAGTACCGGGGACCATGTAGGCCATAAGGACTTTGAATTTTGTTTTAATGGGAACAGGTAGAAGGTTTCAAGCACTGAGTGAGGCAAATAAAACAGAAATGGCAAAGAATCAGTTGGAATGGACAGCATCTCATTAATTATGTGTTCAGGGCTCAATAGAGGACCTAGCACGTACGCCCAATGACAGTGTGTGCACAGTGAATAAGACCCAAACCGACAGAGAAGTCAGAATGACATTAGATTGTACGGATAGACTCTGAGACAAGCCAGGTTAAAAACGCCATGGACGCCCAGGGACAGCAGACGCAAACAGACAGCAGCCCAACTGAGAAGTCCCATTTCTTTCACAGCCCTCTCCACCCGGAAAGCTTCCCTGGAACTGGAAAAATCCCCCAGGCCCCCCTGCCTGCCTGGTCCGTGGCGTGCCCACTCACACCTCAGGCAGAGGAAGCTGGCAGGCCCCACAGGAACCTTTCTGTGTGGGGGGAGTGGAGGCGGGCAGGCGGCAGGGACGAAGGGAGAGGAGTGGCGGGCAGGCAGGCAGCGGGCAGTGGCTACACAAAGGCCCCAGTGTCTGCCCTCCTGCCCCTGGGTACAGATATAAATAATATGTACATATACCTTTATATATATATGTGTGTGTGTGTGTGTGTGTGTGTGTGTGTATATATATATATATGTATATATATATATATATATACATACCAGCAGGCTGGGGGCGGGAAGCTGGGGGCCACACACTTCTCTAATGGCCTGGGCATGGCAGAGGTCTGCTCCTGCGGGGGGGGCTGGGGGCTTGGAGACACACAGAGATAGTGGCCAAGACTGAGAGACTTGGGCTGAGAGGGACACAGTGACAGAATGAGAAAGAGAAACTTAGAGCGAGAGAGAGAGAGAGAGAAAGAAGACTGGCAGAGAGTCCCAAAGTTAGAAATTGGCAGAGAGTAGGCTGGCTCAAGTGTAGACAGATCAGGAAAACAGAGAAATCAAACTTCACTGAGAAAAGACAGAAAAAGTTAGAGGTAGAGGGACAGTGACAGAATGATGACAAGGGTCATTCTAGAAAAAGGCAGAGAAACCCAAAGGAGAGGAAGTAGGGACAGAAAGAAGCAGAGAGGCCAGCAGACACCCAGAAAGGCACAGAGAGAGAATCAGACAGACAGACAGACAGGGTTGGGCCAAGGCTAGGGCTTGGAGAGGCCGGTGAGCAGGGGTTGGGGGAGGGTCAGGGCACATCTCCAGTTTGAGGGCACCGCCTGTGGGGCTCTGGTGCAGCCCAGTCCAGGGCAGGCCGAGGGGCAGGGGCGGAGGTGAGGGAGGTGGCCCTCGGGTTCCGGATCTTGGTGTTTACCTGGGGCAGGCATTGCAAACAGGCGCCCAGCCTGGCCCATGGCAGGAGAGGGTGGGATGGGCAGGGCCCCAGCTCTGGCACCAGTGGGCCCGACACGCCCACCTGTGGCCTGGGCGGTGAGTAACACGGTGACACCTGGGTAAATGGTGACACATAGAAGGACAGACACAGTGACACAGAGAGACAGATATAGGCAGACCCAGAGTGTCAAAGGCATAAACAGACCCACAGAACCTAGTGACAAAGACACACTGTAACAGACACAGTGACAGACACACAGACGCACACAGTAATAGACAGCAGGACACGATGATAGGCAAACATGTTCTTAGGCACAGAGACACAGCAACAAGACACAAACAGTGATAGACAGAGAACACGGTGACAGACACACAGAAGACAATGACAGAACAGTGACACACATGCATACATAGTGACAAACATAGCAACATCTACAGAAACCCTCTGACAGACATTGACACAGAGACATACAGGCATACACAACACACTAACACACTAACAGGATACACATCACGGAGTTATCACATAAGCCCGTGGACACAATGATACTGACACCAGGACACATGTATGACACCCAGTGACACATTGACGTGGAAACGAACATACACACTTGTAAACTGCCCAGACTCCTGGCTTCTAGAGTGCCACCCTCCTCCTGTAGCAGGTTGTGGCTGGAGTGGGGGTGACTGTGGGAGGGCTGGGGCCCCTGAGGCCCCACTGGGTTGCTGTTGCCTTTCCCAGGTGCTAGAACAGCACAGCCGTCAAGGGCACCGACTAGGCCAGACTGCCTGGGTTCACGTCCTAGCTCCCCCACTCACTACTATGAGTGACCTGGGGCAAGTCCCTTCACCTCTTCCTGACTCAGTTTCACCTACAGTAAAATGGGGGTTGGCAAGGATTTGGTCAATCGATTCTATAAGGCGCTCTTACAACGCCGGACATATGGTAAGCCCCAGCAGCTGTTATTTTTTTCATCATCATCTCCTGCCTTCTGATGCAGATGGCCCTCTGCCCAGCACAGAGACCCTGCTCGGCCTTCTGTTTCCCCACCCATGGACCCCTCCCTTGGACCATGTCACCTCAGGCCCATAAACTGCATTCAGGTCCATCAGTTCCCAGCCCAGGTTTCTCTGTGTCCCCATGGCTATCCCTCCTTCCCTGATTTCTGGCGTCCTCATGTCTGTCCATGCGTCCCACGTCTGACCGTGGTACTTTTCCACGCTGGACGTCAGCCGGCTGTCCCTGAGGTGGGGGTCACACCTGCCCACGCCAGCCGAGCCGGTGGCCACCAGACACCCTTATGGATGGCTCCACCCTCCCCCCAGGACCCTACAACAACACCCGCCCCTCCGGCCACCTGAGGTCCCTACTGGGGCGGCCTGAGGCCCGAGCCTGGGGACAGGAAGCCCCAGGCCTGGCCGCCCTGAAAGCCTCTTTCAGCCTGGGCCTCCTCCTGCTGCCACCGACTCCTCCTGCGGAATAATATTTGGGCTGTTGGCCGGGGGGTGGGGGCCAGATCCGGAGGCCGCCTGGGAGAAGCCAGAAACCGCAGGGCTTCCTGCCTCGGGCCGGCCGACTCTGGGAGAGACCCCCAGGCCCGAGGGAGGGGGGCGGGTGCCCGGGGAGACTGAGGGCCTTTCTCTCGGCCCCAGTTGTTTTTTCCAGGAACCAGGAGGAATTCCCCAGCCTGCCCAGGACAGCGAAGCTGGCGGGACGGCTCCCAGGGAGCCAGCACGGCAGGGGGCGGGGGTGACACGCAGCCCGCAAGGGCGGGCACAGCGACAGAAATAGAGGGCCCAGCCTTTGCGAGGTGGCAGGTAGAGGCGGGAACTTAGGGAGCTGAGGAAGGAGACCAGAGAAAGAGGAGAGAGGCCAGAGATCTAAAGAAGGAGTGGGGGGAGGTAGACCCCAAGAGAGGAAGAGTTAGAGTCCCCTAGAGAAAAAGAGGAGAGATTCAGCGGCCCAGAGACAGGGAGGGACAGAGTCAAAGCAATGGAGAGAATGAGAAAGAGCAAGGTAGACCATATGGGGACAGATGTAGAGAATGAACGAACATTTTCAAAAATACCAAGGGGCAGAGATAAAGACACAAAGAGAAGGTTAGGGACAGAGTGATACAGAAAGAGATGACACTCAGAGACAAAGAGAAAGATGGACACACAAACGGGGAGAGACATTACACACACACACAGGTGGATAAACAGCCTTTCATCTTTGAATAACTGAATAAATGAATGAGAGAGAGAGATCAACAACCAAGAAAGCCAAACGTGACATAAGTAAAAGACCATTTCAGACCAACTCTGCCTGACTGCCCCCGCCTGGCTGAATGATCTTGGCCCAGTCCCTTCCCATTCTGGGCCTCAGTTTCCACTTTGTGACATGAAGGGGCGTGAAGTTCACCGTGGTGTTTTTGAGAGAGCCAATGAGGAGAACATCTCAACGACAGACATCAGACTCAGAGCCTAGGGAGGGACCTGGAGTAACAGAGACAATCAGGCCCCAAACCCAGAGGTCCCCAGCAGCTCAAGGAGGACCCAGCCCCTTCCCTACACACCTGCCTGCAAAAGTGACAGACACACACCAGGGCCAGCAGACCCTGCATTCGTTGACAGGCACACAGCAAAGACAGGCATACTATGCAAACACTGGCAGACTTTCTTTTAAACATACGACAGATGATGACACAGAGATACACGTGAAACACACAGTGACACTGACTTACCCTTTGAGACAAGGGGTATGCAGACAAACTGACACACGGAGACACACACCTAACAGGGTGAGACCCAGAGACACCTCGGTGTGTAAGAGATCCACACACAACAACACAGTGAAGATATACAGGCAGGAGTCTGATATCCCGAGGCACCCACAGTAAACACATACCCAGAGTAGGAATAAACAAACCCAGAGATAGAAACAATTGATAACACCTTATGGGATCTCAGTAAGCACAGTGATTTCCTATGACCCGGGGGCATGTGTGCGTGCGCGTGTCCACACACACACACACACACTCACACACATACACACAAGCTGCAACACATAGTCTCCTTCAATTAACACCTTGTCTGTCCCCTTTTCCTCCTCCCTCGCTTAACCAAAAAGTGAGCAGCCCCTGAGCCTAAGCCTCAGAGCCGGAGGTGTGTGTCTGGGGAGTGGGGGTGGGGAGGTGGCCTTGGTCACTGCACAGCCACCTCCTCCTGTTGCCCTGGCCCCACTGCTGCGGGGGCTGCTATCTGTGAGCAAACTGTCCTTGGGGTCAGGGACAGCAAAGAGCCAAAGGTCAGGTTGATGCCTCCCCCATCCCCTCCCCCAGAGGCAGGCAGCTCTTGGGGGCAGGAAGGAGAGGGGGCAGGGGAACAGCAATCCACGTGTTCCAGTTCCACAGGGCCCACCCGCCAAGGAAGAGACATTCCGGAAGAGGCAGAAATGGTGTCTTTAATGTTCAAACACAGCCAGTATACCACTTCCCAGGCAAGAACCAGACTTCAGTAGAATTTTCCCACACCCTAACAGTCCTTTCTGGTTTCTCCTGGACCAGAGGGGGAAATGGGCTCCAGAGAAAACCAAGGAATATTCTCATCTCCATCCGTCACTCAACTCACACCAAAGAGACAGTGACGACATGGCCAACACAGGGGCTATGGTGGCCGTCATGGTGCACAATGGTACATTGGCTGTGTTGGCCAGCCAAGATGGTGGCCATCACAGCACCCAATGGACAAAAAAACATGTTGTAAGGGATGGTGGCCAACTTGGCACCTACTTTACCAAGAAGTCCACCAAAAAGAAGTGATCACAGCATCTAATGGGCCAAAGAAGATGCAATTGAAATGGTATCACCATCACACCCAAAGGATCAGCCAAGAGGATGTCCATCGTGGTACCCAACAGGCCAACCAAGATGTCACCCGTGGTGGTGGCCATCAGAGTACCCAATGGATCAACCAATAATATCAATCAACATGGCAGTCTTCACAGTACCCAATGGACCCACCAATATGTCGACGGCATTATCACAGTACCCAATGGATCGACACGATGCCCACACAAGCGGCAGTCACCACAGTTAAGTAATAGACCAACCAAGATGTTAACTGGTGGGGACAAGCAAAGTGTCACCAGGAGGATCAGGCCCCAAGAGCCTGATGGTGTAAACTACAGGCATACCCCACCCACCATGCTCCCATGCCCCTGCTAGGATGCGTTAAGCAGAGAGCGGGAATAGAGGCTCTGATAGTAGACCCCAGGCTCCCCACCCTCTGCCCCATAGCCCCCAAACCCCACGTCCAGTTTGGGAGGCGCTGGTGTCTGTTCCGACATCAGGTTGTTGATGGAGAAAGGATGGTTGAAGTTGTAGGGAGCATCCAGCTTCAGCTCCCCTGGGAGCTCCAGGCCAGTGAAATAAGGTGTGGAGGAAGGGGGTGAGCCACAGTCTAGCGCCCCCACTTCTTCCCCACCCTGGGCCTCAGGCTCCGGGGGTGGAGGCTGGGGCTGGGGAGGAGAGGTGACCGTGGCAGCGGGGGTGGTGGTTGAGGCGGCCGACCCTGCACTGGTCCTGGTGGTGGAGGTCCCACCGCCCCCTTTCTTCACCTTCTCTTCCAGCTTGAAGCGCTTCTGGCGGCGCAGGTAGCAGCCGTTCTCAAACATGTTACCTGAGCTTGGGTGCAGGGCCCAGTACGAGCCCTTGCCCGGCTTGTCTGGGGAGCGTGCCACCTTGACGAAGCAGTCATTGAAAGACAGCGAGTGGCGGATGGAGTTCTGCCAGCGCTGCTGGTTCTCCCGATAGTAGGGGAAGAGGTCCATGATCCACTGGTAGATCTCGCTCAAGGTCAGCATCTTGCCCGGAGCCTGCTGGATCGCCATGGTGATGAGCGAGATGTAGGAATATGGTGGCTTGGCGTGTGCCAGGGACCGCCGGTACCCTTTTGGCATCTCTTTCCCATGCACCAGTCCCGAACCCGGGCCCCCGTACCCTGAGCTGCTGCCTCCACCACTGCTGGCACCCAGGCTTGGGAAGGTGGGGCCCAAGGGCGCAGTGGGGGCTGGGGGCGCCAGGGGTCCTGAGGGCAGTGGGGAGGCAGGGAGCCCCCCGGGGGAGTAGGGAGAGCTCAGAGGGTTCAGGGTCATGTAGGAGTTGAGGGGGGCCATGGTAGGCACTGGGGTTACTGGAGAGTAAACCTGTATGGAGAAAAAGAAAGATGGGGAGGCGTCAGTGAGCCCCCACTCGCTGATCAGCACCCTGGACCCGCCGCGTGTCCCTCAGTCTGCCTGTTTTGCCTCCACTAATGAGTCCTTTCCATCTTTACTTTTCTCTGTAGTGAGCGGTCTCCTGAAGTCTCTCTTCCCTCTCCTCACGCACAACCCCCTGGGCCCTATTCCCCGACACCCCCCCCCCCCCATGCTCCCGTACACTGGAGCTTGGGCTGTAAGTGGTTCTCAAAGTGCAGTCCAGGACACCCTGGGGTGTCTCCAAGACCTTCTCAGTATGTTCATGAGGTCAAAACTATTTTCATATAATGCGAAGATATTACTAGCCTTTTTCACTCTTTCTCTCATGAGTGTACAGTGGAGTTTTCTAGAGGCCACATGACATGTGACACTGCAACAGACTGAATGTAGAAGCAGCTATGAAAACCCAGTTGTCTTTTATGGAACCAGATCCAAAAAGGGATCTGCAAAAATGTAACACTGCCACTCCTCTGACTAAATGTTTTGAAATATAGTTATTTTAATAAAAACACATTATGTATCCTAACAAGTTATTGCTATTTAAAAACTAATTAATACATTTAAAAAATTTTCTCAGCTTTTACTTCTCACGTGGTAACTATTGAGAGACATAACCCACATCAGTGAAAACTTCTTGGGGTCCTCAATAATTTTTAACAGTGTAAAAAGGTCCTGAAACCCAAAAAACTGATAACTGCTGATTTATATCTAATCTACATGTGTACTCTCTCTCCATCTTTTAGGTTATAAAATTACAGTTTTTAATAGGTCAAAAATGTTTGACTATCAGAAATCACATTTCAACCTCATATCATCTATTTACTATCTATTATCAAATGTAAGATATCACTGTTTGTAAGCTGCAGTATTAAGAATCAGTAAGAGAAAAAAAATAATAAAAGAGAAAAAAAAGAGAAAAAAAATCAGTAAGAATGGAAAAACGTAGTGTCAATTATAATCTCTAGATACCATTGGCTATAAAACCCATTCCACTTTTGGAAATGTTCAAATGGTGAAAAAATATGCATGAATGAAATACGATAGACATTGCCGTCTCTCTAAATAACTTCTATATAGTCTTCCATCCATTCAACAAATATTTATTGGCCACCTACTCAGTGCCAGGCGCTGCTCCCAGCACTACACAGGGAAAGGTAGGTACCCTTTCATCTTTACAACCACACCATGTGGGAGGCCCTATTATGATGCCTGTTTTAGAACTGAGCAAGCTAAGGCCCAGAGAGGTTGTCAGGGTCACACAGCAAGAAAAGGGCAGAACTCGGTTTCTGAATTCAGGCAGTCTGGTTCCAGACCAGTGTTCTGGATCATGCTATAAAACAGCAGTGACCAAAACAGACTGAAATGCCTGCCCTCATGGAGCTGACAGTTCAGCAGGAAGTGAACAAGATAAGGAAAATACGAAGCACGGTGGATAGTGATTTCTCTTTCTGTGTGTATTTACTCCTTTCATCCACTGTCTTCCGTCCTCTCTCCTTCAATACTTCACCTGCTCCCTGTCCCTGCTGGGGTCTGCTGGCACTGCGGGTGCTGCTCCAGCTCTGGCTGGAGCCAACTTTCTTACGAGGCAGTGGGTCCTTTCTCATCCCCTGTCTGTGAGCATCTGCAGGTCCCAAGGTCCAGAGAGAAAATGGACACTCTGAGTCAGGGACAGGTGGCAACCAACCCAGCTCTGAGTTCTAGTGGAGAAACTCTCCCCTCCCTCTTTCATAGGTCTGTCCACGTAGCAATTTTCTCTCAGGTCTCTGAATCTCCCTGGTGGTTCTGTGTGTGTCTGTCCATCGCCTTCCTTGTCACCGTACCTCTATACCCCTTCCCTCCCCCTCCCCATGTTTATCTCCTCCTGCCCTGTCTTTCCCTTTCCCACTGTCTCTCCTCCCCACATTTTTTTCCTTTCTCTCACCCTCTGTCTCTCTCTACCCCACTCCCCTCCCATCTCCCCATTTCTCTTTCTCCCTCAGCACACCTTTGTATCCATCTGCTTCCTTGCCTCAGTATCACGCTCCTCAGAAATCTCACGTTGAAATTGGATTCCCAGCTACTCCCCTCCCCTATGCACTGGTCTCCCCCATGGTTGGCTGCTTCTGCCCCCTCCCCAGATTAAGGGAAGAGATGAAGGGAAAAGGTGATGGATTTAGGGGGATCTACAGAGAATTCCTAAATTCCTCTGCAACCCCCCTCCCATTTTTCCAACTCAGTCGGACTCTCTTGTATCACAGAGGAAGACAGACTGGGACCCCAGGGCCCTCCTTTTCTGGCTACCTACCCACCCACCCGGAAGTCCTCCTTGAGGTCTGATCTCTAGAACTCCAGCTGCCCTAATCCACCCTAGGCTTTCCCACGCCCCGAGGCTGGGATGAACCCCCAGTGTCCGGGTCTGAGCCGGATTTCCCTGCCAGGGCGGGGCTGAGATTGGGGGGAAAGCCCTCAGGGGACCTGCACCCCCACCCCAGGAGGCTGAAATTTCTCGCCTTTCATTTCCTTATTGTCTCTGGAGGAGGGTGTGACGACGGATCACAGGGAGGCAATGTGAAGCCAGAAGCCTAGCTTCTAGCCCCAGTCTCTACCCAGGACCTAAAGAAGCCCCCAACACTCCAGGCGGCTTCAGGGTTTCCCTCTCTGAAGTGGGGGAGCAGTTGGACCAGCTGATCTGTGGGAACTGGGGGCCAACAGGGCCACCCCAGGGTGATACCTTTCAATTTCCTTCCACACGGGGAGCCAGCCTGGGGGTGTTAATATCACCCCAGCAGGAAGGCGTGGAAGGCCAGAAGCACTTTGGGGGACCTCACAGTTCTCAGTAGCTGAGTAAGTGTGAATGTTTCTCTGTACCTTGTTCTGACCCAAGGGAAGGAGGTGGCTCAGATGATGGAAAGGCTGGGGAGACCCTCAGACAGTATTTCCATCTCCGGCCCCCCATGTCAACTCTTCCAAAATATGCCCCAAAATGCTGATCATCTCTAGACTGTCTCTCAATTTCTGACACAATGTGTCCCCTAAACTTCAGAGTGTGCCCCACATAAGGATTCCTCCATCCTAGATCTCCACATTTACTGATAAGGTGTGTCCCCCAAAACACTGATTTGTAGTTGGTTCCCTTAAATCATATTCCCAGACTCTGAACTGTCTGGAGGTTCAGCTGGGATGCCCCAATACCTGGGAGCCTTCACCTCCAACCTGGTCTCTGCCTTCTGACACCTCCAGCTGCCGATCTCCACCTCTCAACACTTCCAATCCCCCCCTCCCTGGTCGGCCTGCCCCACCCCACGTGCAGCTCACACCTTCACAGCCCCAGGACTGGCCCCTCCCAGGCACCATGCCAAGCCCCGCAGGCCCGGGGATCCGAGAGACCCACATAACAGCATCAAACCCCAGACCCAGGACTCAGGCACCTGGGAGCCCCTGTAACCCTCAGATCTCAGCCTCCTTGTAAAACTCAGACATTCAAGTTCCCCTGCCTCAAGTCCACAGTCCCCTTCCAGGTTAGGAATTTAAGTGTCCAGATCCCCCCTCCACTTCACACTGTTGAGTATAGAGACAGTGAGCTAAGGGGGAGTCCTTGCAGCAAGAGGAATGGGAGTTAGACCAGGGGAAGGACTTTCTGCCTGCTGGGGTGAGGGAAGTAAGATATACCCTGCCCCCTACTCCAGGGTGGTCTAGTCAGAGATGGGGCTAGTGAGGACATTAGCAATTACTGGAGATTACTGGAAGGAGGGTAGGGAGGTGTGAAATCTGAAACCTTCTAGCCTCCAACAGGAGAATCCCTGCTGAGGGTCTCTAACAATTAAAGCAGTGAAGTTCAGTTGGAAGGGGTGAGGGTCAGGAGTAGGGGTGGGGGTGGGGAATGGAAATCGACCCCTCCGCTGCTCTCCCGCTTCCAACTCCGATCTCATCTGGGCCCCCATCTATCTGAACCCCAACTCTAAACCACCTGTTATTCCAGACTACCAAAACTAACCTCCATCTCTTATCCTTGAGCACTAACCCTTATTTCTGACCTCATCTTAGATCGCACCCTGATCCTTATCCCTGAACCCCAATGTCCTAACCCTGAGCTCTCACCTCAGATTTCCCTTAATGGTGACCTCCCTCTGCCATCTCTTAGTTCCTGTCTTTCCCCCCAAATTTGAAGCCATTTCCTAATCCCCCAGCTCTGTCTCCTATTCTGGGAGGTCTGATTCCTAGCTTTGGTTTGTTCATTTTAATCCCTTGGATTTGGGGTCACCAACACCCAGCTCTCACGTTTAAGCTATGACCTGATCCTTACTTAAGTTTTCCTGACTCCCATTTATCGCTCACTCCGACTAGCCTGGGGTAACCGCACTCCCATGCCTGGCCCCGTCCCTGAATCCCACACCTGGTCTCCGTGTCTCTAGTTCCTTTACTCCTCAACTCTAGTTGGAGCCCCCATTCGAGCCCATACCCCAATCCTTGCCCTCATTTAAGTCCGCACCCTGATTCCTACCCCACACTTCCCGCTCCGCCATCCCCGAGGACACACCTCGCCGGCCTCCGGGTAGTAGCTCCACTCCGCCAGGTCATGGGCCTCCATCTTCACGGAGCCCAGCATCCCCCGGGCCTGCGCCCCCACCTGCCCCTGCTCCGGCCCGGGGGGAACCGAGCGCTAAGGATCTCTCAGCCGGCACGGCCCGAGTTCCAACCGGCGCCCGCCCGTCCGACTGACTGCCCAGGGTCCCAGCCGTCCCAGGCGCCGCGGGAGGCGTCCACGCTTTATAGTCGGGACACCCCCCCCCCGCCCTCGCCCGCCCCGGGCTCCCCTCCCGCCTCTCCCTGGGCGGTGCGCTCGGACTGGGGCGCCCCCTGCGGGATTGCGAGGAGATAGACCTCAGGCGCCGGGAGCCGCAGCCCGGGGACGTAAGGGCTGGAGATGGCTGAAGAGTGAGGGAGCTACTGCTGGGAGACACTGCTGATACTAAGGTCCCCGACATCAGAACTCTGGGGCCCTCCACCCCAGGGGCCCCAGACATCATCTTGACAGTAGAGGGCGAATAGCTAGAACCCAGCACGACCGCCGCGGAAGAAAGGGGCCTCAGAGCGCAGTGAACTCCTTGGATCCAGTCTGCCTCTATAAGGACCGGTAGGAGAGCCTCGAAACCACAGTCCCATTAGGTGGACTGGAATACTGAAGCTTCCGACAGCTATTAATAGAAATGCTCCGAACTGTCCAAAAGGTCAGGACCAAAGGTGGAGGAAATTGGGGCTTCTGTTCAGACTCCACTAGGGCAACAGACCACCTCCAAGACCTAGGAGCTTCGCCGCCCGTACTCTCCATTCTCGCTAATACCAGCCGTCCAGGAACTCAACCACCGTGAACTCCGTTTCCCAGAAGTCTCTGTCTCCCTTCCTGTCCCGAGCCTCTGCCAAGGGACTATATTTCCCAGAAGGCACGGCGTTCGAACGCCAGAAATGAAGAGCCACCGGGAGTATTCCGGAAGGCCGCTCGCTGGGCTAGAAATAGGGGTGGGGTCTGCCTACTGCGTGGACTCCATTTCCCGGCGACCCCGTGTGTGCGGCGCGTGCGCAGTGTCACGGCGGCGAGCGGAAGATGGCGGCGGCGGCGGCGTCTGGGAAGAGGCGCTGCTGAGGGGGCGCGAGGGGGACGGAAGCCGGAGCCGCGGTGAGCTGGGGTGGCGTGGGGGCCCGGGGACCAAGGGAGGAAGGACCCTGAAGCGGCAGGAGCGCTGGCAGAGGGATGGGGGCAGA
The DNA here is from genome assembly GCF_004115265.2 of Rhinolophus ferrumequinum. Lineage (NCBI taxonomy): Eukaryota > Metazoa > Chordata > Mammalia > Chiroptera > Rhinolophidae > Rhinolophus > Rhinolophus ferrumequinum. The sequence goes on along the minus strand of NC_046298.1, from coordinate 42,120,957 downwards.
GGAGAAGGGAGCAGTGACGTTTGGTACTCCAGTTTCTTCCCTTGCTCAGGACTCTCCCGTGGGTCCCTAGTGCCCTTAGGGCAAAGTTCCAACGTGGCCCCCAAGGCGCGTCCGTCCCGCGGCCTTGGCTCTGCCTCTGCTCATTCCTCACTTCGAATAGTTGCATTGGTCTTTCGGTTCCTCAAACTCGCCATGCGCCTTCAGGCCTCAGGATTTTTGCACATACTGTCCCCTCTGCCCGCAACATCCTTTTACCCATTCTGCCAGGCTAACTCCCATTCATCTTTCGGGTCTCTGCACCAACGTCACTTCCTCTGCGAAGCCCTCCTTTCCTGCCCTCCATCCCGAAATCCTCCTGTTAAACGCTCTCAGAGGTCCCTGTACCTTCCCTTCATGTCATGTGCCCTCTGATTTGTTATTGTACCTTTGTTTGTTTGACTATTTGATTATGTCTGTCACTGTGAGCTCCACGGAGGCAGGGACTGGGTGTATGTTGTCACTGCTGTGCTCCCAGCACAACGCCGTCACACTGAAGACACCCAGTTAATATTTGGTGAATGAATGAAAGATACTCCTGGGGCCACTGTGTAGATGAGGGGAGTCCTCACGCTCCCAGGTGGGAGGGAGGCAGTGGTACTCCATAAGGAGGACACCGAAAGGAAGGGGAAACAATGACTGTTGGTAATAGCAAAAGATTGCAAGCACCCCACATATTTTCCCCCTTCTTCCACCCCCACCCGGTTTCAAGCCGTTGTTTCTCAGTCTAGTTGTGTAGGACACAGCTCCCTGGCCCATGCTGGTGTTATGAGTCTTGCGCTCCCCCCAGCTGAGGCAGTTGGTCTCCAGTCGTCGGTCGCCTGCTCATGGCAGCTCTCGCCAGCTGCTGGCCACTCACGATGGTCCCCGGCCACTGGCTGCTCATGGCAGCACATGGTAGCCCAGCTCCAGGGAGAGCCGGTGCTCACAGTCTTAGCTGTAAAGGGCGCAGCTCACTGGCCCATGTGGGAATCGAACCGGCGACCTCGGCGTTAGGAGCACGGGTGCTCCAACCACCTGAGCCACTGGGCCGGACCCCAAACATTCTTTAGTAGAAAGACTGGCAGAAAAAAACTGATAACATCCACATGACAAAATACTATGCAACTGTAAAAAGGAACAAGGAAAATCTCTTTACACTGATATGGAGAATGGGCTCCAGCATACATTAAGTGAAAACAGATGAAAAGGAAGATGGTGTTTAATATATGCTCTTTTTATAAAAGAAAGGGAAACATGTATATACCTTACAAAGAAAATAAAAGTAGAGGGGGCAGTCAGTTAGCTCGGTTGGTTAGAGCGCAGTGCTCTTAACAACAAGTTTGCTGGTTCGATACCCACACGTATTACCATCATGAAAAAAAGGTTCACATGAAAAGCTTCATTATGTTCTGATGGGGGACAGCAGTGTGCTGGTTGTTGGGTGGCCATGAGTTGCATGAACAGATGTGGGGTCTATTAATAGAAGACCTGGTCTTATTTTCGGGGAAACACAGTAGGTAGTGTATAGATGATAATAAATGCCATGGAGAAAAATGAAACAACACAGATGGGGAGAGAAAGGAAATTGAGATTTGAAATAGGGTGGTCAAAGAAGACCTCACTGCCAAGGTAGGTGAGCTGAGACCTGAAGGAAATGTGGAGGGAGAGAGTTGTGCCAATATCTGGGAAGAGGAGTATTCCAGGCAGAAGGAAGAGAACCCCAAAGGTTTTGAGGAAGGGGCACGCTTGGCATATTCAGGGGACAAGGAGGCCAGAGTAGCTGGAGCAGAGAGAGCAGAGAGGAGCTGTGGGCAGAGATAGAAGGGACCAAATCATGTAAGGTCTTCTAGGCATTGGTGAGGACATTGGCTTTGACGCCAAGCAAGATGTGGGGGTGACAGGCAGCAGGGATACTAGGAAAGAGGATGCTGGATAGTCATTCGTCCTGCAGACACCCTCAAATTTTTGTTAACAGTTTATGTAGTATCATTCCGATCTTTTCTCATGTCTATAAAAATGCAGCTGTACTTATCTCATGTTTACTGTGTGTCCTAACTCAAGGTAGTCCTTCCTGCGAGGCAAGCACTGTGACCACCTCTGTCTCACAGAAGACAAAACTGACTCAGGTCGCTCTGTGTAGACATACGCAAACTTAACAAAAATGGATTGAATTGCACATGTTCTGTGATGTATTATTATAGCAGGCTGTGGGGGACATATTTTTACGATGATATTGCACTGAGAGCCACTCATTTCTTTTTTTGCCGTTTCCTTCCTCTTCTGCTTTTTGGTTTATCCTTTCAGTTTCTTTTCTTCTTCCTTTTTTTAAACATATACACATTTCCCTTTCTTTTGTAAAAAGGGAGCATACAGTAAACATTGTCTTCTACTTTGTTTGTTTTCACTGAATATATGCTGGAGCCCACCGATCATAAGTGTATAGAGATTTTCCTCATTCCTCCTTTTTCCCTCCCTCATTCCTTTTCGCAGCTGCATAGTGTTTTATGGTGTAGCTCTATCATACTTTTTCAGCCAGTCTTCCTCTTTGAGAACCCTTTGGGTGCTAATAGTCTTTTGCTCCTTAGTCCTGTGATTGAGATCCTTCTTATTTCATAGTTGTGCCACTGTGACTTTGGGACAGAGCCCAAAAGTTTTCCCTCCCCACCCCACCCCTTTTTGAAAACAACTCCATAGCATTTCAGAAAATGGCTGAAACATAATTTATTCAACTGAGCCTTTTCTGATGTATTGAGTACTTACTGTGAGCAGGACTCTGTGACTGGTGTGTTTTAGAAAGCTTGCTCTGGTGTCCAGTCCAGAGTACAGCCCAGATGAAGAGTCAGGAAGGCACTGCGGCCAGTGCCTTAGCTGCTGTGTGTTCATTTGTTCCGTCATTCAGCACATGTTTGTGGTCAGCCCGCTACGTATGAAGTACTGGAGGTGAGTCTTGGTGCTCCACGAGGTACTGCCTCTGACCTGAGAGACATCGATCATCCCCAAATTACAACCCCTGTGTACACTTACAATCTGAGACAGACCCTGAAGTGGAGAGGGGCTTCAGTAAACCCAACAAGGACAGGACAGGCTGGAAAAGACGTTGGAGTCCTTTGTGGATGGTGGGATGAAACTCCCAGCCCACGCACAGGCTCCCAGAGCTTGATCTATCTTTTTCTTCCCCAGGGAGTACTAGACAGCAGCCATGGCAGGCAGCAGCGGGGACAGCGTCACTCGCCGGAGCGTGGCATCACAGTTTTTCACACAAGAGGAGGGGCTGGGCATTGATGGCATGACCACTTCAGAGAGAGTGAGCATGGAAAGAAGGGCTTGGTGTGTGGGGGGGTCACAGCCCCAGTTGGGGTGATCCACCCCCAGGTGGCAGAGCCCAGGGAGGGCCAAGGGGGCTGGGCTGGCAAGGCCAGCAGCACCACCTGCCTCCCCTCTCCTTCCAGGTGGTGGATCTCCTGAACCAGGCAGCGCTGATCACCAACGACTCAAAGATCACAGTGCTCAAACAGGTGAGAGGCCAGGGGTGGTGTGGGCAAGCAGGACACGGGGAGGGCGTGTGCGAATCTGTGAAAAAGAAGACAGTGGTAATGACACTGGTGTCCACATTGGAGCACTTAGGATATGCCTGCCATGGTGCATGCCCTCATTTAACTTTCACAAAAGTTCTGTGAGGCAGGGTAATTTCATCCACATTTTATAGAGGAAGAAGAAGACTCAGAGCTTAAAGAATAAGTCCAAGGTCACTTTGAACTGGGACTTGAATGCTGGATTCCAACTCCACATCCTGTGCTCTTCATCCTTGTGTTTCCTCTCTGCCATGGTCCTTTCCTGGGGGGAAGACAGTGAGACAGATCGTGAGACAGGGAGGACCCAGAGTGAGCAGGGCGGGCTGGAGGACCCAGGGGGCACTCCTGACCCAGCCCAGGGGAGAGGAGTCAGGAAGGCCTTTCTGGAAAGGGGGACATCTGAGCTGAGACCTGGAGGATAAGGAGAGAAGCTGGCCGAGAAAGGGAGAGGGACTCGAAAGGGGACGCAATAGCTTGCACAAAGGCAGAAGAGGACATGGGGAATTTGGGGCGGGGGGTGGTGTAGGTGTGGTTCAGACCAGGAGACCGGTGAAGTTCAGAGGTTGAGGGGTCGAGTTGCCTGGGTAAGGACCCCAGTTCTGCTACTTGCTCAGCGTGCGGCCTTGGGGAGCTGACTGCACCTCAGCAATAGACTACCCTCGTTGGAGGTGGCATAGCTGTGAGGGCCGTTCAACAACAGCAGCTTGGGTAGGAGCCAGGCCTGTGCCGGTGCTGGGCTTATGTGAGAATGTCTGTGGGAAAGGCTTGTTCCAAAGAGCCTGGCAGGTACGAGGGCCTCGGGAAACGGGTTCTCACTGTGATACATGCCTCTGAATTGTGGCAGTGCGAGTGGGGAGTAGAAGCAGGAGAGTGGGGAGAACTGGCGGACAAGCCTCAGGAAGGCAGGAGCCCGGTGGCACTTCCTTCTTTTCTTTAGCCCCTTGCGTGTCGTGTACCCACTGTCCACCAGGACCTGCGCCTTGTAGGATCTTATTAAAGCCTCAGCACAGCCTTAGGAATTGGTATTTAAGGTCCCATTTTCAGAAGAGACTCAGGGTTAGCCACTTGCCCAGCCCATGGTAGGAAGTGGCAGAGCCAGGATTTGAGCTGTTTCTCTGCTGCCCAGCCCCAAGCTCTTTCCGCCTACACCCTCCTGTCTGCACTGATGGGACCCTGGTCTTACCTGCGTGTTCCTTCTCCCGATCTTCTTCCAGGTCCAGGAGCTGATCATCAACAAAGATCCCACACTACTGGACAACTTCCTGGATGTGAGTGACGGATGGGAGACACAAGGTGTGGGTAGAGGGGTGAGGGGATGGATCCTGGTGCAGCCCTGACCCGCCTTCTTCCTGACATTGGCAGGAGATCATCGCTTTCCAAGTAGACAAGTCAATTGAAGTACGCAAATTTGTCATCGGCTTCATCGAGGAGGCATGGTATGGGGTGGCGCAGGGCGCCCGGGAGACCCCTGGTGGAGTCCGCCTCTTCAGCCCCCGGCCTGGCCCTGCCCTGAGAGGCCTGCTCTTCGCTTCTCAGGCCCATTCCCCGTCCCACACACAGTCTCCCCAGCAAATACTTCATAAGGTTGAAATCTTGGAGTCATCCGTTATTTGCCTTGCATCCCCACACTTCCTATCTGCATCATCCATAAGGCCTGTTGGCTCTGCCTTCAAAATGCAAACAGCATTTGACCATTTTCAGCCACTTCTCTTGCTATTACACTGGTCCAAGCCATCATTACCCACCTCCCACCTGGATGGCTTCCGTGGCTTTCTGTTGGGCTTCCCTGATTCCACTCTGTTTTTTTGTTTGTTTAATTGAAGTGAAATTCACATAACATAAAATTAACTATTTTTAAGTGAACAGTTCAGTGGCATTTAACACCGTCACAATCTAGTTCTAGAACGTTTTCATCCCCCCAAAAGGCACGGCCATCCCCATTCCCTGCTTCCTCTTACGCATGGCAGCCAGAGTCAGCCTGCCAAAACGTAAATCCGACCGCCGCACTCCCTGCTCCGACCTCCGCTGACCCACTGTCTCATTTAGATTGAAACCCAAACTGCTCCCTCCTGCCTCCTCTCCTGGCGGCCTCTCTGATCTTTACTCACGTCCCCTGGCTCCCTGGTGATTCCTCAGAAAAACAGCTGTTCTTCACAGCCTCTCTGCTGGCTGTGCCTGCAAGGGACACTCCTCTCCAGGGAGCCACCTGGTTCACTGCCTCGCTTCCTCCAGTCTGCTTCCGTGAGCCCTTCCTGGCTGTGCCAGTACAGCCCCACACCTGACACCCCGCCTGCGCTCTTCTTTAGAGTGTTTTTGGAATTACCTTGATGCTTCTCTTCCCCACAAAAACGTCAGTCCATGAGGGCAGGCTTCTCTGTATTATGGACCACTGTACCCCAGTGTCTACAACAGTGTTGGCACATAGGAGGGGCTCAATCCGTATTTAGTGAACAAGTATTTAATCACATTAGTAATCAGGTGGAGTGCTTACTCTGCCATGCACTGTATTAAATCCTGTCCTCTGTTATCACCTGTAATCTTCACAGCAGCCTTCAGGATGGAGACTTGGTTCACTTTCTTTTACAGAAAGGGAAGCTGAGGCTCAGAACTTGCTCAAGCTGAGTCATTTTTTCATTAAACATTTACTGGACGCTTTGTGACTGGGAGGAAATAAAATATCCTCTATTTAGTGACATTTTCTAGTTTTCAGGCACCATACTGAAGGCCTTAGCTACTTTGTTATTCGATCCTCCGAACACTGAATTAGCTGTTTGGCCCATTTAATTGAAGATAAAACTGTGACTCAGAGAGGGGAAGTGAGTTTCTTAAGGTCACACAGCCAGTATGTGGCGACCTGAGATTTTAACCCATGTCTGTAACGACATTGCCCAAATTCTCAGTCTCTACCTTTTACTGGAAGAATTTGTGGTAACTTTTCTGAGGTTGCAAAAAAAAATATTTGTTCAACTGATATGTGTCGCATGCCTGCCATCTTTCAGGCATTTATGTCAGGCTATAGGGATATAAGAGTGAGTAAAAACAGATTTTGTTCCTGCTTTCATTTAGCTGACAGTTGAGTTTCATATTTTTTGACTCATTAGTTTAATATTTAATTTCAGATTATAACGTGCTGTGAAAGTGACATTCATGTTCTAGGCACTAGGTGGGGCCTTGAATCTTTTTATTCATTGAACAAATATTTATTGAAGCCCTTTTATTCTTCAAAAAAAACAACTGAGACTCTGCTAGTACTCAGACTGCAAAGGGCCCCCCGCCCTTTGTTAGGGAAACAAACTAGTAAACAAAACTAGTGATTACATAAAGCAAAGTGTTTTAAAGTCATAATGGCTAATATTTATTGAATGCTTTCTACGCTGTTCTAAGCATTTTACATGTATTGTTGCAATTTTCACAACAAACTATGAGGTAGGTACTGCTCTAAATGAGACAGAGTTGGTTGTCCAGATTCGCACAGTGGGCTGGCTCTGCTGCCCCGTATGTGAACACAGGGCCCTAACAGAGCAAAGGAGTGGGAGCTGCATGAGCAACCTAGATAGAAGGTTCTGGGGCAGCTAGGTCCGAAGGTGCCAGTTATTCTCAGCTTCCGGATGTGCTGTCAAACGAGACAGGTGCAGGCCCTGACTTTGGCCACGTCCAGTCTGATCTCCTGACGCGCTGACCCTGATTTCCCGTCCCTCGTGGACGCCAGGTTCCTTTCGCCTACCCGAAGACCATCTTGACCTTGCCCCTTTTCCGTCCACTCCCCAGCAAGCGAGACATTGAGTTATTGCTGAAACTGATTGCGAACCTCAACATGCTCTTGCGGGATGAGAATGTGAATGTGGTGAAGAAGGCCATCCTCACCATGACCCAGCTCTACAAGGTGGCCCTGCAGGTAAGAGCTCCCTCCCCACCTGACAGGTCTCATTACAGACTCACCTGTTAGAGTTCAAAACCAGAGTCACATCAGATTCTTTATGGGCAAGATGTGCTGTTGGTCTTTGGGAAGAGACAACGAAGGGATCTAATGTTGCCTGACGGTCAGGAGTCGCCAGTAACCCACACCTGCATCCACTGACCCATTTATGCATTCAGCAAACAGCCCCCGAGTACCTCCTCTGCGACCGAGATGCACCGGTCCTGCGCTCGTGGTGCTCGTGGCCCAGTGATGGGGACAGATCCTGAGGAAAGAATCGCTAATACTAACTATAAAGAAATACTAATTATGAATGGTAGCGCTATAAGGAAGAGAACACACTACTGTGTGATGTTCCCTAGCGTTTCTGAAAAAGGGAATCCCTGTAATCTCTGCCACCATCGTGGGAGGTCAGCATTGTTATTCCTTTGTCCCCCTTAAGATCTGAGCCTTCTCTGGGTTGTCATTGTGAACCTCGTGAGGGCAGGGCCAGACCTGACTTGGCCACCACTTGGTCCTGTCCCCAGCGTCACCTGGCACAGGGCCTGGGACAGAGCTGTAGCTCAGGAACTGTTTCCCAGATGTATATATCCATTGTCACTTATGGACCTCTGGGTGGTGCTAGAGTTGGAGATCGATGTACCCGTTTCTCTGTCTGTCTGTCCATTCCTCCCTGGGCCGCTCCCAGTGGATGGTGAAGTCCCGGGTCATCAGCGAGCTCCAGGAGGCCTGCTGGGACATGGTGTCTGCCATGGCCGGGGACATCATCCTGCTGCTGGACTCTGACAACGATGGTGTCCGCACCCATGCCATCAAGTTTGTGGAGGGCCTCATTGTCACGCTGTCGCCCCGCGTTGCTGACTCGGAGGTGCCCCGACGCCAGGAACACGACATCAGCCTGGACCGAATCCCTCGTGACCACCCCTACATCCAGTACAGTGAGTGGCCCTCGTCAGCTGGTGCCCTTTGTCACAGCACCGGCCCCCTTCCTCTTCCTCCTCCTCCTCTCTTTCATTATTGGTGTGTCATTTCTGGAGACAGTATAGTACAGTGGTTAAGAGCTCTGACACCGGGTTCCAGTCCCAGCTTCACCACTTACTCATCGTGTGATCTTGGGCAAGTTACTTCTCTCGGAACTCCATTTTCTTTTTGTAAAATGGAGGCGATAGTAGTACCCCTTTCACGGATTTGTAGTGAGGTTCTGTGAGGAGGTGAGCAGTTAGTAAATGCTAGCTAGTTTTACTGTTTTCCTAACTGCAAATACAGAAGTAGTTCGTGCACACTACTGACGTGTCAAGTAATAAATGTGGAGGGTTATACAGGAAAAATAGCCCCCCAGTCCTGCTTCCCAGAGATAAACTCTATTAGGAGTATTGTTTCCTTCCAGACCTTTTCTATGCAGAGATAGGTATTTGTCTGTATATATTTATAGTTTCTGTATTTGTTGGCTTTTTTGTTTATAAGAAATAGGACTGTGCTTTATATTTTCAGCTGGGAGACATTAAAGTGTAGCGACTCATGTTTGAATCTCTGCTCTACCATTGTACAGTGACCTATTCTCTCAGAGTTTGTTTCTTCACTGGTAAATTGGGGGTCATTATTATGGCATCTACTTTAGGGTGTAGATGTGAGCATTTGGTGAGTTAATATGGCCGGCACAGTAAGCATTCCACAACTGCTAGCTCTTCCCACATATTTTTTGACAGCCTTTTTAACTCAACAATATTATCTTAAGTTATATCTCTCCCTATGAAAATCATGTTTAGTTGCTACACAATATTCCATACTTTGGTTACATCACGTTCTATTTTTTATTCGCTGTTTCAAAAAACGTGGCATCCAGTATGTTTTTGCATAGAAAATGTCAAGAGAGCTAAAGCACCAAAGTTGTGAAGGGGTAACGTTTGGGGACTGGCTCAAGGAGAGTGGTGGTACAGAGGACTTGGAACCTGTGTACGCATATAAACATATTCAAAGTTTTCCACAACATGGTTCACATGCTTCAAATTTACATTATTTCTAGTCATTCACAATTGTAAGCCCTTCTTTGAGCATCTTCATCACTAAATTTTTATACTCATTAATAGTGTCATAGGACTCATCAACACTAAATTTTGCTTTTCAGCCATTCGCAGCCATCCATGTACAAGCAAGAGTCTCTCCCTTCCCTTTTGGCCCCACAGGCCGCTCTCTCCAGAGGCCTGGGAGAAAACCTCCTCCTAACTGGTCCCCTCCTCTTCCTCATTAGATGTGCTGTGGGAAGAGGGCAAGGCAGCCTTGGAGCAGCTGCTCAAGTTCATGGTGCACCCCGCCATCTCCTCCATCAACCTCACCACGGCGCTGGGCTCCCTCGCCAATATCGCCCGCCAGAGGCCCATGTTCATGTCGGAGGTGATCCAGGCCTACGAAACCCTGCACGGTAGGCGGATCCCCTCCCTTTCCCTCTCTCCTCTCCGCTGGCCAGTCTGCTCTTTCCTGAGGAAATGGGAGCTCTAGGTAGTGGGCCCCAGCGGGATGCGTCATTAGTCTAGTGCTGTAGGTTGTGGGCACAGGGAAGGATTCTCTAGGTTAGACCGGAGTCTTTCGATTATGTGTGACAGAAACCTGGTCCAAAGCTGGCTTTAATATTGAGGTATGTGTGGGTGGAATGACATGATATCTGTGAAATACTTTAAAATATTCCAGCCTCCCTACGTGCCCCCGACCTCCCCAAAAAAAAGCAAAGAGGATAGATGTGCCAAGATGAGTAAAATGTTGGTGAGCACATGGTGATTCATTATACTGTTTTCTCTAGTTTTGTACATGTGTGAAAACTGCTAAGTCTGGGGTTGATGGGTGAGTGTGTGCAGATTATGGATCTGCATGAATCTGTTTCCATCTCTTGCCTCTTGTTTTTTCCATGTTGGTTTCATTCTGTGTCTCTTTCCTTGGCATAGCAAAGATGGCCCCCCAATAGCTCCAGACTTCCATTCTATCCACTTGGCAACCCCAAGGAAAGAGAGTGTCTCCTTCCCAGTCATTCCAGTGAGAGCCCAAGGGCTGATGCTCATTGTTTCTGATTGGCTGAAAAGAGATTACAAGCGTATCTCTGAACCAATCACAGTGACCAAGGAATTGCAGTGTTCTTACTGGCCTTGAGACGCTTGCCCACTTGAACTGAGAATGGAACCAGGGTGGTTCCTTCAAAGAAGAATGGGAGTGTTGTTGGCTGAGGAAGTAGAGGAGGACGTTACCCAGGGGAAATTACGGGCACCCTCTTTCTCTCTGGAGCAGGGGAGGCTCGCTCTTCAAGGTGACTGTTAAGACCTTCAAAAGTCATTCTGGTGGCAGAGACCAGCAGTGGACTGTTGTAGCAGTTCAGTTGGACTATTCTGGAGGTGAAGGTGGTGATTATAGTCATCCCCAAGGTGGGGCTTTGACATTTCCAGACCAGAGATGGAGGGAGATGAGACTTCATGTTTAATAAAAGGAAGGTTACGTTTTCTCTTTGCATTAAGGTTGACTAATACTGATGGAGACCTCTCAAGGGTTTTCAGCAGAAGCTTGTACAAGGGGAAGGCCACACACTAGACCTGAGAGCGAAGGAACTTTTCTAGGACGTGCTAACAACCACTGCCCGAACTGGGGCCTGGGTAGTGAGACTCAAGCCCCATGAGCTCTGTCCACAGCACAAAACTACTGTTTCTTTCTCCTCAGCCAACCTGCCCCCGACACTGGCCAAATCTCAGGTGAGCAGCGTGCGCAAGAACCTGAAGCTGCACCTGCTGAGCGTGCTGAAACACCCAGCCTCCTTGGAGTTCCAGGCCCAGATCACCACCCTGCTGGTGGACCTGGGCACGCCGCAGGCCGAGATCGCCCGCAACATGCCCAATAGCAAGGAGGCCCGCAAGCGGCCCCGAGAGGACTCAGATTCCACGCTCAAGAAGATGAAACTAGGTGAGCTGAGGAGGCGGGTCTGGCCCGGCAGGAGCGGGGGGCAGGGACTGGCCACCTTTAAAGTGTTTATTTACATGAAACCAAAAGCTCCACTTATATTAATATTATGTTATAAATTACGTTGTGTAAATGTGACATAAATGAAATCAAAATGAAATAATTAAAGTGCTAAAATTCTTAAAATAATTATGAATTATTTAAATTATACAGAAAGGAATAGAATAAAAATAGTCTCCCTTTTACCCCTCTCCCCAAAAGGAACCACTCCCAAATATTAACACTTAACGTTTTCTGTCAGAAATGCTTCATATGTGGACCGTTCTCCTTTTCTCTGTGTCACTTATCAGTATTTTTTCTTTTTGAAGTAATTTCTTAATGGTTGTATGATCAGCTTTCTTACTCCAAAAAAATTTTTGTAATCACTCATGTTTGTTTCTAGAACATGTATGAAAGAAGTGTTGTTTTAAAAAAATAAGGAATTTATTTTGATATAAAAAGTCAGGTAGGGATCTATTTTCTCCCCATCATGAAGCATACAAAGCATAGTGTACCTGAATTTGCTGAGTAATCATCTTGGAGCACTTTCTACATCCGCACATTGAAATCTGCATTCCGTTAGTGGGGGCATAATAGTTTGTCATGCATATGGACAGTACCAGTCTTTAACCAATCCCCCTGTGGGCAGACATTTCATTAGTGTCCATTCTTTTAAAAGTATAAAGATTGCTGTAGTCTTGCGTGTATGTTCAGTCATAGGACAAATTCTATGTAGTGGGATTAGTGGGGCAGAGGGTTTGAGCATTTGAAGTTATTTTTTGCCCACCAATTTTACTTTTCTGTTTCTTTAAACTTTTTGTCTTGAAATAACTTTGACCTTGCAGACGAGATATAAGAAGAGTACTGAAAACTCTCAAGTACCCTTCACAAGGCAGGGATCCCACATTGCAGTTAGTTGAAGAGTCCAGGACAGCTGTTTGGTGGAACGTCCCTCTGTTTGAGTGTGTCTGCTCTTGCCTCCCGATTGAATTCAGGGTCTGCATTTTTGGCAGGAACACTGCAGAAGTGATGCCCTGACCTCTGTGTGGCATCAGGAGGCACGTAATGTCAATTTGCCCAATTTGGGTGATGAGAATTTTGATCCCTTGGTTTCTCTAGTGTAAAGTACCCTTTTTCCCTTTGTAAATAACAAGCTGAGGGAGATGCTTGAAGGTGTAAAATACCTGTTTTTCTTCCAACTTTGACTCCATGGTTTTAGCATTCATTGACAATTGTTGCCTGCATCTCTTATTGCTATAATGGCTATAAAAAGATTTCCTTCTACATTTATTAGTTGGCATTCTGCTGTAATGAAGAGCTTTGTTTTTCTTCTCCCTACTTTATTATCAGTATGGACTTGTGGATTCTTATTCATTCTCTGGGTTATCATCCATTACTGTTGTCATTCATTTTGCTGCCCTAAATGCCTCATATTGAGCCAGTGGGAGCTGGCTCCTGTGTGCCTTCAATATGTACCATAAGTTTTTTTGAGTATTTCTTATGTATTCTTGAGTATATTTGACATAACAAGAAGTTCTAAACTTGTCTTGGACTTTCTGTACCCCAGCCTTGGTATCAGCCATTTCTCTAAGGAGCCCTGGTTTCTATTAAGTAGAGAATGGTTTCAGAAATGAGAGATCTGAACGCTGGATATGCCCATTGCTACTGGGTGCGCTTACATTCTCGATAGCCATTGCCAAACCATTTTCCAAAAAAACTGCTCTGGGATTTACACATCCCCAGCAGTGTGTGAATGCCGGTCACCCCGCTCTTACCAGCCCTGGACACTATTTAAACCCTCTGGGTATAAACGGTATCCTAGGTTTATTTGCTTTCTTGCACAGGTTGCAGTCAGGCCGAGCATTGTTTTACATTTATTAGCCATTTGCACGTCTGTAAAGTGCCCGTTCTATTGGGCCGTTCAATGTTTTGTAATTGAATTACATATGGTTATTGCAGCCTATCAGCACTTTGTTACCTGTGCTGCGAACTTTTTTAAAAGACTGTATAACATTTCATCATGTTTTTGCTATAAACTGCTTAAATCATCAACCTATTGAACATTCCAGCTTCTCCACTTTCATAAATACAGCTTTAAGGAACATGATTGTTTATAGAGCTTTTTCTCTAAGGTTCAAATTGCTAGCGTTTTTTTCCTTGAAGTAGAACAACTGTGCTTGTTTTTAGAGCCAGCCTGTTACTGATGGAGGTCATATGCCATGTCTGTGCTGCAGTGAATTCTTTGTACGTTTTACCTTAGCTAGAGCTATAAGTAAGTTTTTAGGGTAGATACCTAGAAGTGGAATTGTTGTGTCAAAGAGGTATACACGTTTAAAATTTTGACCTACTATCAAATTGCCCTTCTAAAAGGCCAGCCCAGTTTACATTTCCACAGACCATACCCTTACTAACAATGGTCACTACCAACCTTTTATTTTTTAGTTATTATTATTATTATTGTTATTATTATTATTATTTTTTAAGATTTTATTGGGGAAGGGGAACAGGACTTTATTGGGGAACAGTGTATACTTCCAGGCCTTTTTTCCAAGTCCAGTTGTTGTCCTTTCAATCCTAGTTGTGGAGGGCGCAGCTCAGCTCCAGGTCCAATTGCCGTTACTAGTTGCAGGGGGCATAGCCCACCATCCCTTGTGGGACTCGAGGAATCGAACTGGCAACCTTGTGGTTGAGAGCCCACTGGACCATGTGGGAATCGAACCGGCAGCCTTCGGAGTTAGGAGCACGCAGCTCTAACCGCCTGAGCCACCTGGCCGGCCTATTATTATTTTTTAAGGAGGGCACAGCTCAAAGTGTCCCATGCGGGGATCGAACCAGCAACCTTGGTGTTATTAGCACCACACTCTAACCAACTGAGCAACCAGCCACCCACTACCAGCCTTTTAATTGTTTGTCAATCGTATAGACACAAATACTATCTTCTGAGGTTGTTTTTACATCTTGAACCTGGTGAGGTCAAGCACTGTTCCAGAGATAGAGGTTTTTAAACAGTAAAGCTTCGTGAAATTCTTAGTTAACCTTTTCAGCATCTTGGAGCTCAGTGTGATCAGCCAGGCTGGCACTCCCATTTTCCAGGTGAGGAGAAATGAGGCCAACAGAGAGGCAGGTAGTTCCCCGGGGTTATATGGCAGGGCTACAGCCTAGGTCTTCGCCCCTGCACTGCTCCTGTTTGCCGGGGCCGCCTGGAGGCAGGGACCACGGGGCTCCCGGGAGGAGGGAGCGCCCGCTGCCTCTCTAGAGCCAGCATCTCGTCTCCTCTGTCCCAGAGCCCAACCTCGGGGAGGATGACGAGGACAAAGACTTGGAGCCGGGCCCATCGGGAACGTCGAAGGCCTCGGCCCAGACCTCCGGCCAGTCCGACACAGACATCACAGCCGAGTTCCTACAGCCTCTGCTGACGCCTGACAACGTGGCCAATCTGGTGAGGCTGGCTGGGGGCCATCCCCCCCCAACAGAGGAAGGATCTGTCCTTTCCCTGCCTCCACTCCACATTGTTCACCTCCTCCAGGTGGCATCAGTCCCCAACATCTCTGTTGTCCGTGTTGGGAGGGTGTGGGCCTGTGGGCCTCCTCACCTTGGATGCACCTCCAGCGGGTCACTGGTCACCACCCCCAGCAGTCCCTCTTACGTGGTCTGAGTCCTCATCCACCCCCACCCACTCGGTCTCTCTCCTCTGCTTTGAAGTCAGGGAGGGTCTGTTAAATGGAGAGAGAACCCCCATGACTTGGGTGCTCAGTGCTGTGGGCTTGGCACTGGTGGGAGGGGATGGCCAGTGTTTTCCTCAGATTCTCACAGATAGCCTGTTCCGCAGAAAGAACTGGTGCTTTGCGTTAATTGGGGGTGGGGGTGAGGGGCTCTCACATCAGTCCTCTGACTGTGGGAGCGCCCAGACCTTTCTTTTGGGTTCTCGTGGATAATGGCTCTTCCCATGCTCAACAGCAGTCACCCTCAGCCTTCCCTTCTCTCTGCCTGGAGGCTCCAAGGGGCTTACTTAAGTTTTGGGTGAATGGAGTTGAATTTTGTCATGAAAGTGGCGAGGAGTTTTCTCTCTAGCTCAGATCATTGTGGTGAACTCCAGACCTGGATGTGCAGCCATCTCCCGCATGTTCCGCAGGCACCTCAGACACAACGTGTCAAAACTAAGCTTGTGAAATTTCTCCCCGCACCCCTCTTTAGGCCTGTGGCCCCTCCTGTGTTCTTGGTGCAACAGCCTCCCAGTTTCCAAGCCAGAAACCGGGGAGTTAGGCTCTTCGCCTCCCCCCACAGTCCTTCCCCTGTTCTCCATCCCCAGGCCCCTGCCTGGTCCAGGCCCCGCCTTTTCACCCGGAGCACGACCCACCTGGCTCTGGCTTCCGGTCGGCCTGTGGCAGCCAGAGGCATCTTTCCAGCACAAGTCATGACACTTCCCCACTCCATGACACTTCCCCATGGCTCTGTGTGCTTCTAGATAAAACTTAAATGCAACTTGCCTGAAACCCTGTCAGATTTGGCCCCCGTTAACTTGTACTGTACCGTTTGTCCTCATCACGCTCTGGGAAATTGTCCTTGAAATTGGCATGAAGTTGTTCATAGGATTCTTAAGATTTTACACTACCTGCTGTCTCTGTAGTAACGTGCTGCTCCTTTGTTCCGAGTACTATGTCCTTAGTCTTTTTGTTGTTCATTGCCATAGATTTGCTTGTTTTCAGTCATTTCAAAGAACTGGCTCTTAAGTTTTGTCGATACTCTTTTGTAACCTTTCTTGTTTTATTTCTTTCCTCTTTGCTTCAAATGTTCCACCCCAAAGTTTTAAGTTAAATTCTTAGCTTATTTGTCTTCTTTCTTCTCCAATATAAGCTTTTAAGGATCTGATTTCTCATCTAAGTATCATTTTGGCTGCATCCCACATATTTGGTCATTTCATTATTTTTCTGTTCTAATTATTTTACTATTTAAAATATGTATTTAAACTTCCAAGCATGTAGGGAGTTTGAAATTATCTTTTGTTACCAATTCCTGACAGACATGAATGTGCTCTGTTAGGATACTGATTTTTTTTTTTTTAATCAATTTCTCATCCATATTACAGTCTTCACTGAACCCCCTTCCACTCTCTGGACAGGGTACCAGCTGCTGCCTCCTAGCCTTCCACAATGCAGTTCCGATACCCGGAATCCATACTCCCCTCCCACTGTAAGACTTCACCCTTGGCCAGCCTGGTTCTTGCCTTCCTTCAGTTCTCAATCGAGGTGCCACTTCCTCGGGGAGCCGAAGCCGTCCCTGGCCCCCCTGATGTGTCTCACGGCCCCTTTCATTTCCCCCTCTCATGCACCACAATGCATCATTGCTCGTTTTCTCTCTGACGTCCCCAGGAGTCTGCGCTCCATGAGAGCAGGCCCAGGTCTGTCTTAGTCACTGCCGTTTCCCCAGCATTGGCCTGGGTATGGAGCCAGCGGTTGTCGAATCATTGAGTAAGGAAAGGCTCCACTTCCTGGGCATCCCACAGGTTCTCATCACCATGGTGTACCTGCCTGAGGTCATGCCCGCCTCCTTTCAAGCCATCTATACCCCAGTGGAGTCCGCAGGCACTGAAGCCCAGATCAAGCACCTGGCTCGGCTTATGGCCACACAGATGACAGCCGCAGGACTGGGCCCAGGTGAGTGTCACTGGAGCTGACACCGGACCAGGGGTTGGCACTGTGCCTGCTGGGTTCTCCTTACTGGAACAGCGCCTCCTCGTGGTGATGCAGAGAAAAATCACATGAGCTCTTAGGTGTCAGTAATTACAAGTCCCATAGATCTATTGAGTGCTCAGTATTTTAGGCCCTGGGCTTTGAAATCCAACAGACCTGGGTTTGAGGTCTGAGTTGAACCAGACTGCCTCAGCCACTCAATAGCTGTGTGACTTTGGTCAAGTTTCTTAACCTCTCTGAGTCTCAGGTGTTTTCCCATTTTAACAGAATTATTGAGGTTAAATTATGTATAGTGAAACACAACTCTTAAGTGAACACCTTAATGAATTTTCACAGTGAACACACCAGTGTCACCACCACCCAGATGAAGATATAGTATGAAGAGAATACATTTCTACAAAGTTGTAGAAAGTTCCTTCTTGTTTCCTTCAGTCAACACTCACACATTTCACCTCCAGAGAAAATCGCTGTTCTGATTTCTGTCTCCTTAGATTTAGTTTTTCTTAGTCTTGAACTTCATATAAATGGGATCATAGAGAGTCTGGCTTCTTTTGCTCAGCAGTTTTCGAGATTCATCCTTGTTGTGTGAACCAATAGTTTATTTTTTTTATTGCTCAGTAGTATTCCCTGATGTGAGTAGGCCGCTGTTTGTTCATCCATGCTTCTGTTAATGGACCTGTGGGTTTCCAGTTTGGGGCCATTGTGAATAAAGCTGCTGTGAACCGTTGTGTACAGGTGTTTTGATGCACACATGCCCCCATTTATCTTGCTAGGATGTGTTCAGTGCTGTTAGAAATTGCTCATCAGCTTTCCAAAGTGGCTGCTACATTTGACACTCCCACCAGCAGTGAATGGCATTTCTAGTCTGAGCCTCAGTTGTTGTATCACAAAGTGGGGATAAAAAGCCCATGTTCCAGAAGGCGTTTTGCAGATTTAAATGAGTTGTGTGTATACGACGCTCAGGATGGAAGCTGGCACACAGGAAGTCCTTGGATGGGACCAGGTGCGTCTGACATGCCTGGAGCCCATTTGCTGCCTTCCTCTCAGGTGTGGAGCAGACCAAACAGTGCAAAGAGGAGCCCAAGGAGGAGAAGGTGGTGAAGCCGGAGAGTGTCCTGATTAAGCGACGCCTGTCAGCCCAGGGCCAGGCCATCTCGGTGGTGGGTTCCCTCAGCTCCATGTCCACTCTGGAGGAGGAGGCGCCCCAGGCCAAGAGGAGGCCAGAGCCCATCATCCCTGTCACACAGCCCCGGTGAGTCCCCTTGCAGGTGCTGGTACGGGACCGGGGGCCTGCCCCTCCACGCTCGCTGTTTCCCTCTTGGTATTCCTTGAACAGCCAAACAGTTCCCCACTTGCAAACCTTTGCACTTCTGTTCTCTCTGCCTAGAATTTGCATACCTTGCCGCCTCGCACCATTCAGCTCTCCACTCACACTTCGCCTCCACATAGACGCCTTCCCTGAGAACCCTTTACAGAAACAAAATGACATCCTCCTCCTCTTGTTACCCAGCACCCTGCCGTGCCTCAGAGTCACAGGGGCATTAGCGAGGCAGTGTGGGGGTGTGTCCGTATGGCCTGGAGAGTCACTGGGTGGGCCTGGGCTCCGAGAGGGTGTTCTGATTGACTGCCCCTGTCCATCTCTCCCACATAGGCTGGCGGGCGCCGGCGGGCGCAAGAAGATCTTCCGTCTGAGCGATGTACTGAAACCCCTGACCGACGCACAGGTTGAAGCCATGAAGCTGGGCGCTGTGAAGCGGATCCTGCGGGCTGAGAAGGCTGTGGCCTACAGCGGGGCGGCCCAGGTGCGCCCCTGTCCCCCCAGCCTATCCTTCCATCCCTCTCCCCAAGAGGAAGAAGTGCGTGAGCACGCGTGTGCTCGTAACTCAGCGTGGCGCTGGCTGCAAGGCACAGCCCCACCAGTGAAGGCGGCTGCTGTGTTCTTTCTTCTTTGTGCTCAACACTTGTATTCTTACTGTTTAGGTTCAGACATACCTGGTTTAAATCCCAGTTCTGCCACTTGTTGGCCTTGTAACCTCAGTCAAGCGACTTTTTTCCCATTTTTCGAAGTTTGTTTTTAATTAACCAAGTTGTATGTAAACATACTCAGTTAAAAAATATTCCCCAGCCATAGAGGTACCGGTACCCTGTTCCCCTCCCCAGAGGTGACCAATGTACACATTAGGGACTCCTTCAAGATCTTTTTCTGTAGGCTTAAGTATGTGGGTATGACTCATAGCTTTATTCTGTGATTATTGAGTTTTTTCCCCTCCCTTTCCTTTTTCCCTCACACCAGTGGGACCTACTAGGCATAAGGTTCTTCAGCTTGCCTTCCTCATTTAATGCTGGGTCCGCACTGCGGTTCTCTGAGCCTGGGCGGGCGGCGTGGCAAGGCCCGATGGTGGGGTGCCAAGGATCGCCCACCCCCACGCTGACAGGCTTTGCTCTCCTGTCAGGTGCGCATAAAGATCCTGGCCAGCCTGGTGACGCAGTTCGACTCGGGCCTGAAGGCCGAGGTCTTGGCCTTTATCCTGGAGGACGTGCGGGCCCGCCTGGACCTGGCCTTCGCCTGGCTCTACCAGGAGTACAACGCCTACCTGGCAGCCAGCGCCTCGGGCTCCCTGGACAAGTACGAGGACTGCCTCCTCCGCCTGCTCTCAGGCCTGCAGGAGAAGCCAGACCAGAAGGACGGGTGAGGGCGACGGCCCTCTGCATGCTCCCTTCTGTCCCCGAGGCCCCTCCTGTGTCCTGCCTTGCCTTTCTGCTTTCTGGCCATCTCTGTCTTCCTCACTACCCAAGTCAGGCCTCCGTGTGCCCATCCCGAGTCTCCCTGCTCTCCCCACTGGCTGGAGGCCCACACAAGGTAGCTCAGTGTGGGCTCTGAGTCACACACCCTGGGCTAGTTCCCCAGCTCTGCTGTTTGCTCGCTGCCTGACCTGGGTCACTCACCCACTGGGCCTCCGTTTTCTCATCTGTAAATAACGGCCTGCCTCATGGGCCCGTTTTGGATGTTGACTTCTCTCCATCCCTGTCTTTTGCCTGAATCAGTTCTGGGCCTTCCTCTTTGTTCTCGGCCTCCAGCTTATCTCCACACAGCAGCCTGGGTGACATTTTAAATCTTGTCTTGTTTCTTCCCCACTAAAAACCTTCCGTGGTTCCCCAGTGTTCTTGGGATAAAATGCAACCTTCTTGCCATGTCCTGTGAGACTCTGTGGAATCCGATCTCTCCCAACCTCTTTAGCCATTTCTTGTGCCCCTCTGCTCCTTTCCACCCCAAACCTTAGCCATACCAGCCTCCTGTCTTCTGTTCTGTGAACATGCCGAGTCCAGGCCTTGGCACTCACTGTTCTCTCTACCTGGAATGCTCTCCCCGCACTGCATGTTCTGGTTCCTTCCCACCCACCAGTGTCGACCCAAATGTTATCTCAAAGTGGCCTTTTTTGGCCACCACATCCAAAATAGCGATACCCTTCCCCACCCCCTCTGTTGCTGTATTAAGTGAGTGCCCAGCTGACAAAAGGGAGAAGTCATTTCAGAGGTAAAGTCTCTGCCCAACTCACCCCGCTGGCAGCATTTGAACCCTGCTCTGTTCCCGTCCAGGCTCTGTAACCAGGGTTCGAGCTGTCTGTGCGGGAGGCCCTGCCAGCCCCGAGCTCTGCCATTCAGCAGGATGGGGAGGCCAGGTGGCCTCTCTGTAGCCCTTCCGTGTCCCTCCCTTTCCGGCAGGATCTTCACCAAGGTTGTGCTGGAGGCGCCGCTCATCACCGAGAGTGCTCTGGAGGTGATTCGCAAGTACTGCGAGGACGAGGTGAGGAGGACGGCAGATGTCCTCCGTCCCAGCGTCAGGGTGCAGGCAGGAGCCCTGCTCGCTGCAGCCAGTGGCAGGGGCCAGGCCTGTGTCGGGGCTTCTGGGAGGGACAGTAGCAGATCTGAGCAAGGCAAGGGAGCCATCGCAAGGGCGCCTGCATTGGGCTGAGCTCTGGTCCCCTCCTGCCGCAGAGCCGCACCTACCTGGGCATGTCCACCCTTCGAGACCTGATCTTCAAGCGCCCATCGCGCCAGTTCCAGTACCTGCACGTCCTGCTAGACCTCAGCTCCCATGAGAAGGACAAGGTGATTTCTTGCCGTCCTGTGCTGGGCTACACTCAGCCCGCCTCTTCCACGTTCCCCTGGAAGTTGCCCTTCTCGGCAGCAGTTTTTAGGTAGTGGTGTTTCCGTTTATGACGTCATGAAGCTGCTCAGAAAACACACACACGTATACATTCACCCTCACAGGAAGGGCATCCCGTCCTCGCTCTCATCCCCCCCATGGTGCTGAGCCCCTCTCAAGACCTGGCACTATGCTGGGACCAGGGGGGCAGCCAGTGTGACCAGTCAGCAGGCAGTGAAGCCACGGCCGGGGGAGGAGCAGCGGGGGAGGAGCAGCGTGTGTGACTATGGGAGCCCTGGGGAGGGTCCTGGCCCATCTGATGGGCGGGGCGCAGAGGAGGTGGTTTACAGGAGGCTTCTGGAGGAGGAGGGTGTGAGCCAAGGCCTGAACTGTGAGTGGATGGGTGTTTGGGGCACGTTATTGAGAGGGCCCTGGAGCCATCCTGCTCCAGCCTTGTGCCAACTCCTTTCTTGCTGTTGTCATGCGGGGTCTTTGGTCCCATCCCCACATAAGGACGCAGGATATGGTGAGGCCAAAAAGGAACACCCACGGAGCCATAGATAGGGGAGCCACACCACTATAGTCTCACTGGCGGCTGGGTTGGAGACACAGGAAGCAGGAGCCACACGATAACTGCCATCCGCTGTGCTAACTGCAATCCACGCTTGCCAGCCACCATCCGCTGCTAGCGTAGCCACAGCAGTTATATTAGTGGCCAATGGCTCACTGGTTACAGCTGACGGCCAACTAGCCACAGCTGATGGCCATCCAATCAGAGTTGATGGCCATTTATTACCTGAGCCAGCACCTTTCCACGTGAGGCCGAGAACCTGGAAACTGCACTCCTGGCTCTGTCCGCACACTGTCATGCCCATTCAGCAGACCCTTACTGCACACTGGCTCGACCTTGTGTGCTGCTGGGGACAGAGCAGTGCTGAGCACCAGCCCCTGTCCTCATGGTTCCAGCAGGGGATGTCTGAGTGACACAGGACAGGTGTTCTAGGCAGTGGGAATGTTTTGCTCCAAGTCTCAAAGCCAGCGAGAATGCTATCGCTTCTGAGGAACTGAGAAAAGCTCATTCTGGTTGGAGCATAGCAAGCAAGGCAAGAAATGATATGCGGTGGGGCAGAGCAGGTAGGCAGTAAGGTGACTCGTGGCCCTGAATTGGGCCGGGAAACCTCTGCAGAGCTGGTGACAAACCTTGGGCACAGGTAACTCAGCTGTGCCTGGTCTTTCTCAATCTTGGGCTTGTTCACACTGGTGCTGCCAAGTTCAGAACAGCTGTCTCCCCTTCCACCATCTTGCCGCCACTGTCTCCTCAGGTGCGTTCCCAGGCCCTGCTGTTCATCAAGCGTATGTACGAGAAGGAACAGCTGCGAGAGTATGTGGAGAAATTTGCCCTCAACTACCTGCAGCTCTTGGTCCACCCCAACCCGCCGTCGGTGCTGTTTGGAGCTGATAAGGACACAGGTTTGGTGCAGATTCATCAGATGCGTATTGAGCGCCTCCTGTGTCCCCGGCTCTGGGCTGGACCGGGGAACAGCTGGATCAAAGCTGAGCCCTGCCTGGCCTGCTAGGGAAGCCTGCAGTCAGACAGTAATAACCGGAGCAGCAGGCCTGGGACGCCAAAACCAGGATGCTGCAAGGAGCCCAGAGGGCACCTGCCCCAGCCTGAGGGCTCAGGAAGAGCGTCCTAGAGGAGGGGACGGGCTGAGAGCTGGAGGACAAGGAGGGCTAGCCAGTGACGGGCTCCGGGAGAGACCAGGCATGACAGCACAGGCCTGTTCCCTCAGCAATGCCCCAGGTGCCTGGGACTTACAGATGGGCCCTACGGGAATGGACAATTCAGTTGGACGGTTCAGGCGATGGAAGCGCGGGGCCTCCTGGGAGTATAGCAGCCCTGGCCCAGCCTTGGTGCTGGGAAGGCTTCCAAGGAGAGGCCCTGGCTTCGTGAGCCCCAGAGGGTGAGGAGGTACAAAAACAAAGGATTGGGCAGCTGTGTTCCAGGCAAAGGACCAGGACGTGCACAGGCTCCAAAGTGGCGGCCGTGGGGCGGGGTGGGGGGTCTGTCAGGAGTAGGGTGTGAGTGACCAGAGCACGGAGTCCCAGGGCCAAGGGCTGCCCCAGCAGGGCCTGGCAGATAGAGCAATGCGAGGAGCTGGGGGTTACCCTGAGGGCACAGGGCAGTCGTGGGAGCACTGAGCAGGACAGGGCAGGATCAGAGCTGCACTTGCGAAGGATCCGCTGGCTGCCTTGTGCATGGGTGGTCAGGGAGATGCGGTGGCCACTCAGTGCAGAGGCGTCCGAAAAGGGGGCAGCCCTGGTCCCACCCCGTTTCCCTGATTATTGCCTTCGCCCAAGGGCCTCGCTCCCTTGTGTGCCCACCCCCCAAGAAGGGACAGACACTGGGCGGGAAGGGATTGGGAGAGGCGTGGGGCCAGCCTGATTCCCGCCTCCTGCCCTATCAGAGGTGGCAGCGCCCTGGACCGAGGAGACAGTAAAGCAGTGCCTGTACCTCTACCTGGCCCTCCTGCCTCAGAACCACAAGCTGATCCACGAGCTGGCAGCCGTGTACACTGAGGCCATCGCTGACATCAAGCGGACGGTGCTGAGGGTCATCGAACAGCCGGTGAGGCCCCTGAGCCCACCAGGCTCTGCCCACCGTTGGCAGGGCTGAGTCCCCAGCTCCAGCCCCTCCCCTGGCACCTACCTCGCGATGAGCTAAGCACTAAGGCTTGTCACCAAGCAGCTCTGTAGCTTGCGAGTGGTCTGCACGTCCATCCGCTCATCAGAAGACAACAGGGTGGCCCCGCAGTAAGAGCCCGGCATTGGGCAGACAGAGGTTTACATTCTACCTCTTACTCGCTCACTGTGTGAACTTGGACCCCTTCAGTAAAAATGGGGAAGGTGATTCAGTCCCCCGAGCTGCTGGGAGGAATTCCGTGTAAATGTCTGTCACTGGTATCATTTACCTGCTGGCCTCCCCTGCCTAGCTGATGGGAACCTCTGGAGCCACAGGGCCACGCACTTGAGAAGCAACTCAGTTGCAAACTGGCACCCGAGACCAGAATGTCTGCCCTGCCAATGTGCTGCTGGATTTCAAACCACTTTGATATCTCTGTCCTGGCATTTGTTTATTATGAAAACTTTCCAAAATAATCAAAAGGAGAGTGTGGCATATTAATTCCCACATACCTGCCACCCAGATCCAACCACGTCTCCGTCCACGTCCTTCCTGTAACAAGGGGATGGTGGGCTCTGTGAGGAGGAAGCAGATTCTCCCATCGTCAAGGTGAGCTCACCGGAGTGTGAGCTCCTGGAGGGCCAAGTTGGCACTTCCACTCATGCTCCTAAACGTTTACGGGGCAGAGGAAGGCAGGTTGCTTGAAGCCTGGCCCTCTGCCCCCTGTGCTGGGTGCTCGCGGGCGGGCCAGGCCCTGATCTGAGCTAGCAGCCAAGCCGGGGCACTGGCAGTCGTGGCGGGGGTGGGCCAGGGTCAGTGATGCCTTTGGAAGTCAGAAAAACTTTCACTGAGGAATTGAAGGACAGGTTGGCCATTAAAGGTCAGGTGAGGTCAGATATTACACAGAAAAGGCACGGCCCTTCCACGTAGGAGCCAGTGCTGGCAAAGGCTCTGGAGCTGTAGTAAGTCCCTGTGAGGTGAATTGGAAGGGACCGAGACACTCCTGACCTACCCCTCCCACCTTCCCCAGATTACCCCCAGTTCAGAGAACCGTCACCAGCTCTTTTCCCCCAGTTTTATTGAGATAGACTTGACATACAACATTGTGTTAGTTTAAGGTGTATAACACAAATGGTTTGAAATCTGTATATATTTCAAAATGATTACAGCAATAAGTTTAACATCCATCACCTCATAGTTAGAATTTCTTTCTAGGGATGAGAACTTTTAAGATCTACTCTCTGTCACCGCTTCTTACCCCAGCATCCGCCCAGCCACCTTGCCCTTGACACGTGGGCCGCCCTGAGCTCTCACCCTGGCCCCCCTTGTCCGTCCTCCTCCCTCACCCCCCCCCCCCCGCATTGCCCAGGCCTCCCCTGTCATCCCTCTCTACCTCTAGATCCGAGGAATGGGCATGAACTCGCCAGAGCTGCTACTCCTGGTGGAAAACTGTCCCAAGGGGGCCGAGACGCTGGTCACGAGATGTCTGCACAGCCTCACAGACAAAGGTGCCCCCCTGAAGCCCCACCTTTCATTTTCTTCCATCACCTAGGCCTTCTCAGGACTTGGAGATCAGAGTGGCTGGGGCCCCACATGGTCGGACCTCTTGTGGGTCTCTCCCCATCCTTGGGCCTCAGTTTCTCCATCTGGAACATGTGGCTAAATGCATTTGAGAAACAAGGGCCAAGGACCCCTGTTCTGAAATAGCGTCGTCCCTCCCCTCCCACCGCCATCTCTTCCCCTCGCAGTGCCCACCCTCAGCCCTCTGTCCCCCATCACCTGTGCCTCCCGCCCCTTCTGCCTGCAGTGCCACCATCCCCAGAGCTGGTGAAGCGGGTCCGGGATCTCTACCACAAGCGGCTGCCAGACGTCCGCTTCCTCATCCCGGTGCTCAATGGGCTGGAGAAGGTGCGGAACTAACGGGGTGCTCGGATGTTCCTTCTGAAGAGGACATGGCGGGGCGGGGGCGGGGAGGAGGCAGGTCCCCCAGCCCCCCGGCCCCCCTGTCAGATGCTTACTGAGCGTGTGCCGGGGCTTGTCAGACCAGGGGTCAGTCTCAACTCCGCCTCGTCCTCCGTGACCGCAAGCTCGCCATTCCCCTTTCATCCTCGGTTTCCTTCTGTCACGTGAGGATCCCAGTTCTCACCCATCACCCCGTCGCCTTGGGTGACCCTCCATCTCCTTGTGTAAAGAGTGGGTGATAACACTCCACTTTCTGGCGGAGTCGGAGAGCTGTTCCAGGAAGTAACACGAAGGGGGCTCAGATGGGATGAGCGGGGGCTGAGTCAGGCCCAGTGAGATGGGGAGAAAGCTCAGCCCTGAGGGACCAGAGGGAGGGAGGGAAGGAAAGCGTCAGAGGCTCCCTGGGGCACATCTGACCGGCCTCCCCTGCCCTCCTCCCCCTGTAGAAAGAAGTGATCCAGGCCCTGCCAAAGCTCATCAAACTGAATCCCATCGTTGTGAAAGAGGTCTTCAACCGCCTGCTGGGCACCCAGCATGGTAGGTGCTGTGCTCTCCTCCCGCATGGCTCCCTGTGCCCCAGCTCCCCTGCGAGGCCCCGCCTCGCCTCCGCTGGTCATGCAGGAGGAAGGGGTCCCACGGGCGAGGTGTGTAATGCTGGGGGAGGCTGTGGTGCTGCCTTTAGGGAGAAAGGGGCTCATCCTGCTCCCTAGGGCTGCCAGCCAGACTTGGCGACGCCTGAACATCGTCCCAAAGTTTCCAGGCCACCCACCCATGACAGGTGGACATGGCAGCGGCAAAATTGTGCAGCTGGGTCTGACTCGAATAGTGTCTTCCTTTTTAGGACTCAACTGCTCTCAGTCTCCCTTGGGTATGGGCTCCACTCCCGCCCCTCCTCAGCTCTTGCCAGAACCCTTCAAGTTCTGGGTGAGGGACATTTTGTTTGACGTGGCCAGAAGGAAGCAAACTCAAATTTGCAACTTAGTTGTAGGATTGATGCCTCCCCCGTCACCCTGAAGCTAGGGAGGGAGTTGGAGGCCATCTGTTCCGCACAACCTGCTGATTTAAAACACACACAGGAGTGTCTGGGACCCTCAGAGCGGCACCTGCAGAGTGCCAGCTCCCCTGGCCGCCCCCACACAGCACTCAGTCTGAGCACTGTTCACAAGTCCATTGCCTGGCCCCAGCCAGTCCTGTCCAGTAAATGCCCGGGAGTGTCTGTGCTGTGCTGGGGACCCTACGAGCTCGTCCTTCATGGGTGCACAGCCCAGTGGGGAGGGAGAGAAACAGCCAGACCACACTCAAATACCGCCCTCACGAGGGTGGGAACCCAGCGTGGGAGAGGAGAGCGAGAGGTCTCGCACTGAGGGCGGGCTTCCCGGAGGAGAGGGCTTCCAGCCGCTGAGTCATTCAGCCCCCTTTTAGTGTTCTCAGTCTCTCGCTTCCCCTACTCTGGCCCGTTGTCCCCCAGTCCCACTGAAGCCAGTGTGCCTCGTCTTTACTCACTGCTCCCCGAATCTGGGAGACCCGGACCATCTCTTCACTTGGGCTTCCATGCTGTCTCCTCCCTCCTCCCTCTCTCCCACTGCAGGTGAAGGGAACTCGGCCTTGTCCCCCCTGAACCCCGGAGAGCTTCTGATTGCGTTACACAACATTGACTCGGTGAAGTGCGACATGAAGTCCATCATCAAAGGTGAGGCCCTCCCCCCGCCCCCCTTAAGTGGCCTGGCCTCCACCGACTTGGGGAAGAAGTTCCGTCACAGAAACGTCCCCACTGGAATGTGCCAAGTCAGAGATGATGCCACCTGTAGGCTCATCCCAGCGCTGCGACACCCACCCTTGTTTCTCCCTCCCTCCTTTCCTTCCTTCCTTCCTCTCTCCATCTAAGGAACTAATGTGCCTACCTGGTGCTGGCATAGAGTTGCCTTCAAGAAAATTGGGGAGCCCCTCCCGCCCCAGCCCCGGCCCAAGGAGCAGTGGGCAGAGCCCAGGGCCTACTGTGTGTGTGGTGGGGAGGGGGCAGAGGCCCTGCCGGCAGGGCGGATGGAGGGCGCCAAGGCCCAGGTTGGACCAGGAGTAGATGCTGGGTCCAGTGTGGTCTCCAGTTGCGGCAGGAGAGTGGGGGCGGGGGTGTCGGTGACAAACTGTCAGGCTGACCACAGTCATCAGTTTCACGATAGCCGCTGTCTCTGAGCCAGGCTCTCCTAAGTGCCTTACAGGCCAGCCTGCCTTCTGCACCACCGTTACCTGGTAAGTATGCTGACTTCCATTTTATAGACAAGGAAATGGAGGTTCCAGAGAGGTTAAGTAACATGCTCAGCCAAACAGAACCTAAGTGGTGTAAGGGAGAAAACAGAATCTGAAGTCGAGTCGACCTGAGTCGGGGTCCCAGCCCTGCCAGCTCTGCCAGCTCTGCATCTCCTATGGCAAGACCTCTCTCCCTCAGCTCTCAGCCCTCTCCTCCACTCCCTCCCTAAAGGAGGTTTCTGGTCCAGAAGCTGTGCTTTTCCATGGAGCTGGACACCTTACTGTCCCGTGCTCTACTCAGAAGACAGCTGTCCTTTGCTTCCACCTCTGTCCTTTAAGTGTGGGATGGAGGTTCCCTTCCTTGCATCTTAAATCTCATGTCTAGCCTGAAATAGCTTCTTTAGTGATTTATTTTCTAGGCTTCCCCAGCCAGTTCTCTCAGAAACTTTTAGGTCAAGAAAGGAGCTTATGAAAATTTAAAGCCCACACTACAAGTGAGGAGGAACTAAGTCCACTAGCGGAAGAGCAGGAGGTAAAAAGGGTCTGGAAGCTTGGAGCCCAGGAACGGTCCTTTTACACTCCCTGCCCCGTTCGATGACCTCAGGAAAGCTGTGGGCTCATTCCCAGTGACAATGCGCTGACACGGTTTTGTGGACAATTTGAGAGGATTCCCAGACCCACCACCCCACCAACCCATCCATGGACACAGATGTAGTTCCTGATCTTACTTACACGAGGGAGCCAAGGCCCAGGGAGAAAACGGGCCTCGCCACAGGTCACACAGGTGGCCGGGAGCCAGGCTCCTGGAGATGTGGGCAAGGCTTGGCCTGGCCTTGAGAACCCCTCCTGTTTCTTCCTACAAGCCCAGGCCCACACACAGCCTCCATACTGCGGAGCTCTTGGCAAGCCCTCAGCTGGTCTCCCTGCCAGCCATTGGTCCCCAGCACCTGGACGAGCCGGCTCCCGGAGCGCGTTTCTCTGCTCAGGCACCAGTGCTTTTCCTGGTTGCACTAGTAGCTCCACTTAACTGTAAGCTCCAGATCCAAAGTCCAGTCCTATTTTGTGCACCGTTGGAATCCACAGTGCCTGATAGTATCGGCAGTCATTCCTGGCATTCACTCCCTGCTTAAACCAGCCTGTTTCTCTAGTGAGTTTTTCTGTAGCTAGACCTGCCCTTAGTGGTCTGGTCTAGCAATTAACTCAGTGAGCACCTCTGCTCATCCCTGTTCTGGGCCATGCTAGGGACACAGCAGGGATGGTGACAACCCTGGGCCTGCTCTCCCAAGGGTCACAGTCCATCGTCAGGCAGTAACAACCCAGAATGAGCTGGGCTGGGACAGGGGAACCCAGAGGGGCCAACTAGTCTTCCCAGGTGAGGGACATCAGGAAGGGCTTCCTGGAGGAGGGCACACCTGAGCTGAGCACCAAAGGATGAGTAGGCGTGAGGTAGCAGGGGAAAAGATGATCCCAGAGAAAGGAAGAACGTTCGCACAGGCCAAGAAATGCACTTGCATGACCTGTATCCTTTGAGAAAACCATGCCTGGGCCCCACCTACACGGGGTCTCATAGGCCACAGTGGTGGTTTGGACTTGATCTCTTGGCCTCTGAGAGGTGCAGAGTCAGTTTGAGCTTTCAAAAGACCCCTCAGTCTGTATGGAGCATGGGAGGCCCCGGAGGAGGCTGGGGCAAAGCTGAAGGGGAGAAGGGGAGGCGGTTGATTCTATAGGCTTTTAGGCCGAGTAGGCAGGAGCCAGCGACTACCAGGAAGTGAAGAGAAGAAGGTGCTTCCTCGATTTCTGGCAGGTCCTCTCTGGCACTTAGCTCACCTTCTGCACTCTCCTCTGCCCCTTTGGCCTAGATCCCCACCCTACCCCCCACTCCCGTCCAGCTTACTACTCCCTGCCTGTCTACCTGTAATGACTTCATCCTCCCCCTGTTCCTTATAAGCACCCACCCCTGTTCTCCATTAGCCTCTCAAGGATTGGGGGCCTCTCTTCTGGCTCAATAAAGACTTCCTGGTTGACAGACTCACATGGCAAGTGATATTTGGGGAAGAAGGGTTTCAGAGGCAGTTCCTGGGGTCTTCCCCACTAGCACAGAGGATTGGAGCACCACCTGTCCCACTAATTTTGGGGTACCTCAACCCACTCCTGAGGGAACAGACCCCAAGGCTTTCGTGGGTGCCTGTGTTGTGCCAGCCCTCCTTGGGCCCTTCCTGGCACTGGATGTTGAGCTGGGGGGCTCATATGCCCAGGCTTCCTCGCCCCTCCCTTCCTTGTAACTCTCTGACTGTGTCCCCACATAACCCTAGGCGTGGTGTAGCCCAGCAGGAGCACAAGCCATTACGCCCTGGTCAGGATGGGGAGTGGGCAGTCCCTTGAGCAGCCTGCTGGTAGAGGGCCATCTCTCCTGTCCCCTATGAGGTGCTTATGGAAGTCAAACCTGCCTGCACTGTCCCATAGGGGTGGAGGTCCCATGCTGCCCCAGGCAAGCCAGAATAGGTCCCCAGGGGTCGCCAATGTGTCTCCTACCTCAGCGTTTCCAAGGGTTTCCCCGAAGAGAAAGGGCCAAGGTCTGCCCACTGTGCCCAATGTGGGGCTTCCAGGAGCTGGCCATGTCTTTTCCCTTGGTCCAGGCCAGTGTCCCCTCAGAGACCGACTGCTGGGTGGAGCGAGTCTTCTTTTTCCTGGAGCTTCAGCAAGTCAGGGCTGGGCCTCCCCTCCCATGGGCAGATAAAGGGTGGTGGGGCTTCCGTCTCCCGGGGGGCAGCTGGGCAAAGAGGACAGGCCCACTCTCCGCCTCCTCGCAGCCACCAACCTGTGCTTTGCGGAGCGGAACGTGTACACGTCGGAGGTGCTGGCCGTGGTGATGCAGCAGCTGATGGAGCAGAGCCCCCTGCCCATGCTGCTCATGAGGACCGTCATCCAGTCCCTGACCATGTACCCCCGCCTGGGGGGCTTCGTCATGAACATCCTGTCCCGCCTCATCATGAAGCAGGTAACCCGCCCCGACTGACTGCAGCAGGGACAACTGAAGACAGAGTTGAGGCACAACCCCAGGCTTTTCCATGCTGCCTGCCCCACTCCACCCAGACCAGCCAGCCCCCTGGCCCTGCCCTTGGCAGAGCCAGTACAGCATTCCAGGGGTCCGAACAGCCACAGGACGGCAACGTGACGAGTGAGGGCTGTTGGGTTGCAGGAGCAGTGGGTGGTTGGGGGCCGCGTTCCAGGAGAAGCGTGGCTGCTGCTCGCCCCTCAGCACCGTGCACCCAGGCAGGGTGTGTGTTAGAGCTGAAAGGTGGTCCGCATTTTGAGAGATGCTAGAAAGGGGGTTTTAGGAATACCGTGATGAAACTAAAAACCAAAGCTCATCCACAAGCCCTCCGACTGGATTCAGCCCACAGGTTGCCACTTTGCAACATCTGGCTTAGAGGTTAGATGCAGATTCAGACAGATCTGGGTTCAAATTTAGTTGTGCCCCTCGGTACCGACTTGACCTTGGACAAGTCCCTGCATCTCGCTGGGCCTCGTCTGTTTAGTAGGGCTAATGTCGCCCTCTGGAGGTTGCTGTGAAAATGATACGAGATCGTGCTCCCAAAGGACTTAGCATGAGCCCAACCCCGGGAGCCCAACGTGAAAGGGCCACTCTCAAGTTGGCCTCATGTCCCAGCTGCTTGGGAAGAAGATCCTTTGGAGGGAGGTCAGGGCTCTGTGTACCCCAAAGGAATCTATTGGATAGGGATTTGAGCCCCAGCAGGGCCTCATCTTGGCAAGGTCCTTCTCCCAGTTTCTGGGGTGGCTGCTGGTTTGCTCCCTCACCTCCACTCCCTCCCTGCCCCGTCCAGGTGTGGAAGTACCCCAAGGTGTGGGAGGGCTTCATCAAGTGCTGTCAACGCACCAAGCCCCAGAGCTTCCAGGTCATCCTGCAGCTGCCGCCCCAGCAGTTAGGTGCCGTCTTTGACAAGTGCCCAGAGCTCCGGGAGCCCCTGCTGGCCCACGTCCGCTCCTTCACCCCCCACCAGGTACCCCAGGGTGGGGGGGTGGCCCCATGGGACCAGCCCTGGGGGGCTGGAGTGGGTGGGCAGAGGGGAGCCTTGCATTGCCATAGAAGGTCAAGGGTTCTGGGGGATCTGGGACCAGGGATCTGGGGTGTTTTCTCAAGGAGTCCCTGCGTCAGAGCTCTCCATAGCTTCCCCATCCTGCTCTTCCCCTAGCAAGCACACATCCCCAACTCCATCATGACCATCCTGGAGGCCAGTGGCAAGCAGGAGCCGGAGGCCAAGGAAGCACCTGCGGGGCCTCTGGAAGAGGTGAGGGTCTGTAGCCCGTCCTTCATCTCTACCCAGCCACCTCTGTCTCTGCCAGGAGGCTCCTGCTGAAAGGGAGGGTTGGGGAGGGGACAGTTGTCCCTTACTCCCTGTGCGCATCCTGCTTCTGCCTCAAGGGTGGTCTCTGTCTCTTCTTTCCCATCATCCTCTGAGAGCAGCCTAGGTCCTAGTCCCCACCTATTTCTGAGTTTCTGTGTGCCCCTCCCCACCCCCAGGACGACCTGGAGCCCCTGGCCCTGGCACCAGCCCCTGGCCCCCGGCCCCCTCAGGACCTCATCGGCCTGCGGCTGGCCCAGGAGAAGGCCTTAAAGCGGCAGCTGGAGGAGGAACAGAAGCTGAAGCCTGGAGGAGTGGGAGCCCCCTCCTCTTCCTCCTCGTCCACTTCCTCGGCCCGGCCAGGCCCCCCCCAGCCGGAGGAAGTCATAGATTTCCGGGAGGAGGGGCCTGAGTGCGAGACCCCGGCCATCTTCATTAGCGTGGATGACGACTCGGGGCTGACCGAGGCTGCGCTGCTGGACTCTAGTCTTGAGGGGCCCCTACCTAAGGTAGGGATGACAACCGCAGAGCAGCAAAGGAGGAAAAATATCAGGGCTCCGGGATTAAGTGTGTGCTGAGTGCCCAAGATGGGGAGCGGGGTGGGTACAGCCCAACCGAAAGCTTGGAGCTGGGGCCTGCTGTCTGACCCGCTCCCCCTTCTCGTGTCACCAGGAGGCAGCAGCGGGTGGGTTGACCTCAAAGGAGGAGCGGAGCCCCCAGACCCTCACCCCTGCCGGAGAAGACGCTGTGAAGACCCCCAGCCCCGCCGCCACCGCTGCCGCCGCCACCGAGGAAGCCGGGGAACCCGAGACCAAGGGGAACAGCTGACAGCTTGGTGGGGAAGGGGAGTGAGACGGGGAGGGCGGGGCGGTGCTTTGCCTTTAAAAAATAAAAAAATAAAAAAGATCGCGGGTCTGGGATGTGGGTGCAGTCTCTGGTCTCCGCCGCTGTGTCAGTTGTGGGGCTGCGCGGTATCTGGTGAGCGCGCCCAGGAGCTGGAAGACTGGAAGCCCCTCTGGCAGGAGTCTGCGCCTGCGTGGAAAGCAGCTCCTAGGCCCGTGCGTCCCGCGTGCCCGACCCTGGTAACGGCCCACCCCTCCCTCGGTAGAAACCCGCGCCGCTGGCGTGGCTGCTAACCGGCATGTTGGAGCCGGCAAGTGGGCTGCGAGTCCGCAAGCCTTCCTCCTAATAGTCTACGACCCCTTTTGGACTATGGGGGACTCTCCACCCGACCCTGAGCCGCCTTACCAGCAGTCCTCCAGGCAGAGGAATTCCCAGGTCTCCGAGCAGTCGCGCAGCCCGGACCGCTCTCAACCCCAGCCTGTGGTCCCCGAAGAGATACAGCAGATGCTTGACGCCCAGATCCTGCAGAGCCCTCAGGAGATGCTGGCGAGCCAGGCCAACCTCCGGGGCTGGGCACAAGGGGCCGGCCTGACCCAATCTGAGAACTTGATGTTCCAGGCTGAGGAACCTCAGTTGGGTGGCATGGAGTACCTGCCCATGAATGCAGGCTTTCCCTCGGAGTTCCAGCACCAACCTTATCTGAATGAAGACAGGATCCAGGCCACCCTAATGCAGCAGCTCCAGCAGAACCAAGACAACTTCTTCCAGCAACTGGAGTCTGCCTACCAGGAGCCCCCACCCGGCCTCCTGGGCCAGTTCGGCATGTACCAGACAGAAGACCTGCAGTTCAGCGAAGACACACAGCACGGGCCCTACATGAGGGATGAGCCTGCCCTCCAGTTCATGCCCTGTGAGCTGGACTTCATGCCCTTCCATGAGGAGGTGCCTGAGCCAGAGCCTAGGGAGCTGGCCGTGCAGAATGCCAAGGCCTACCTGCTACAGACCAGCGTCACTTGCGACCTCAGCCTGTGAGAGGGGGCCCGGGAGTGGGCAGGGGGCGGGCCCCACGCAGGGAGACGGATCCCCCGCTAAGACCCTGCCACAGTCAGACAGGATTGTCCCTCAGGGAAACCCACTGAGTGCTCTGGAGGCATCTAACTCAGACTAGTAGGAGTCGGGGGGATAAATACTAACAATAGCTAAATAATAAAATAACATTTACTTACCAGACAGTGTGCCAGCCTTTACACATTAGCCTCTAGTTCTCACAGCTGAGATTAGCTCATCTACTGTCCCTATTTTACAGAGGAGGAAACTAAGATACAGAGAAATTAGATCCCATATTCAAAATAACACAGGTAGGATGTGACAGAGCCAAGATCTGGCTCCGGTGGCCGTTATCCACTAAACTTTCCTGCTTGAGGAAGGCCAAGGCCACTTGGCTACAGTCATAATACACCTCTCAGCAGCCCTCCACCTATTACTTCCTCATGAAGCTCACATTCTAGTGGGAGAACGAACAATAAATATAATCAGTGATAAGAGCCAAGGCAGAAAAGGCAGGGTAAGGGGGATAGGAAGTGCATATTACATAGTGTGAAGTCAGGGAAGACCTCTCTGAGGAGATGACATTTGATCAGGGACCTGAAGGAGGGGAGGAAGAGCACCTTGCAGGTAACGGAAACGAGTGGTCCAAGTACACGACCCAGCGAGTTTAAAGGCTTGCTGTGTTTGAGGGACAGCAAAGAGGCTGGTGTGACTGGCACCAAGGAAGGAGGGAGAGTGGAAGGAGATGCGGTTGGAGAAGTAACAGGTCTTGCTACAGCACAAAGCTGACCCCAGCCCTCCTGAGCTCAGAGCCTGCCTGACTCCCCAGTGACCTCAGAAGGTTTGTGTTCCTCCCAACAGCCTTCAAGGCCATGTATAACTCCGCCCCTGCCTGCTCTCCAAACTTCATCCCCTAGAGTCTAGACAAAATTGACTGCTACCGTATTTCCCCGAAAATAAGACCTAGCCGGTCTTATATTATAAAGACCAGGCCTTATATTAATTTTTGCTCCAAAAGACGCATTAGAGCTGATTGTCCAGCTAGGTTCTTATTTTCGGGGAAACACGGTAGCTCTTCTTCAACAGTTCGCAGCCCTCAGGAACTTCAAGGTCCATTACTGAGAACCCCAGGCCAATTCTGACCTCTCCTTACCCTTCCCAATTCAAGGATGGCCTTCCACCACGCCCAAGACTGTTGCCAAAGGGTTCCCATACCACAGGCAGGCATACCTGCTTTGAAATCAGACCAACCTGGCTTCAAATCCTAGCTGTGCTACCACTGTGTGACCGCATGATCTCAACTGTGCGAAGCTTGTTTCCTCCTCTGGAGAGGGGGGATCACAGTTGTTCCTCAGATGTATGATCATGGTGAAAATTTAACATTCTCTCAAGTGTCCAGCATAGTGCCTGACTTGGGAAGCCATTTCCATGCTGTTATCATCCTGCTCTCCTCCCACAGCCCCTCTCCCTCACGCCACTCCAGCCACACGGACCTCCTCAGTGTCCCTCCAACGTGCCAGGTGCACCCGCAGCTCAAGGCCTTTGCACATCTTTCCCAATCATCGTCTGCAAACCATGGCAATTTTGCTTCTTCCTTTGCAATTCTTTTTAATGTCAGATTGCATTGGCTGAGACCTCCAGTGCAGTATTAAATATCCGTCATGAAAGCAGGCATCCTCATTCCCAATCTCAGAGCAGAAAATATCTCATCTTTAACCATTATGTTTGGTGTGTGCTGTAGGTTACTTGTGGCCACCCTTTATACAACTATAAAAAACTGGCTTCTATTCGTAGTTTGCTATATTTTTAACAATCATGAATGGGTGTTGAGTGTTAGCAAACAGTTTCATCTGCACCTATTGAAGTAATCTCTCATATCTCCTTTAACATATTAATATGATGAATTATTTTTTTCTACTTTTCTAATATCAGTCTAGTCTTGCATCCCTGTCATTAGCTCAATTTAATCATGTCCTTGTTGGATGCTATTTGCTAATGTTTTGCTTAGGATTTTAGCATCTATATTTCTAAATGAGACTAGCATGGAATTTTCCTTTCTCCTAGTTTCCTTGAGTTTTGGTATCAAGATTATGTTAGACTCATAAAACACCTCAGGGCCTATGCACCTGCGGTTCCCTCTGACCGAAACACTCTTTCCTCCCCAGTAACTGCGTGGTTTGCTCCCTCACTTCATTCAGATCTCAGCTTACATGTCACTTAGGTGAGGCCTTCCCTGGCCTTCCTATTTAAAACTGCAAACCATCTCCTATCCCTGGCATTCCCATTCCCCATTCCCTGCTTTTATTGTCTCCATGGAAATTACTACCCAACACTATATATTTTGCATATTTGGTTAATGCTCTCTCTATCATTGGAATATCAGCTCCACCAGGGCAGGGACCTTTTCTCTGCTGTGTCCCCAGCACCAGACACTGGGCCAAGCACACAGCAGTGAGCTGAGTGAGTGACGTTTCCCACCTCCCACGCCCTCGCTCGGGAGGCAGGTATGAACACCTGGTGAACCTGCTGACCAAAATCTTGAACCAGCGGCCGGAGGACCCCTTGTCCATCCTGGAGTCACTGAACCGCACCACACAGATGGAGTGGTTCCACCCCAAGCTGGACACGCTGAGGGACGACCCGGAGATGCAGCCCACCTATGAGATGGCCAAGAGGCAGAAGGCCCTGTTTGTCCGGGGAGGCAGCGGTAGCAGTGGTGAGGGCGAGCAGGAGCTGGAGGAGGAGGTGGTGAGTAAGCCAGTGTGGAGGGGCACGGGGTGAGGGGGTGAGTGGTGGCCCAGGCTTCAGCACAGCCAATGCTGAGGCCCGGAGGTGATAGAGAGCACCGCCCCCACCGGAAACGGACGGTGTCAGTCTAGTGTGTACGGCCAGGAGGAGGGGACCTGGAGCCTGTCACAGAGGGCCTTGAATGCCAGGCTGAGGGGCGTGGGCTTTTTCCTGAGGCCACTGGGGCACCATGGAGGGGCTTAAAGCAGAGGAAGGCTGGTCAGCTCTGCTCTTTAGAAAGCGGACTCCAGCTGCCACATGGAAGTGGAGGCTGGTCTCTTCTACCATCCCTTACTCCTCCCTCCCCAAAATCATGGCTTTGCAGATGTGTTCTGTGAAACTCACTGCCTCCGGCAGTCTCTCAACGCTGAATTGCCCCCGGCCCCCAGGACTCAGTTTTCCGTTTTGTAAGTTGAGACTCACTAAGAACTCTTCTACCATGACTTTTTAACAATTCTACTATCCTCATAATATTTAATTACACGATTCTGTTTCCAGAATTGGATGACTGCTTAAAATTGGGGTGAAGTATTCTTTCACTCTTCAAGGAAAATTTGTTGAGGACTCTCTATGATAATTCTGACATTTCCTAGGCCCCCTGCTAAGAGCTTTAGGACCCTGGTCTCCTTTCAACCCTGAAAGAACCCTTCAAAGCAAGTGCTATTTATTATTTCTATTTGTAGAGGAAGGACTTGGGCTCAAAGGGCGCGAAGCTAGGAAGTGCGGGACACAGGACCAGGAAGGCAGGACCGTGACCTCCACCCGTGCTACAACCCCCACCCTATCTGAAGATGCTTTTGGTCTGTGCTTATTTCTCCGCTTCTGAGATTCTAGGATTCTGGCGACAGTGAGGTGGGATGGTGAGAGGATGCAGGAATGACAACCTGACAAAGAAATGAACCCTTGCCAGCAGAGAGCAGGTGGAAACCCAAGTCTTAGGCATGAAGGACAGTTTTACCTGAGAACATGGTTTTAAGCTTCAGAGCAACAGCCTCTCCTGGGGAGGTCCCACCCCCTTAGAACTGCGCCCTCCCTCCCCCACACCCCCAAGTCACACTCCCACGTAACGCAAATTCCTGAAGGCCCACCTCCTTAGAATGCTTTGTCCCTACAGGCTCCGCCCCCTTAGAACTCCGCTGCGGCTCTTGAGTCTCCGCCCTGTTGAAATTCAATCACTTAGGAGGCTCCGCCTCCTTCAAGTGCCTTTTCCCAGGAAGCCCCACCCCCTTAGAACTTGGAGCTGGGGTTCTTAATGGGAGGTCTATAGAAGGGCAAAACTGTGGCCTGTGCACATTTCTAGGAAGAGACTCAAAGAAAGCAGTGATTCAGCATTTTATATTTATTTTTCCATCTGAAGGGAGGAAGAGCTTTCATTCTCTCATTTTCTATTTCTTCCAAATGGCTAGCCATGATCCCCAACAGCACTTAGGGAAAAATCCATTGTTTGCTCGCTGCTTAGAAATGCCACGTCTACCATTTATACACACCTTTGTGGACTCCTGTTCCCGTATTCTCTAGTCTGTGCCTCCCCCTCTGGGTGGCTTCCTGCTTGTTGTGTACAGCGCTGCAGAGCAGGTCTGGCTATTTGGGAGACCCTGTCACTGCGCCTCTGTTTTGAAAAGTTCCTGATTATTTTCACATGTATAATTTTAGATTAACTTTAGTGTTATTGTATCACCGTCCCAAAACTAACAACTTACTGTACCTGTTGGACAACCCAGGTCACTGTAAGGCAGGAAATAGATGATGTCACAGAAATGGAGACAAGTGGCTTCGACAAGATAGAAGTTTTCCTCCCACCTGATGGTCAGGTTGCAAGCAGTCTCGGGCTGGCGAGGTGGCTCCCAGCGAAGGGGCACTGAGGGCTGTCTGCTCCCCTCACCCCTAACTGCCGCCCAACCCAAAAGAAGCAGTTTGCAGGAGGAGAGCAGCAGAGTCTGATCTGTCATGTGGGGACAATTGTCCACTCTTTCTCCCGTCAACAGTGGCCAGGAAGGCCAGGGGAGGTCATGTAAACCTGGTTACATGATCTCCATTGCCATGGGGGTAGGAGATTCCAAAAAGAGGGTGATGGTCATTGGCTCATGGGCCAGGCACACGCCCCAGAGGGGGTTTCCTATGCTCACTCCCTCATCTTCCCTCCTGGCCGCAAGGTGGTGACTCTTGGGATTAAGTTTCTAGTCTGCCCCCCTGAGTTGCTGATGGAAACAACAATTAGGCAAACAAGCTTTTATACTGTGTTTAAGATTGAATTACTTTCAAAACAGCCCTTCTCCTACTACAGAGTTTCAGTCAGGGTGTGCCACATCCAGGGGGGATAACAAACAGCACAGCAATCTCAGTGACTTAAAATCATAGTTTATTTCTCGCTCACAGGACCTGACCATCCAGGGTTGGCAAGAGAGCTTTGCTCATCAGTTGCCTACCGCCATCATTATGCTGCAACAAACATGATGCAACACGTTGCCACGGTTGCAAAGGAGGACAAAGAGGACCTAACAAACCCCATATGGGTTTTTATGGCTACTGGCTGGGTGTGACACATGTCCCTTTTACTGCCATTTCAAATGGTCAGAGCAAGTGACATGGCCACTCTTGAATTCACTGGTGGTGGGGGTGGGACTATATAATCCTCCTGCAGGAAGGACTTCAAACACTTGTGAACAATGTGAGAATAATCAGGAACTTCAAAACAGAGGTGCAGTGATAGGGAGCCCTATGCTCCCAGATAGGAAGACGATGTAGTCAATTGTTCATTTTAACTCTGTTTACAGGGACTTTTTTTAAAAAATGAGAATGCAATGTATGTGTGTATATATATATATATATATATATATATATATATATATATATATATATACCTTTAGGAAAACTTCAGTGTGCTTGTGGCAAAATGTTTGACATCAACTGGTACAATTAAAGCACCGTCATTCATTGTCACACTAACCATCTGTTATAGGTTGAATTGTGTCCCCCCCAAATTCATATGTTGAAGCCCTAACCCCCAATGCTTCAGAATCTGACCTTATTTGGGAATAGGGTCCTTGCAAATCTAATTGGTGAAGATGAGGTCATACTGGAGTAGGGTGGGCCCTCATCCAATACGACTGGTGGCCTTATAAGAGCTTCACTTGGGCTACAGACACACGCACAGAGAAAACACCATGTGAATATGAAGGCAGAGATTGACGTGATGCTGCTACAAACCAAGGAACACCAAAGACTGTCAGCACACCGCTAGACGCCAAGAGAGAGGCGTTGAACAGATTCTCACGACCCTCAGAAGAAACCAACCCTGCTGACACCTTGGTCCGGACTTCTGGGCTCCAGAAATGTGAGACAATAGTTTCTGTTGTTTAAGCCATCTAGTTTGTGGTACTTTGTTACAGCAGCTCTAGCAAAGTATTACATCAGCTTTTTATAATTTATGTAACTCTTTGAATGATATTTCAGTGCACTTGAAACAGGAGACAAATAGTCCTTAGTGTGCCTAACAAAAATGAACAATTAAATGTTCTAGTGCTACAACGCTCACTTCTTCAGAAAAAATGGCCAATGACTCAGACAGCCATATATAGTAACTGGAGGAAATGTGTTCACCTTGAAACTTTTTATTACCT
Organism: Rhinolophus ferrumequinum; assembly: GCF_004115265.2. Taxonomy (NCBI): domain Eukaryota; kingdom Metazoa; phylum Chordata; class Mammalia; order Chiroptera; family Rhinolophidae; genus Rhinolophus; species Rhinolophus ferrumequinum. The sequence goes on along the minus strand of NC_046298.1, from coordinate 42,080,092 downwards.
TGAGCTTTCAATTGCTTAGCGGGGATCATTATACTTTCCAGAAGCTGGTTCCCAAATAAGAAACTCATCCTTGAATCTGATTTTGCCCCTTGAATTAAGTGGGGCTTATCTGTCTTTCTTTGTTATGTTTTCTTGGACCACAAGCAAGCCTTTTCCCCTGAGCCAAATTAAGAGGGATGAACAGGAGTATGAGCCAAAATTACTTGGTTTCCAAAAACAGATACCTACTAGAGCTTGCTAAAATAAAGGGGAGGGGCAGGATTTATCATAAAAATATAAGGCATTTCCCAGAATCAGGGAACTTACTTTTAGGTGGGCCTCAGGAATAGCCGGACCCGAGCTAACCAGCTCTGACCCTCAATCTTTTCTTTCTCTCTGCAAACTGGCCTCCATAATCTTTCCACACACAGAGGATCAGCCACTGCACATTTATATGTTTCTCCCATTCTCGTGTTTCACTTCCAGCCACGCGCAGAAGTTGGCCCCTGTGTTTCCTATTGCTGCTGTAACAAATCACCACAAACTTGGGAGTTTAAGACAACATAATGTAATATCTTACAGTTTTGGAGGTGAGAAGTCCCAGTGTTGGAAAGGGTTGGCTTCCTAATGGAGGCTCTTGGGGAGAATCTGTTTCTTTGCCTTTTCCAGTTTCTAGAGGCTGCCACATTCCTTCTTCCATCTTCAAAGCCAGCAGTGTAACATCTTCAAATCTCTCTCTGACTGACCTCTGCTTCTGTCATCGTATCTTCTCTGACCCTCCTGCCTCCCTCTTACATGTGTCAAGACCCTTGTGATTACCCTGGGTCCGCTGTGATCATCCCGGATCATCCGCCCCATCTCAAGATCCTCAATTTCATCACACCTGCAAGTCCCTTTTTGCCATGTAAGGTCACATACTCACAGGTCTAGGGATTAGGACATGGACATCTTTTGGAGGGTCATTATTCTGCCTACCATACCCTCTCTCCCTCTCTCCTGATTTCAAATTCTGACAGGAACATGTGGTCTCCCTGGTTTGGGCTGTGTGTTTCCCTGGCCTAGTCAGGCTGGCCAAGACCAAAGCCAAGGGCGGGTCGTGCAGACTTCCTGAGGAAGGATCTCCGTTTTGTTCTCTGATATATATCTCAGTGCCTACCCTAGCCTGGGGCTGGCACCCACTGCGTCTTTAATAAAGACTTCTGACTGACAGTGAAACAGTGTTGGGGATAGCCTGTAGCTACATGGATGTGGGGTGGCTGGGCCACAGCCTCCCTATTCTAGTCCCACTCTCTTACTTGCTCTCACTCCTTTTCCTCTCTCTCTCTCTCTCTCTCTCTCTCTTCCTCCTTCCCTCCTCCCTCCTTCCCTCTGTCCCTCTCTCCCCAAACAAAGCACACAGTAAAAAAGGAGGCAGTGAGGGCAGGACACATCACCACCATCCTCCAAAATCACTGATTCCTGGGTTCAAGACCTGCCTCTCAAATTGCTTGTGATTTGGAGTATCTATTAGGAGTGGATTTTGCTGCAAGTATCAGAAAACATGAGTAGAAGTGGCTTCTCTGTTCCATAGAACTAGAAGTCCAAGGGAGGTAAGGCAGGTCAGTGTTCGATTGGTGACCAGGCAGTTTCCATTTTTCAGCCCCACCACCATTAGGTTGTAAGATCTGTGTTGCCTCCTGGTCCCAATAGCTGCGCTCACTCCAGATCTCATGTCTTATTTCAGGCAGGAACAAGGGAGAGGGATAAAGGAACAAAGGATTTTTCTCTTGGTGTGGTTTCGCCTTTCCTTTTTTTAAAAAAATAGTTTCATTTTATATATTTGTTTTTTAATTTTCAACCAGGTGTTCTCTTTCCTTTTCCATCAAGGGACGCCCTCCCCTTGAACCCCTGCATCACTGCCAGAAGTGGTCGCAGGAGCAGCTGGGTTGTTACCCAGTAGTGGAGCTCTCTAGACTGGAAGAGTCAGGCCAGGGAGCAGGGCTTCAGCCTTCTTCCCTCTGCCCCCCCACCCCCGCAGGGAGAGACGGCCGTGCCCAACGTCATGGAGTCGGCCTTCTACTTCGAGCAGGCGGGCGTAGGCCTGAGCTCAGACGAGAGTTTCCGCATCTTCATGGCCCTGAAGCAGCTGGTGGAGCAGCAGCCCATCCACACCTGCCGCTTCTGGGGCAAGATCCTGGGGCTCAGACGCAGCTACCTGGTGGCGGAGGTGGGGTTCCGGGAGGGCGAGGAGGAGGTAGAGGAGGAGGAAGTGGAGGAGACGGAGGGCGGCGAGGTCACGGATGCGCCCGGCGAGGAGGAGGGCGAGGAGGACGAGGAGAAGGTCCCCGACATCATCCCCAAGCCGACGTGGAAGCCGCCGCCTGTCATCCCCAAGGAGGAGAACCGCACGGGCACCAACAAGTACCTGTATTTCGTGTGCAACGAGCCCGGCCTGCCGTGGACGCGGCTGCCGCACGTCACGCCCATCCAGATCGTGCAGGCCCGCAAGATCAAGAAGTTCTTCACAGGCCACCTGGACGCGCCGGTCATCAGCTACCCGCCCTTCCCGGGCAACGAGGCCAACTACCTGCGGGCCCAGATCGCCCGCATCTCGGCCGCCACGCACATCAGCCCGCTCGGCTTCTACCAGTTCGGCGAGGAGGAGGGCGACGAGGAGGAGGAGGGCGGCGCGGGGCGCGACTCCTACGAGGAGAACCCCGACTTTGAGGGCATCCCGGTGCTCGAGCTGGTGGACTCCATGGCCAACTGGGTGCATCACATGCAGCACATCCTGCCGCAGGTGAGGACCGGGACCCCAGCCCCGCACCTGTCGCAAACCAGGTGATTCACGTGTGCCTCCCCAGGAATACCTAGCACCTGTTCTCTGCTAGCCTTTGTGCTAAATAACATTCATTCATTCATTCATTCATTCATCCATTCCTCATTCATTTATTCATTTGTTCCGCATTCATTCATTCAACAGATATTAATTGACAGTTCCCTGTCAGAAACTTTTGGGGCCGGATAAATCTTGAAATTCTGAATTTTTCAGATTTTAAAAAGATGACACAGTGCACATCCCATGTATTATGCAACTGGCCGAAGCAGAGCTGGGTGGGCCGCCTGTATTCAAAGGTGTTATTTCGGCAGCAAAACTGCATAGCCTCTCGTCAGTCAGGTCGGAGACGCTGCCAAATGACTCATGAAAAACTTCTGGTTTTCAAAGCTTTTCAGGTTTTGGAGTTGTGGATAAGAGATGGTTGACCTGCATTTATTGAATGCCTAATGTGTCTGAACTCTATATACATTTATGTATTCATTCAAGGAAATACCAGCTGCTGTGTGCTAGGAACTGTTCATTCATTCGTTCATTCATTCATTAATTCAATAAACATTCATTGACTCTACAAGGTTTTATTGAATCCCAATAACTCCTGAGATCAGTACAGCTGTCATTGCCATCTCATAGTTGATGGAACTGAGGTCTGTGGTATGCTGTGCACTTAGGATCATTCATTCCCTCAACAAACATTTATCAGCTCTTCAGTATGTCATGTAACCCAACAACAATCCAATGAGAGAGGAACCCATGACACCCCCATTTCACAGATGGGCAAAGAGAGGATCATATGGGCTGCCGAATGTCAGCTCCACAGGGCAGAGATTTGGGTCTCTTTCCTGAAGGATGTGTCCCCAGCACCTACCGCAGTGCCTATATGTAGTAAGTGCTCATTAAATATCCAATAAATGAATGAATGAATGAATGAATGCACAGACAGAGGCCACACAGCCAGCGGGATGCAGGAATCTCCACCTCAATGCTACTGCTCTCTTGGCCCATTTCCCACCCCCACCTGTGTGACTAACGCTGTCCTCCTGCCCATACCTGGGCTGCCGAGGACAGTCCCCAGTGTCCTGCCAGGCCCTTCACTTCCTCCCAGGGTGCAGACCGGGCACTGTCCCTTGGAGGTGTCACCTAACCTTCCCCCTACCTCCAGGGCCGCTGCACTTGGGTGAACCCTCTGCAGAAGACGGAGGAAGAAGAGGAGCTCGGGGAGGAGGAAGAGAAGGTTGAGGAAGGGATAGAGGAGGCTGAGCAGGAGGTCGGCCCCCCACTGCTGACGCCCCTCTCTGAAGATGCAGGTGACAATCCTCCTCACCTCACAGTGCCAAACCAGGGGGGCGAGGAGGAGAAAGGGAGGGGCAGCGACACCGGGGGCGTCTCTCTGAGCCTCAGCTGGTCTCTCATCAGCACAGCGCCTCCTCATGGCTTACGGGAAAATGTCCATCTTGTCCATCTTGTGAGCTGCGTCGGGCACGTGCCACGGCTCAGATAGTGGACATGGTCTTTTGAGTGTCACGTGAGCTTGAGGAAAGAGAAAGAGAGAGAGTTAGGGAGGCCTCCCCAGAAGAGGCAGAACTTGAGCTGCATTTTGGAAGAAGGGACAGAAATTTCCTGAGGATGGGGCCGCAGGCACCTGGACATAGGAGGGAGAGGCTGAGAATGTCCGAATGGACAGAGCCCGGATTTGGACCCAGATTTCTGTGGGTCCAGAGCCTGTGCCCTGCCCTGTGCCCCCCAATCCAAACATGGTCCACTGGCAGGAGAATCACAGCGACTGCCCTGTCTGGGGTCACAGGGCTCACTGCCACCCTGCAAGGGAGGCGAGATTAGTATCCCCACTTCCAGGGTGCGGTCACTGAGACTCAGACAGGTGAGGTGGCTTCCTGGGGCCACACAGCGAGATAGTGGTCCGCAGCCAGGTTTCGAACACTGAAGCCTGTGCAGTTAGTCACCACAGTTCCCTTCGTGGCCCTCCTCATCTTCCCTCTTTGCTCCCTCCCTCCCTCCCCTCCAGGGGGTTCTGCGGGGTGTGGGGAGCCAGCGGCGAACGTCTGACCGCCCTGGTGCTCTTCACGTCCCTAGAAATCATGCACATGTCACCCTGGACCGCCCACCTGTCCTGCAGCCTCTGCCCGCAGTACTCCGTGGCTGTCGTGCGCTCCAACCTCTGGCCAGGGGCCTACGCCTACGCCACTGGCAAGTAGGTCTTCTCTGTGTCCCTCCCAGCAGAGACAGCCCCTACAACTTCTTCAGAGCCAGGCTGGGTGGAACAACTCACAGGGTGGGCAGAGAGTGGGAGGACCCACTTTGGGAAGCCCCCAGGGCTGACCCCCTCCCTTAGCTCCCAGGGGTTCCACTGGGGCTAAAATGAGAAATCCCAGAACAAGAGTATGAGGCCCTCAGCTAAGACAATGGGGGAATCAGAGAGGGGAAGGAACTGACCCAGGGTCACACAGCATGTGCTGGCTTCAAACCTGGAGCTCTGGCCTCCTGGCCCAGATTTTTCTGACTTATAGGTCATGGAGCCGACAGGACTCAGGAGCCCCCTTTTGGTGTAGCCCTGACAGGGGCAGAGTCCCATCTCTGGGGAAGCTAACTCCTTCCTTGGGCTCCGTGAACAGTTCTTACAATTTGAAGGGTCTTCTCTCTGTGGGCCAGAAATCTTCCCCACCAGTTGCTCCCAAAAGATTTGCAGGCCAAAGTCACTTTTGCATCATCCCCACACGCAGCTACGTACTACCCACCCTCCGCCTCTCTCACCAGGCACATCCCACCCTTTCCTGCTCAGCCACTAGAGGGCGCCATCTGCAGCCATGGCGCACTTACTAGCTCTTTCCACCAGATGGCATGACGATTTTTCATAGATTTTCCTTTTCCATCTCAGTGATGAACCTACTCTGTATTCGCTGCTGTGATTCACGGTCGAGGCGGGATTACATGTCATCTTGATACTCTAACCACATACTTGGCAATTTCTTTTCTCCTCCAGAAGCAGGGAAGAGGCACGCTTGCTTTGGCCAATGCCTTCTTCTGGCCACACCCTAACTTGCCAGCATCCCTCTGAAAGCAAAGGATTGCTTTGAAACCAACTTGGGAGATTCACTCACCCATCCATCCTCCACTACCCACCCGTCCATACTCCCACCCATCCACCAGCCAGTCATCCATCCATCCATCCATCCATCCATCCATTCATCCATCCTTGTTTTTTCTTCATAAAGACTTGAATGTCACTGTTTGCCAGCTATATGCTAGGCCCCAGGCCCTTTGTTGAAAAGGCAGATATGGATACTGCCCTGGGAGCGGGCAGAGGAAACACAGGCGTTAATTGTATAACACCACTCACCCTTCTTCCCCCTCCCCTTAATCCACCCTCCCCCCAATATCCTGTTACAAATTAAAATAAGTACCACTAGGGAGAGTGAAGGGACCAACGACAGCTCATGTCTGTCATGTCTTGAGGGGATCAAGGGAGGATTCCTGGGAAAATCAGTCTTGATCTGAAATCTTTGGGGAAAGAAAGAAGGGGGGATAGAAGAATATTCTAGACCAGAGCTCCCCAAACTGTGTGTGCTAGGACTCACGGGGGACCTGGTTAAGGGGCAGGTCTGGAGTGGAGCCTAAGATCCTGCCTTCCTAGCAAGCTCAACCTCCCGGGTGAGGCTGCTGGTTGCTGGACCACAGGAGCCAGGTGGGGAGGGGTGGAGGAGCTTCTGAGGAAGCAGCGTATTTGAAGTCTCAGAGGAAGACCTGGAGGAAAACAATTCTCTGGGGAACAGCAAGGTCAAAGCCAAACTGCTCCCATGGCAAACTCTCCATCCCCTCCCATCTCTCCTGCTCCCTCTATCTTTCTCCCTTCACTTCCTTCTGCCTCTTTCCCTGCCTCTCAGTCCCCTGCCTATTCTGCCATTTGCTTCTCTTTCCTTCTCTAGTTAAAATTCCGGGACAGGTGAATTGACCAGGCCCGGCCAATTCTGTCTTTGTTATCTCCTCCCTCTAGACCAGGGGTGTCCATACTTTTCTCAACGTTTTTCACCAAAGGCCACATGCGGTAAAATACACAAACAGCCGGGCCACTCACTCGAGGTGAAGTACGTATTGCCTCACCTGGTTTATTTAAGTAAACTAAATATATTTTTGGAATTTGCTACGGGCCAATATAAAATGGATCATGGGCCACAGTTGGCCCGTGGGCCGCAGTTTGGACACCCCTGCTGTAGACAGTGTAGGCCCACGGCAGGAATTCTGGTCTAATTTCTTCACAGTTAGGTCCCCACATCTAGACCAGCGCTGTCCAATATACATAAAATACTAGCCACATATATCATTTTAAGTTTTCTAGTAGCTACATTCAAAAAGTAAAATGAACAGGCAAAATTCATTTTAAGAATATATTTTATGTAACCCTAAATATCCAAAATGTTATCACTACAACATGAAATCAATAATATAAAAATTAACAAGCTATTTTACATTATTTTCTTCATACTAAGTCTTTGGAATCAGGTGTGAAATTTACATTTACAACACATGTCAATTTGGCTGCTAAATTTTCATCAGAAATATTTGATCTATATTCAGATTTCACAACATTTACAATTGCAAACGTAGACTCATGTGCCCAAATTGTCCCAGACATACTTAGATGTTTTCCAATACTAAATTGAGTATCAGTTCTATTGTTTAAATTTAAATTAATTAAAATTAAAATAAAATCCACTCCACCCACAACAGCAGAATACACGTCCTTCTCAAGTGCACGTGGAACATTCTCCAAGATAGACTACATGTTAGGCCATAAGACATGTCTCAATACATTCAAAAGGATTGATCATACAAAATAAGTTTTCTGACCACACTGAAATGAAATTAGAAATGATAACATAAGGAAATTCACAGATATGTAGAAATTAAACAGCACACTCCTAAATAACCAATGCGTCAAAGAAGAAATCACAAGCAAAATTAGAAAAGTAAATAAAATTAGAAATTTGGTGTTTTGGGTACACTAGCCATGTTTCAAGTGCTACATATATGTTTCAACAGCTCCGCATGCTGTTGGACAGTGCAGCTCTAGATGTGGCCAGGCACTTAGTAAATACCAAGAACCAAATAACCAGAGAAACCCGGTGGACATATTTTACCCTACCACGCACAACTTTTCGGTCCTGCCATGTTTATGCTGGGTCCCATCCTTAATGAAAGTCCAGGTGGGGGCCTTTGAGGGAAAATGTCTCAGTATGTCACTGCCCCTCCAGGAAGTTTGAGAACCTGTACATCGGCTGGGGCTACAAGTACAGCCCAGAGAACTTCAACCCGTCCCTGCCAGCCCCAATTCAGCAAGAGTACCCCAGTGGCCCGGAGATCATGGAGATAAGCGACCCCACAGTGGAGGAGGAGCAGGCCCTCAAGACTGCCCAGGAGCGGGCCCTGGCCGCTGCAGAGGAAGAGGAGGAAGACGAAGAAGAGGAGGATGAGGATCTGGATGACTAAGGCCCCATAGCCCCCTCCCCCAAGCACGGAGATAGCAGGTTTTCCCTTAGACGTAGTGAGTTAAGGGTTGTTTTTCACTGTTGGTTATTTCTGTCCCTGGAGGGCAGGGGTGGAAAAGAAAGGCAGCTATTCTAAATAAAACGTCCCCCTGGCATTACGGCCCAGTCACTCATTCATTTGCCCACCAATTTGTTGACATGGCCCCCAAGTCAGGGCTGCTGGACTCTGCTGAGAACACAGACATTTCCTGGCATAGTTTCCCATCTGTTTCACTTATTTATTCATCTGGCCATCAAAAGACTATTGAAATGCCTCCTGTCAGCCCAGCCCTGTGCTGGGGACACAGAGGTGACCAAGCAGCTCCAGCTCTGCTTTCCTGGGGCTCACACACTACAGGGGAGACACATGCATCCCCAGGCAATGACAACCCAGTTGGGGGAGACCAGAGGACTGACAGAACCCCTAAGCTGACTCTTAAAGGGTCAAGAGCAGAGTGGGGAAGGGCGTTCCAAGCAGAGGGAACAAACAGCCTGTGCAAAGACCCAAGGGCAAGAGAGAATGTGATGGCTGCGGTAGTTTCACAAACCTCATTTTTGGGGACATGGTGTGTAGTTAGTGGTGAGAGATGAGGTTGGAAAGGAAGGTTGGTAGGAACACATCACTCAGGGCTTTGCCCTGAGAACACTAGGGAGCCACAGATGGGCTTTGAGCAGGGGAGGGGCCTGATCATATTTGGGCTTTAGAAAGACCTTGCTAGATACCAAGTGGAGAGTAGATAAGGGGGTAAGATAGGAGTCTAGGAGAGCAGAGACAAAGGTGATGGGGGTGGGGAGCAAGCAAGAGAGGAGTTTGGACCATGACTGTACAGAGGAAGGGCCTGGAAAAGAGGACTTCAGATGACAGAATGCAAAACTGGGAAACAGGAAATGGGGTGAAGGAAAATGGTACAAATCTAGGATGACACCGAGGTCTGCAGCCTGAGTGACCTCAGGTGGGGGATGGCAGTGCTGGCCCTAGGAATGGGACATAGGAGAGGGGTAGAATTTGGAGTAAGATGGTAGGACTTGTTGAGTGTGACATGCCTCTGAGACATTCCAGTGAAAAATCTGGGAGGCCACTCAGTAAGTAGGTCAGGGAAGATCTGTGATGGGGTGGGGTGGCTTCAGCAAAAGTCAGGAGCACCGGCTGTCTGTGGGGACTGTTGGGATCAGGAGATTTGGGGTTACTAGTGGATCATTGGGACACTGGGTGTTGCGGGGACCAATGAAATTTTGGAATCAGAAGTGGGTGTTGGAGGACCCAGTGAGATTGTTGAAGATAGTGAAGTCATGGCGATATATATTGGAGGTTGACGGAAAATGTGGAGATGCTTAGGGGTTTCCGTTAATCAGTAGTGGGTCAGATGGGGTTTTATGGAGACATGGGGATCAGAGAGATATTTGGTGGATCATCAGCAGTGGGGAAGAATGGCTGGAGATGCTGTGGCCACTTTTGTCAGTGGGAAACACTAGAGGTCAGGAGGGTGTATGTTGAGAGTATATGGAGACATTAGACTCACCTGGGGTCATCTGTGAGGTCATGGGAAGGCCAGGAATGGCCTTCTCTTGAGGGTCTCTCCGTTGCTAGGCAAACGGTTCCCAGGGCGCCGTTACTAAGGCCTTCTGCTTCTTAAATGCCACGCCCCTTTCCCCTGCGGACCCCGCCCCCGCAGCCAACCACACTCCGGTCTCCAGACACAAAGACCGCGCCCACCTTTTCGTCCATCCTACAGCCCCCAGAACCGTTACCCGAGTGACAGCCGGGGCTCGTCCCGCCTCCCGACCCTGTTGCCTATCGAAGAGACGTCGCCCGGGCGACGACCCTACCTCTTCCGGCGCGAGCCCCGGCTTCCGGCAGGGGGCCCGGCGGCGGGCGGCGGTCCGGCAGCGGCGGGGCCCGGGGGGGCGCCCAAGATGGCGGCGGGCGGCGCGGAGGGCGGCTCGGGCCCCGGCGCCGCCATGGGGGACTGCGCGGAGATCAAGTCTCAGTTCCGCACCCGCGAGGGCTTCTACAAGCTGCTCCCCGGCGACGGCGCCGCTCGCAGGTCGGGTCCGGCTTCCGCCCAGACCCCGGCGCCGCCCCAGCCGCCGCAGCCCCCGCCGGGCCCTGCCTCCGGCCCCGGCGCCGCGGGCCCCGCGTCGTCCCCGCCGCCCGCAGGTCCCGGGCCCGCGCTGCCCGCCGTGCGCCTCAGCCTCGTGCGTCTCGGGGAGCCCGACGGGGCCGGGGAGCCGCCCGCCACGCCCGCGGGGCTGGGGACCGGAGGAGACCGCGTCTGCTTCAACTTGGGCCGCGAGCTCTATTTCTACCCGGGCTGCTGCCGCCGCGGGAGCCAACGGGTGAGCGGCCTGCATCGCGGGGCCCTGGGTGCGGGAAGCATGGGGTCCCTAGGTGATCCCAGAAATGATAGGAGCGTCCCCGAATTGTGGGGCCCTGAGATAGTCAACCTAGATATGATCGACACCTTGCGGGCAAGGGTTCTTGGAGGCAGTGCAGGATTCCCAAAGGGGAGCGGAGGCATCCTGGAGCAGATGGGGAACCTTGAGGTCATGAAGGATCCCCCGGTTATGCATGGGAGTTCTGGGGTGGTGAGTGTTCTGGGGTGATGGGGAACTGCAGATGATGTGGATCCTTCCCGGTTGGGTGGCAGGCATTCCGTAGGTGATGGGGGAGCCTGAGGTAATGCAAACCTAGGGGTATTGCAGTCTGAAGGTGTTGGGGGGCGGCCTTGAGACTTGGGCAGCAAGAGGTCAGGATTCCGGAAGTGATGGGGGGGCTTAGAGGTAATCCCAGAGAAAACAGGGGTTCTGGAGGTGATGAGGATCTTGGAGGAAATAAGAATCTCGGAGCTGATGGGAGGTCTGGAGGTGATGAGAGCCCACAGGGGACATACTCAGGTGTCTCTATAGTGATGTAGGTGTCAGAGGGGATGAGACCCCTGGAGTTTATGGTGATACCCAGAAGTGATGGAGATCCTGAGAGCCCAGAAGAGATGATGTGGGGGATCATGAGGTTTAATGGGTCCCTGGACTGTGATGGGGGTCCTGAAATTTCGGGACTCCCAAGTGAAGGGAATCCTGAGCCGTTGGGCTTTAGAGTCCTGGGGATTTGGGTGACCCTGCTTTCTGGGGGGTTTGGGATATTGTGGTGCTAAGACCCAGAGGAATTGCTGAGGTTACAGAGCAGGACTAGAAAGGAATCAGCTCAGGGACTATGGGGACCCTGAACCCTGAAGCTGTGGAGGAGTCCAACTTTGGGGAGGTGCTGTGGTCTTACGCCAGGGGATGGGAGTGAGGAACCCTTTCTTGTCTGTTTTTTTCTCTACTGTCTGCGATTTGGGTCCCTCTTCCTATTTGTGGTTGCCTCCCCACCCGCCTCTACTCACCCATCCACCTACCCACTTCCCTCAGGGATTTAACCCTGCTTCCTCTTAGTGGTTTCCCCCGACCTCAACACCCTCTTCCTTCCTCTCAGTGGTAGAAGCTATTAACTCCTTTTCTCCTACCACCCAAGTCGATTGACCTCAACAAGCCAATTGACAAGCGGATCTATAAGGGCACCCAGCCCACCTGCCATGACTTCAACCAGTTCACTGCTGCCACAGAGACCATCTCCCTGCTGGTGGGGTTCTCAGCTGGCCAGGTACAGTACCTGGATCTCATCAAGAAGGACACCAGCAAGCTATTCAATGAAGAGGTGATTTGGGGCCTCCTTCCCACCCACCCACGCGCTGTTTGCCATGAGACTGCAGCTCTCTGGGGAGCAGTGTACACCTGAGGGGGACAGGATAAGAGAGAGCAGGGGGATGGACTGACAGCTATGTGGGATGGGTGACAGACAGCTAGTGTGACAGCAGCTAATTATGACACTAGCACCTACTGTGCCCAGGCCCTGTGCTGTGTTAGCCGTATGCTGAACGTTACTCTTGGAGTTTTCATCAACCAGTGGGTTAGGGATTGTGGTCCCCATTTTGCAGATTAGAGAATGGAAGCTGGTCATGGGTTGGGACTTGTTTGATTCCGGGCCCTGTTGGCATTGGACTCAAATCCTTGCTGTACCATTTACTCACAGTGTGACATTGAGAAGGTGACGGTGCCTTCCTGAGCCTCAGTTTCCCTTCTTTGCAAAATGGAATTCTCACCTCTACCTCACTGAGGACTGTTGTAAAATTACGTGTGGAGATTGCTCAGTGGACTTGGCATAAGAGGAAATACCAGCAAGTGGCTTTTTCCATGGGCAGGGACTCCTCTTGTCTTGTGTCTCTTTCTCTGTTCAGAGGTGGCGTTCCATCTCTACAGAATGCATGAATGGAAGAAGGGAGTGAGTGGAACAGTGACTGGACTCAAAATATCCTAGCTCACACATTTACAGAATATTTACTGAGCTTTCGTTCTGTGCCGGGCGTGTTCTCAGCACTGGGGATGTCTCCTCTCAGTGAACAAAACAGAGGGTCCGCCTTTGTGGAGCTTGCATCCCGCTGGGGAGACAGTTAGCAAATAAGTGAAGTGTGTTGTATGTCAGAAGGTGCTGAGTGCTGTGGAGAAAAATCCAGCAAGGAGGGGGGATGGGGAGTGCTCCGTGAGGTGTGAATAGGGTGGTCAGGAAGGGCCTCCGTGGGACATGACACTGGAATGAAGACTTGAAGGAAGCAAGGAGAATTATCAGAGGAAGGACATTCTGAGAAGAGGGGACAGCTAGGACAAAAGCCCCAAAGAAGGACATGTGGCTAGAGCAGTTACTGAGTGGGAGACTGGTAGGTGAGTTCCGAGAAATCACTGAGAAGGGCCAGGTCATGTAGGTCTGGAAGGCGTGGAAAAGACTTGGGCTTTTAGAGCTTCTTCCCCGGGTTCACCTGAGCCATAGACACAAATGGTTTGATCTGATTATTTTCTAAATTCTCCCAAGAATGAGAAGCAACTTAGATACTTGGGGAAGTGAGTTCATTCTTACAGTGGGTGCCTGAGGGCGCTGGGGCTTAGTTTTGTCCAGGGCCCTGGTTGAGAAAGGCTGCTGTGGTGGTCAGGAGACGGGTGCCAGAAGCCGACACACATTTTAACCGCAGCTCTGCGACTGTGTAGACAATGGACACGGGCAGTGCCAGTTAGGCCATTGCAGGGTAGATGGCATTGGGACCAGGGTGGTTGGGCTCCGGTGGGGGGGTGAGCCGAGGTTAGGTTGAAAAATTGGGTGTGAGTTGTAAGGAGAAAAGGAGCACAGATGAGCAGCGGGCAGGATAGGGTTGTCACTCACGTGTCCAGGAAATACTTCTCAGGCGCCTCCTGTGGACAGCTCTGCCCTGCGGCTAGAACAGTGAACCAGATAGACAAAGGTCCCTTCCTCGGAGGAGCTGATGTCCTGTGAATCAGTTTGTTGCCTTAAGCCTGACGTAAAGACAGTGGGGAGCATTAAACAAATAGCAGACAGTTCTTCCAAGACGGGACATGTAGGCTCCACAGACTCCTGTGGCCACCTCGTGGGTATCCCTTCCCCCCTGCGTTCCCATGCCTGTCAGTTTCCCTGGGTGGCGGCCTCTCTTCCAGGAGGTCTGGGCCATGTCTGATGGCCTCCTGGGGAACCAGGTTGGGGAGGAAGCTTGCCAGGGGCTGATTGCCTTCTCCCAACCCCCACGGTCTCCTTTGGCAGCGGCTGATCGACAAGACCAAGGTGACATATCTGAAGTGGCTGCCTGAGTCGGAGAGCCTGTTCCTGGCATCACACGCCAGCGGCCACCTGTACCTGTACAACGTCAGCCACCCATGTGCCTCGGCACCGCCCCAGTACAGCCTGCTGAAGCAGGGGGAGGGCTTCGCTGTCTACGCTGCCAAGAGCAAGGCGCCCCGCAACCCACTGGCCAAGTGGGCGGTGGGCGAGGGGCCCCTCAACGAGTTTGCATTCTCGCCCGATGGCCGGCATCTGGCCTGTGTCAGCCAGGACGGCTGCCTGCGCGTCTTCCACTTCGACTCCATGCTCCTTCGGGGGCTCATGAAGAGCTACTTTGGGGGCCTGCTCTGCGTGTGCTGGAGCCCCGACGGGCGCTACGTCGTGACAGGTGGTGAGGATGACCTGGTCACCGTGTGGTCCTTCACTGAGGGCCGCGTGGTGGCCCGTGGCCACGGCCACAAGTCCTGGGTCAATGCTGTGGCCTTTGACCCTTACACCACGAGGGCTGAGGAGGCGGCAGCCGCCAGTGGTGAGGGGGAACCGAGTGGTGAGGAGGAGGAGGAGGAGGAGGAGCCAGAGGCCACGGGCCCAGGCTCGGGAGGGGGAGCCCCCCTGTCGCCGATGCCCAAGGCCGGCTCCATCACCTACCGCTTTGGCTCCGCTGGCCAAGACACGCAGTTCTGCCTGTGGGACCTCACCGAAGATGTGCTTTACCCACACCCACCCTTGGCTCGCACCCGCACACTTCCCAGCACGCCTGGCACCACACCACCTGTCGCCAGCAGTTCTCGGGGTGGCGAGCCAGGCCCCGGGCCCCTGCCACGCTCGCTGTCCCGCTCTAACAGCCTTCCTCACCCAGCGGGCAGTGGCAAGGCGGGCGGCCCAGGCGCGGTGACAGAGCCAGGCACGCCATTCAGCATCGGCCGTTTCGCCACACTCACGCTGCAGGAGCGGCGAGACCGGGGCGCTGAGAAGGAGCACAAGCGCTACCACAGCCTGGGCAACATCAGCCGGGGGGGCGGCGGGGGCAGCAGCAGCGGGGACAAGCCCAGCGGCCCCGTGCCCCGCAGCCGGCTGGACCCAGCCAAGGTGCTGGGCACAGCGCTGTGCCCGCGCATCCATGAGGTGCCGCTGCTCGAGCCCCTGGTGTGCAAGAAGATCGCCCAGGAGCGGCTAACGGTCCTCCTGTTCCTGGAGGACTGCATCATCACCGCCTGCCAGGAGGGCCTCATCTGCACCTGGGCCCGGCCGGGCAAGGCGGTGAGTCAGCCACTCCAGCCAGCCTGGGACCCAGGAAGAGGCGGGTATTGGCAGAGGACTTTGTCACTGTCACAGCCTCTAGCCCTGTGGGATGAGGGGAAGCCATGGAAATCTTAGGGTCTCAGATCTTAGAGTGACAGGCTCCAGAACCCTTGGTGACAATAAGGAGAGTGGGTCAGTTAGAAGAGACAGCTGGGAGTGAGCCAGGCTATGAATGAGCCCAGCATGGCCAGGTCTTAACACTTGTTACTTGAAGCTGGGTCTGTATTTCTATGGAAAATACTATTTTTCTAAATAAATCTTTTTGCATATTGTGGGTCAAACTCTGGGCAAGACTGAGCCTTGGGCCCAGCTTCCAGCCTGGGTCTGGACTGTTGGGGTCTGAGACCACTGCTGAAGGCACGGACTGTGGAATCCCAGGCTCGGGGTCCAGTCCTGCTCTGCTCCCTGTGTGACTTCGGGCAAGTCCCTAGTCTCCACTTAGGACAGGGAAGCTCGAAGATGGCTGGATGGGTAGGGATGCGTCCAGCTCCTGGGGTGGCCTTGTGGTTCAGGAAAACCCCGGGAGGTGGAGCACAGGCCTGGCACCTCGTAACCTTGGCGCTCTGGGCTCCTGTCTTGAGCTCCTCGGGGTCTGGGCTCGGGCGCACAGGATACCAGGTCTGACAGCCATGGCTTAGTTCCTCAGAAGAGCGGTTTTGGAATCATAAGGTTCTGTATCCCTAGAACTTACAGCCCAGTCTCAGAGCCTCAGAAGTGGGGCATTGGGATTTGGGGAGTCTGGCAAGTCCTGAAGGAGACCCCTCTATCTCCCTAGTTCACAGACGAGGAGACCGAGGCCCAGGCAGGGGAAGGAAGTTGGCCCAGGTCACCCAGCAAGTCAGTGGTAGAGGTAGGACTGTCCCTGAGTTCTCTCCCCCCCAGAATCTCAGGACACCCCCTCAGTCAGAAGGGGACCCCAGTTTCCCCTCTCTTCCCCACCTCCTCCTCCACCCTGTCCCCTCTGCTCAGGATCACCTGAGTACTTTAATTATTGTATAAAAGTGCCGCCTGCTGAGACAAGGAAGCTAGCGGAGATGTAAGTTTCTGAGCCTAGAGCAGCGGCCTCTGGAGGGTGGGGGGGTCTGGGCTGGCCGAACCCCACATGGTCTCTAACCCCTCCTATCTCCCCTCTCATCTTCCCCAGGGCATCTCCTCTCAAGCAGGCAACTCCCCAAGCGGCACAGTGGTGTGAAGCCATGGATGTCGGGGTCCCCCACCCCACCCCCCGCTCCTAGCCATAACTCCCTGCTGACCTCACGGATCAACGGATTAACAAGACTAACCATGACGGATGGACTGCTCCGGTCCCCCATTATGCACAAATTTGGGGGGCAGAGGGTCCCCAGACTGGCCCAGACCCTGGGGGGATGTAGTGGCCTGTGTGGCCTCAGCCTGTCCCCACCCACTGCCAAGTACAATGACCCTTCCTCTGAAACATCAGTGTTAGCTTCATCCCTGTCCCCAGCATGTGACTGGTCACTCCAGGGAGGCGAGAAGCTCCCCACTCACAAGAGCCCCAGCTCTGCCGTGTGCCCCTCATCTGTGGGCAGGGCAGGGGTGGCCCACCCCTCCCTTGGCCCTGCCCCCCTTGCTGTTGTTTGTGCTTTTAAAGAGTGTTAAGTTATGGAAGCCCCTTGGGGCCCTCCCTATCCCCAGCACCTCTTATTTATACTAAAGCTCCCTGTTTTCTCAGTGTAGCGTCTCTTCCTTCAGTGGCAGTGTGGAGGAAGTGTGTGTGTGCTTGCACTGCGTTGCCTGATCAATCCACTTTCACCAGGGAGCAGCCAGGCCCTGCATCCCCCACCACCCTCACCTCTCCCGCCCCCTTTTAATAGCAGGAAAAACGGAAGGCAGGAGGAGGGACGCCCTCTTCAAAGTCCTCCCCGGGAGTTTGCAGAGTTGTTTGAAAATGCCCAAGCTGTCCAAATCAGAAATGACAGGGCCTTCCTAGGTGGGGTCCCACAGGCAGCTCCCAAGGCCTAGCGTGAGTGGCCTTGAGCACAGGTCTGCTGCCTCAGGGCCTGGCTCGCCTAGCCTGCCAGCGACCATGGCTTCCTCCCGGAGAACTGTCCGTCCTGGAAAGGACAACGAAATCCCTCCTGGCTGGCTCTCCCGTTCCGCCCTCCACCCCCCGAAATGTTTCTGTTTCTAATCCTAGCCTGGGCAGGAATGTGGCTTCATGCCAGGGGCCAAGGAGCTATTTTGGGGTCTCCTTTGCCTCCTCCAGGCTTTGGCCAGTGGATCACCCCCGGTCCTGGCTCCTGAGGGCCTCCCTTCCCGATTCTTTCACCACCCCTTCCCCACCTCCTGCCAAAAAAAAGTCAGTGTAAAGCAGAGGGCCTGAGGGCTAAATTTAAACTGGCCCAAAGTCTGAATCTGGGGCTGAGTCACCCGCAAAGCTGCCCTGGCCTCCTGTCCCCCTTCCCAGGCCTCACCCCTTTCTCCTCCCCCCAACTCCAGGGCTTGGGAGGGGTGTTACCAGGTAACTCTGGACCTCAGTAGGCCCCCTCTGGGGAATGGGAGGGCTCATGTTTGGCCTGTCACACCTGTAGCGTTCCTTTGTGCTCCGCCTTTTTATGGGCTGGGTGTGTATTGAGTGTTGAGATTCTCCACCCCCTTAATCTCACGGAAGCGTTCTGGGGGGCCTGGCTTATCAGGGGTTAAGGCAGGGAGGGGGCCGGCCGAGGGGAGGGGAGAGGGGAGGAGGCCTTTGCAGCCAGCAGAGAGAAGTGGCCAGAGAGGCCCAGGGGACAGCCAGGGACAGGCCGACATGCGGCCAGGGCCCCAGGGCCTGGACAGGGGCTGCCAGGCCCCGTGACGGAGGACCCCGAGCCCCTGGAGGGGCCATGGTGTTGCCTGCCCGACATGTCAGCCGAGGTGCGGCTGAGGCGGCTCCAGCAGCTGGTGCTGGACCCCGGCTTCCTGGGGCTGGAGCCCCTGCTCGACCTTCTCCTGGGCGTCCACCAGGAGCTGGGCGCCTCCGACCTGGCCCAGGACAAGTACGTGGCCGACTTCTTGCAGTGGGGTGAGTGCCTGCTGGCATGGGCTCCCCCACATTGGGAGGGTGAGGGCAGGGCAGAGGCAGGAGATGGGGTCGGGCTCTCAGGGGTATCAGGATAGTTATGGGGAGAGATCGTTCAGGGGCCCAGAGCTTGGACCTGGGTCCTGGGGTGACATGCCCCTACCTTTGTGCCACCCTGGCCAGGCAGAGTGGGGTCAGCAGAGTCCAGGGCAGCCATGACTCAGAACCATGATTTGGGAGCCATGGTAGGCTGGGCTGGGAAGTCTCTCATGGCCCCCCCCCAAGCATCCCCTTCCCCGAGTCTAGGCCTAGGGACATGCTGGGAGCCCCATCTCCTAGAACCCCCACACACCAAAACGGGCCCTGTGGCCTCAACCCTGGCTTCCCAGAGCATGGGCTAGCAGAAGGGATAGGATGGGGCAGCTGCCAGGGGTGCGGCCGGCAGGCAGGTGTTCGGCGCCAGCCTCTCCAGCTGCCCCAACAGGTGCCCAGGCACTGGGAGGGTGCAGTGACTCAGGCAGGCCCTGGGGGAGAACCAGCTCTGCAGACAGGCACCACCCAGCACCCCCTCCACCCCTTGGATGAAGGACCCCTCCCCCATTGGTCTTGGTCCCTCCTAGTCTGCATGTGCCAGCCTTAAACTCCCCTCCAGCTCCCCAGGTCCTTTCATTCTAGTTCATGACCTCCAGCTTTCCAGCTCTCCCCAAAGCCCCCTCTTGCCAGGCCTTTCCCTGGAGAAAGGCCCAGAGGGAAGATGCTACAACCTCAGCCTCCTGTGTTGTCTGCTCACATGCTCTCCTGGCCCAGGACTCAGACTCACTGGAGTTTCTCTGTGACCCCTGCCACTGTACCTCCACTGATCTGTCCCTCAGTGACTTGCTCTTGGTCCTGAGGTTCTTGTGTGTCCCTAGTTCTCTCCGTCCCTCTGTTTCCTCTCTCTGCCTTGTCCTGCTCCCTCTTTACTTGTGTCCATGTCTTTGGGACCCAGGCCCTGCTCCTGTCCGTCCCCCTCCCATTTTCAAGATAGGAAGGTGGAGGTCAAGGGCCAGGCCACTCAGCCTCTGGAAAAACCTTCTCTCCACCTTCCCCCAGCCCTTAGCAACTCTCTTAGTCCCCCTTTTGCAGAGGACTGGCAGGGTAAACTGAGGCTGAGGTGGGGGCAGGGGTCCGGCTCTCCCCTGAGGAGCACTCCTTTTGTGGCCCGAGCAGCATCCTACGGCCCCTCCCCTGTGGGCTGCCAGGGCGGGGGAGGGGGCCTGGGTTCCCGCTGCCTTAAAAGGGCTCAATGTCTTGGCTCTCTCCTCCCTCCCCCATCCTGGGCCCTGACTGTTTCTTCCCTGACGGCCCACTCTCCCCGAACCCCATGGGGGCCCCCTCTGCCCTCCATAACTCACTGTATCACCCCTCATTCCTACTTGCACCCATCCCTCTCTCCACCCTGCCTCCGAGTTCCCCAGAGGCTTCTACCCCCAGGGGGTCCAGGTTTCCCTCTCTGTGTCCCTGAGTCTCCTGCCTCCACCCCCAGGCTCCCTATTCCCAACCTGCTCTGTTTAACATTCTTAGCTGTAAGACCTTGGACAAATAACTTCACCTGTCTGAGCCTGGAGTCCCCATCTGTAAATAAGGGATAATAATAGAGTGCTCCTCCTGGAGTTGAGAGAGAGGACTTTGAGAACACTTGAACCGGCCTGGCGCCCAGATGCGGTCACTCTCTCCTAGTTCTCTTGGCCCTCTGCCCCCAAATCCAGTGTTTCCCAAAGTGTGGTCCAAGAGCCACCTGACTCTGAACCTAGAGGAACTGGATAAAACTGCATGTTCCAGAATGGACTGAGAGAAGCCTGGAGTGGGCCGGGCTTTCCCCATCACTCTGAGTTGGGGTGGGGGCCTGAAGCCCAGGGAGTACTGGGCCTATTCTTCCTGCATTCTTCAGGGCCTCCCTTCTGCAGACTTGCCTTCCTCCCCATCATCCTGCTCCCACAAATCCCTCTGGCCCAATGCCTTGTTCAAAAAAGGGGTTCCCAGGCACCCCACCTTTCTCTGTAGGAGGGCTGTTTTGCGGCCACAAAACCTCACACAGTGTGTGGGAAGCCCTTGGGAAGCAGACAGTCCTAAAGGGAGGGGCAGAGGGAAGGGGACACTGAGGGACAGAGAAAGGGGGAGACCGAGAGACCCAGGACAGAACGAGGGGCAGGGAGACTGAGGGCCAGAGGGTGGGACTTCTCCTCGTCTCCAGTGTCAGTCCCAGTGACCCTCAGTTCTCGTCGCCCCCCGCCCCCCAGTGGAGCCCATCGCGACAAGGCTTAAGGAGGTCCGGCTGCAGAGGGAAGATTTCGAGATTCTGAAGGTGATCGGACGCGGGGCGTTCAGTGAGGTGAGCCCTGAGGTGTGGTGGTTGCTCCGCTTGGCGGGAGCCTCGACTTTCGGTGCTTTGGGAGGGAGGCAGGAGTTTGGGGCGGGGCCTTAGAAATTGATGAATGAGTTTAGAACCGGAGACCAGCAGGGGATGGGGGCGGGACTTGAGGCCAGTGGGCGTGATGTGGCTGGTGGGCGGGGTTTAGGGTGGAGTGCCGTCTGAGCCAGCCTGTTTGCTCCTCCGCCACCTCCACCCAAGTCACCCCGTTTCAACCTTCAGGTAGCGGTGGTGAAGATGAAGCAGACCGGCCAGGTGTACGCCATGAAGATCATGAATAAGTGGGACATGCTGAAGAGAGGAGAGGTGAGGCGCAGGCCTGGATGTCCAGGGCGCTGAGGATCCTCCCCCCACACTCCCCCAACCACTTCAGCTTCTCCGGTTGCCTCGCAGGTGTCATGCTTCCGCGAAGAGAGGGATGTGTTAGTGAACGGGGACCGGCGCTGGATCACACAGCTACATTTCGCCTTCCAGGACGAGAACTATCTGGTGAGCCCCAGGCCGGGTGACTAGAAGGACGAACCCTCACCCCCGAGGCTGTCAATTAACGAGGTGGGGGCAGGGAGAGGAAGTTCTAGGGTGGGGGACCTCCACACATCCTGTGGGAGTCTGTGTGTGGTAGGAACGGGCTTTTTTTCTCAGGATGGTGATGTCCCTCACCGCCCTTGTCCCGGGCGGATTCTGAGGGGCTCTGTAAAGCAGCCGCCGCCAGGGGATGCTTACCTGGAATATGGGAGAGCTCTGTAGAGTCTGCGTATGGGTCAATGGGCGGGAGGTATCTGGGCTCTACACTCTGGGCATTGGGAGGTCTCTGGGTTCTTTGTCCCTCTGTGTGTGTGTGTCGGGGGGAATGTAGAAGTGAATCTCTGCCCAGTGACATCCTGAGAGAGATGGGGTGGGGTTTGGTGGGTTTCTCACATTTGGCTTGGGAGATCTCTGGGGCTCCCTCGGGGCTGCCGGTTTTCTGCCCAGGGATGGGGCGTCTCTGGGAGCCTTTGTCACAGGCTATCAGCAATAGGCATCTAGGGGGGCTACCGACTCCCCATGACACGCCCCCTCCCAGTACCTGGTCATGGAGTACTACGTGGGCGGGGACCTGCTGACGCTGCTGAGCAAGTTTGGGGAGCGGATCCCGGCCGAGATGGCGCGCTTCTACCTGGCCGAGATTGTCATGGCCATAGACTCAGTGCACCGACTGGGCTATGTGCACAGGTGGGCACTGCACGGGCTGAGGGGTGGGGCCCAGAGACGGACAGTAAAGATTGGACCCCAGAAGGGTCCTAGAAGGTTAGAGCCCACAGGGGGCGGGGCCTGGAAAGAGAACTTGCTGGTTGGATCCCACTGGAGACAGTACCTGAGCAGTTGGGTTCAGAACTGTAGAATCCACGAAGGGCGAACCCTAGGAGGTGAAGCCTCAGGGCAGGACCTGGAGGCTTGGGAATTGGAGAGCTGGGTCCCTAAGGGTGGGGCTTGAGGCGGTACTGCTTAGAGGGGTGGAGCCTGGTGAGATGGTGGGAAGGAGGTTGACTTATACCTCCCCGCCTTTCTTCACTCTGAGCAGGGACATCAAACCAGACAACATCCTGCTGGACCGCTGTGGCCACATCCGCTTGGCTGACTTTGGCTCATGCCTGAAGTTGCAGGCAGATGGAACGGTGAGCGGTGCGCCCGCCCACTGCGGGCCACCAGTGAGGGGTGGGATCAGGTGCGGGACCTGAGGTGCAGTGTGGGGGCGGGGCTGAGGAGTGCGAGCAGAGATAGGATGGAGGCAGGACTAGACTTAGAGGGGGAAGGAGGAGGAGGCAACCCATGTCTAAGTGTGCTTGGCTCAGGGTTAGAAGAGGCAGGGGGTGGGATTAAGCTCCAGGGGCGTGGCTAGGAGGGGGTGGAGCCAGGGCTTGGAGGGGTCGGCTGAGCCCAGCTCTGGTTCTGTTGGCTCAGGTGCGGTCGCTGGTGGCTGTGGGCACCCCAGACTACTTGTCCCCAGAGATCCTGCAGGCTGTGGGCGGCGGGCCGGGGACCGGCAGCTACGGGCCCGAGTGTGACTGGTGGGCATTGGGTGTGTTCGCCTATGAAATGTTCTATGGGCAGACGCCCTTCTATGCCGACTCCACCGCGGAGACCTACGGCAAGATCGTGCACTACAAGGTAAGCAGGATCTCAGGAGCCCCTGATCTCTCCGCACCTGTTTCCAAACTGACATCCCCGCTTTCCCTCTCCCTTGGAGCAGGAGCACCTCTCTCTACCGCTGGCTGACGCAGGGGTTCCTGAGGAGGCTCGAGACCTTATCCAGCGACTCCTGTGTCCTCCGGAGACGCGGCTGGGCCGGAATGGAGCAGGTGATTTCCAGAAGCATCCTTTCTTCTTTGATCTTGACTGGGATGGTCTCCGAGACAGCGTGCCTCCCTTTACGCCAGATTTTGACGGTGCCACCGACACATGCAACTTCGATGTGGTGGAAGATGGGCTCACTGCCATGGTGAGCGGGGGCGGGGTAGGTACCTGCGACCCTTGCTCCCCCATCGTTCTATAAAGTTGGGATTAGGAGAGTGCCTACCTCCTGGGGTCCTGAAATCATTTCTTCCCCAGAGCACCTCCTCTGTGCCCACCCAGTGCTGGGAACCCAGCAGTGACCTAGACTCACAGTCCAGTGGGGGAGACAAATGGGGTACACAGACTTGTCCCCAGACAATGACACCCCAGAGAGATCAAGCCTGCGATGGGGGAATGCAGGAGGCAGAGCTTCTGACTCAGCATGGAAGGTCCTGGATGGCTTCCTGGAGGAGGGGGCTATCTGAACTGATACCTGGAAGGAGGCAGGAAGATACCAAAGAGGAATTTTCCTTCCTTAGGCCATCTCTTTCTCAATGTTACACGAGCTACCCTGAAATGCTAGCTCAGCCAGGGTGTCCTTGTGCTGGGCACTGCTGGGGACACACATAAACCAAGTCAGCCCTGGTCCCTCATCCACTTACAGTCTGGAGAAGTATACAGTGTTAGTGTGACAAGTGCCCTGAGGGAAGCAGCAGGACACAATAAAAGAAAATGATAGAGGGGACACTTTAGATAAGCCCCAAATTAGGGTGGGATTTGGGTGCCACGTTTAAATCAAGACTGGGAAGGGGTGAGGGGCCAGCCCTAACAACCAGTGCTCACCTCCCACCTGTGCTTCTCTTGTATAGGAGACACTGTCGGACATGCGGGAAGGCGTGCCACTGGGGGTCCACCTGCCTTTTGTGGGCTTCTCCTACTCCTGCATGGCCCTCAGGTAAGAACTGACCCTGTGCAGCCTTTGAGGAGTGGGCTGGGGGGTAACAGCCTCCAGAGGGTTACCGTATTCTGGCCCATCAGCACACACTAGAATTGCAGGATCAGTCTTGGAAGCTTATTGTCTTGGGACCAAGGACTCTTAGGAGCCCAGAGTTGTAGGACCTTAAAATCTCAGACCATAAGTACCTTGAAATTTTAGATTTAATTTAAAACTTCAGAGCCACAGACCCGGCCTTCCAGAATTTTCCAACCTTACACTTAAGACTTCTAGTACACAGAGTCATGGGACCTCAGAATCTTAGACAGTAAGTTTAGAATTTTTAAATCAATCTTAGAATCAGACATAACCACAACGCTTTTTAAAAACATGAATTCTACAAATAATACATTGCTTGTCACAAGTAAATTATAAAATATGGATAAGCAAAAGGAGGCCCACCATCAGTGATGGCCCCTGGGTCACAGGTGTGCTCGCATGTATTTAACCATGAGAACATGCTGTATTCTAATCTGTTTTGTTACCGGACAATGTATTGCAAACACCATTTCTTATCATGAACTACAACCTGGTCTTGACCTGCTATGTATATTCTCCTTACCGGGCATGTCAGGACTCCCTGTCCTCTCTGTTGTAAGCCAGGCTGGACGAACAGCCACAGGTTGGTCTTGGCATTAGGTCCCTGAGACAGTTCCCTGAGGGGATTGCTAGGTTGGGCAGGACATCCACCTTTATTGCCACTTCGTATTTGTAGGGAAGGTTTGTCCCCCTCCCAGCAGCTGGGTGTGAGGGGGTTGTGGTGATGTCTAGAGTCACACTCTTGGGATACACCTCAGTCTTAAGACTGTATCTTTGGCAGTGGCCCGAGCTGGGTAGAGTCTCCCTCATTGGGCTCCCCTCACTGTCCTGAGACCCTAAGGACGGGTGTACAAAGGTAACATGGAGAGGGAGGAGATGAACAGACCCTAGAACATGGGTCTGAGAGGGCAGCTCCCAGGGGTGGGTCTTTTCCTTTCCAAGAGACCTGTTGCAACCTGGCAATTTGTTCCCTTCACTCTGCTCCTCCCCCTCCTCAAATCATGGGGTCCTTGGGTCTGGTGGCCTGTGCCCACAGGCTAGGGAGTCCTGGCCCTCACCCCTCACCCTCTTCCTCTCCCCAGGGACAATGAGGTTCCAGGCCCCATGCCCATGGAACTGGAGGCTGAGCCATTGCCTGAGGCACCTGTGCAAGTGTCCAGCCTGGAGTCCACGGTGCCCCCACCAGAGGAAATAGTGAGTCCTTGGAGTGAGGGATGAATTCCAGAGAAAAGGCAAAGACTTCCAGGCTAGAGCGTACCATGGTGCGCTAAGCCCCCTGGGAGCCTATTCACAGGAAGTTGGAAAACAGACAACAAACGTTCCTTTAGTCCGAGATGATCAGAGGGCACTGAGGGTGTGTGGAGGGGGCTCTCAACAGAGAGGGGAAGTCGCGGAGAAGGAGGAGGAGGAGGACTGCCCTTGGGAAGAAAAGTACTCATTGGTTAGCAGAGAGAACTTCCAGGGCAAAGACCCTGAGGTGGGAACCAGCTGGTTTGTTTTTGAACAGGGAAAGTAAGGTGGTGAGGCTAAACTGTTCCAGGAGAAGGAAGGTGGAGAGTGAGGGGAGGGGAGGCTGCAGAGGCCAGCAGAAAAACCAAACAGGGCCTTTTGGTGCCGCAGGCCTTCTCCTGAGGGCACGGAGGAGCTGGAAAAATTGTGAGCAGGGGAGCGACATGGTCAAGTTGAGTTGAGCATTTTAGGAACAGCGCTTTCGTTCCTGTGTGGAAGGTGGATGAGAAGGGAGCAAACTAAGGCTGGAGACCAGGGCAGGGCCTGGGTGCTTGGATCATTGCAGGAGCTGTGGGGATTCCAAAAAGATGAAGGAATAGGGAAATAGAGGACAAGAGAGGATCCCAGGCTCGGAACCTATACGGGTCTTGAGTGCTCCAGGAGCCACAGACAGCCCTAAGCTGGGTTCCCATATGCAGGCTGAAGCGGCAATTCCAGTGGCAGTTCCAGTGGCCATCCCAGCGGCTGTGGCAGCTGAGGTGACCTTGCAGGAGCTCCAGGAGGCCCTGGAGGAAGAGGTGCTTACCCGACAGAGCCTGAGCCGAGAGCTGGAGGCCATCCGCACGGCTAACCAGAACTTTGCCAGGTCGGGGTCGGGGCACAGGGGCCTGTCGCTACCTTTAGCAGACTCTCTCCAAGATCCCGAAGGGCTCATGGTCCTTACCTCCCCTCAGTCAACTCCGTGAGGCCGAGGCCAGGAACCGAAACCTGGAGGAGCATATTCGGCAGCTGCAAGAGCGGATGGAGGGGCTTCAGGCGGAAGGAGCAGCTGGTGAGTTCCTCAATTGCCCCTGTTCCCGAGGGCGCCAGGGGAGGTTCGCCGGGACACCTGGGGGAGGGTAAGGGGCCCAGGCTGGGGCACGCCGCGCCACCCCTCCTCCATCACTCCACGCGCCCACGCCTCTCTCTTCTCCTTCCAGCTGTCACGGGGGTCCCCAGTCCCCGGGCCACGGATCCACCTTCCCATGTAAGACCCCTATTTTTCCCCTATGTCAAGCCTGCTGCCCCCTCTGCAGATCCCATCCTCTGGTCCAGATTTAGGGTTTACCCTACCTCTTTGGGGTTCTAGGTGGCAGAAACCCTCCATTCAGCCCCACATGTACCAAATCTCCCACGGTTCAGGCTTCTCGCCAAATCCCGCCCGCAATCTCCCTCGATTCCCTCCCCGACCTCGGCTCCCCTTGCTGTCTCTCGCACCCCACACCGAGGCGGCCGGCTGGGCTGGGTTGGGCTCCGATTGGGTCACCTGTCCCTTCTCTCTTCAGCTAGATGGCCCCCCGCCCGTGGCTCTGGGCCAGTGCTCGCTGGTGGGGCCAAGCCCCATGCACCGCCGCCACCTGCTGCTCCCTGCCAGGGTACGTCCGGCTGCTCACACCCCCCCGCCCCCCCCCCACAGCCGCCGCCACGCCCCCGCCTCGCTCCAAGCACTCCAAGCCGCTCGGCTTAGCTGTGCATCTGCGGGGCTTGACAGGAGTGGGGAGGAAGGGTGCTCGGGCAGCCAATCAACACAGGCTGCTAGGAAGCAGCCAATGATGAGTTCGGACCAGACTCGAGGCTTGCGATCCGACCAACCACAGCCGCCCGTGCTGTCAGGGGCGGGGCGGGTGCAAGGAGTATTGTGGACCCACCTATGAGCGTAGGCGGGGCGAATCCCAGGAACCAATCAGAGCCCGTGTCGCTGGTGCTGATCCTGCCGTTTCGCCCGCAGGTCCCTAGGCTTGGCCTATCGGAGGCGCGTTCCCTGCTCCTGTTCACCGTTGCTCTGGCTGGTGCCGCCGCCCTGGGCTGCACTGGGTTGGTGGCCGGCGCAGGCCATCTCACCCCAGTCTGGCGCCACCCAGGAACCGCCTTCGCCCCCTGAACCCTAAAAGCCCAGCTTGTCCTCCACTCGGGCCCACTGGAGGGTTGGGTGGCCCGGGCTCGGCCCAAAAGCCACTCCCACCGCCTCCCGTCCACACCACTCCAAGCGTGGGTCTCTGCCCCAGCTCCAGCCTTGTGATCCGGGCTCGCCCCCTGGCGGCCGGGGAGGAAGGAGCTGGGCCCGCGGCCCGAGCACAGGGCCCAAGGGAGGCTTGTAGCTCGGAATACTGCTGCTGGGGGAATCGCGGGCCACTTCCTTCGGCCCAGCCTGGCTGAGGTCGCGACGTGGACGAGCAAACTACAATCTAGAGAAGGCAGCAGGGCCAGAGCTCATCCTTCCGTTTTTCACCTTCCACGCATAACTACCCACATCGGCTCGAAAACCACAAATCCTTGTGCATGAGGCCCTGCTCTCCGGGGAACGTTCTCTTCCCATGGAGAACGTCTAGTGCAAGTCCCGCCCGCTCTCGGGAACCGTTCGCTTTTGCCAGCCCCGCTTTTTCGGGGCCTCCCGCGCCCTCCTCACGTGTGCTGCTCTCAGAGCCACAGCTGGCTCCTCCCGCCTCGGCGGTTTGGGTATTTATTGACCTGTCCTCCGACCCACTGACAGTCTCCAGGACCCCATTACAATAGTCCACGTTTTGGATGCACTGAGACCCCGACATTCCTTGGTATTTATTGTCTCTCCCCACCTAGGAACCCCACCCCCGACCCTCGCAAATAAAAGGCCCTCTCGTCTGTCCAAAGCTCTGAACTCCGTAGTGTCTGCCGTTTTCGTTGCGGGAAAGGGTTGCTCAGTGGGCCAATCAGAAGGCGAGTGGAGGCGGCCAATGGCCTTGGCTGGGAGCTAGCGGGAGGCTAAGCGGACGAGTCAGGGATAGGGGTGGGAACTTAAGGGCGTGCCTCCGGCATCCGACCAATAGCATCAGGCGAGCAGGCCACCCGGAGGCACCGCCCCTTGTCCAGCTGTGGCCTAGCGGTGCCACCCGAGCACCGGGAAGAAGGGGGGCTGGGCCGGCCGCGCGCGCATCCATCCTCCTACCACTGCGCCTGCGCGGGCCACGCGCATCCGTTCCAGGGACAGACGCTCTAGAAAAGTTGAAGCAAACTTTCTAGCCCGTTCTCCCCGCCCCTTCTCCGCGCCAGACCCGCCCCCCTGCGGAGCTGGGAATTCCGAGGGGCGGAGCGCAGGCAGATATGGGGAGTGGGGGGGCCTTCAGAAGACCCTGGAGACCGAGGCGTGCAGAAGCCCAGTCTCGGGGCGGAGGTGGCCTCGCGCCCTTAGCCCTCTCGGACGACCCGTTACCTTCTCCGTTGTCCCGATGGGGAAACTGAGGCCCTGAGCAAGAGGCACACGCGGGGGGGAGGCAAAAAGCGCGGCCTGAGGCAGAGGGAAAACAAAGGGAGAATCACGGACTTACGGGGAGGGGGACGAGCACACACACCGACATTGGGAGAGAGACCCTAGTGAGGCGCCGGGCCTGGCATTAGGGGGCAGACGCGGGGTCGACAGGGGGAGAAGATCGGGAAGCGTGAACGGGGGGTGGCGGAGAGGGGGGACGGACGGGGGAGGGGGCTGGGG
Source organism: Rhinolophus ferrumequinum (assembly GCF_004115265.2). Classification (NCBI taxonomy): domain Eukaryota; kingdom Metazoa; phylum Chordata; class Mammalia; order Chiroptera; family Rhinolophidae; genus Rhinolophus; species Rhinolophus ferrumequinum. Next base: position 42,051,068 of record NC_046298.1, on the reverse strand, counting down.
AAAGCCCGAGAGAGGAGGAGAAGGAGGGAGGAACTTCCCAAAGTTGCAAAACATGGCTACCTTGCCTGCGGAGCCGAGCGCGGGGCCGGCGGCTGGGGGGGAGGCGGTGGCGGTGGCGGCGACCGAAGAGGAGGAGGAGGAAGCGCGCCAGCTTCTGCAGACTTTGCAGGCGGCGGAGGGTGAGGCGGCGGAGGCAGCCGGGGCCGGGGCGGGCGAAGCGGCGGCGGGAGCGGAGGACCCGGGATCCCCGGGCGTCCCCGGGTCGTCCCCCGAGGCCGCTGCCGAGCCGCCCACGGGCCTCCGCTTCTCGCCCGAGCAGGTGGCGTGCGTCTGCGAGGCGCTGCTACAGGCTGGCCACGCCGGCCGCTTGAGCCGCTTCCTGGGCGCACTGCCCCCGGCCGAGCGCCTACGTGGCAGCGACCCGGTGCTGCGCGCTCGGGCCCTGGTGGCCTTCCAGCGGGGCGAGTACGCCGAGCTCTACCGGCTGCTCGAGAGCCGCCCCTTCCCCGCCGCCCACCACGCCTTCCTGCAGGACCTCTACCTGCGCGCGCGCTACCACGAGGCCGAGCGGGCCCGCGGCCGCGCGCTGGGCGCAGTGGACAAGTACCGTCTGCGCAAGAAGTTTCCGCTGCCCAAGACCATCTGGGACGGCGAGGAGACGGTCTACTGCTTCAAGGAGCGCTCCCGCGCCGCGCTCAAGGCCTGCTATCGCGGCAACCGCTACCCCACGCCGGACGAGAAGCGCCGCCTGGCCACGCTCACCGGCCTCTCGCTCACGCAGGTCAGCAACTGGTTCAAGAATCGACGACAGCGCGACCGGACCGGGGGCGGCAGCGGTGCGCCCTGCAAGAGGTGAGGGGACCCGGGCGCGCAGGTCCCGCTTTACCGGGGAGGTGCTACCCATTAGCCCCCCTCTCCCGCACGCCCACTGCTGGAGCCAGCGCTCCGAACTCCTCGAACGCATCCCGCTCACACCCTCCGGCGCCCGCCGCGCGGATAATAGTGTGGATGGAATAGCCACACGCCCCGGGGCCCCTCCCCGACATCACTGCTCCTCTCTCGGAGGCTGGGAGACCTCTTCCCACTGCTCCACTCAGGGCTCCATCCCAGATCCTAGCCATGTTGGTGGCTAGACTGGGGAGGCAGTGAAAAAAAGGGGCTGCGGGAAAGGGGGAGGGGCCTGTGTCCACCCCACCCTGCGTCGCGGCTTCTTTCAGGCCCCTGCGCTGCGGGGCCCATCTCTGACCGTGGCTCTTCTTCACCCCCCCGCCCCCCCACTGGGCCCAAAACAGCGTGGTCCGTAGTCTGTCTTTGTTGTGAAACGTGAACCTTCCCCAGCTCCAGTTTCCCTGTAACCCAAGCCCTTCCCCTCCCACCCTGTGCGTCGGCCTCTCACTCCCTTCTCTGACGCCCAGGGGGAGGCACCGGGAACTGAGCAGGCAGCTGCCTCCTGGCTCTCCAAAGCCATTGGGCTGCTTTCTTCCTGACCCTGGAGACTCGGGGTCGCCTGGGTGCTCAGCTTCTGGGGCCTGGAGCCGAGGGGATGGCGCGGTGCGGCCAGCTTTAGCTTTGCCGTGGTGTCAATGAAGCGCTTGCAGAGCGGCTCTGTCCCTGGGGTCCTTGGGTGGTCTGAGAGGTTTCAGAACTCCCGGGAATTGTCCCCCAGTTTGGGCTAGGGAAAGGTGGGGAGGCGGTGATCAGCCTGTGCCCTAAAGTCTGCAGAAACTGGCCGGTCAGTGCGGGAACACAGTAGTCAGGGCCACAACTCACAATCCTGTCTCTGGCCAGCGAGTCTGATGGGAATCCCACCGAGGACGAGTCCAGCCGCAGTCCTGAGGACCTGGAGAGGGGGGTGGTTCCAGTGGCCACTGAGGCCCCTGCCCAGGGCTCCATATTCCTGGCGGGGGCCGCCCCCCCTGCGCCGTGCCCTGCCTCCTCCTCCATCCTCGTCAACGGGAGCTTCCTGGCTGCCAGCAGCTCACCAGCGGTGCTCCTCAATGGGAGTCCTGTCATCATCAACAGCCTGGCCCTGGGCGAGGCCTCCAGCCTGGGGCCCCTGCTGCTCACAGGGGGTGGGAGCGCCCCCCCACCACAGCCCAGCCCTCTAGGGCCCACTGAAGGCAAGACCTCCTTAGTCCTGGACCCTCAAACTGGGGAGGTTCGACTGGAGGAGGCTCAGCCTGAGACCCCTGAAACCAAGGGGACCCAGGTGACTGCTTCGGGGACCACTGGAGAGGAGGTGTCCGGGCCTCTGCCCCAAGTGGTGCCTGGCCCCCCGCCGGCTGCCACCTTTCCTCTGCCCCCAGGACCAGTGTCTTCCGTAGCTGCTCCACAAGTGGTGCCACTTTCCCCACCCCCTGGGTACCCTGCAGGCCTGGGCCCCACCTCCCCATTGTTGAACCTGCCCCAGGTGGTGCCCACCTCACAGGTGGTGACCCTGCCACAGGCTGTGGGGCCACTGCAGCTGTTGGCAGCTGGGCCAGGCAGCCCCGTGAAGGTGGCAGCTGCAGCGGGCCCTGCCAATGTGCATCTGATAAACTCCGGAGTGGGTGTGACTGCCCTGCAGCTGCCTCCGGCAACTGCCCCAGGTAACTGCCCCTTTCCGCCTCCCTCCAGCCTGGGTTGGGGTGGTTATTTCAGGGATGGAGGGTGCTGTCGGTGGGTTTGGGGGTGGTGGTGAAGCTCATCCCTGATATGCCCCATAACCTTCCTATGCCAGGCCGTGCCGAGGCTCAAGCTGCCCAGTCTTGGTCCCACCCCAAAGGGGCTCACTTTGCCTCTGGCTGATGTTCTTCATCCTGCCCCCCAGCAATTTCATCTCCATCTCTGTTCCTGGCCAACTGCCCCCTAACCCTGTGCCCGGCTTCTCCTCCCCACAGGAAACTTCCTCCTGGCTAACCCCGTGTCTGGAAGCCCCATCGTGACAGGTGTGGCCGTGCAGCAGGGCAAAATCATCCTCACGGCCACCTTCCCCACCAGCATGCTGGTCTCCCAGGTCCTGCCGCCTGCCCCCAGCCTGGCCCTGCCCCTGAAGCCAGACACGGCCATCTCAGTGCCTGAAGGAGCCCTCCCGATGGCCTCCAGCCCCGCTCTCCCAGAGGCCCACGCCCTAGGCACACTTTCTGCACAGCAGCCACCACAGCCAGCACCTGCTCCTGCCGCCACCGTTGCCACCAGCCTGCCCTTCACCCCAGACTCCTCCAGCCTCCTAGCCAGCTTTCCAGCACCCGCGCCCGAGGGCTTCATGCTGTCCACCACAGCTGTGCCCATCTGGCCAGCGGGACTGGAACTGAGCACAGGCACAGAGGGGCTGCTAGAAGCAGAGAAGGGGCTGGGGACGCAGGCCCCCCACACCGTGCTGAGGCTGCCGGACCCCGACCCTGAGGGGTTACTCCTGGGGGGCACGTCAGGGGGCGAGGTTGATGAGGGGCTGGAAGCTGAGACCAAGGTTCTGACACAGCTACAGTCAGTGCCTGTGGAAGAGCCCTTGGAACTGTGACCCCCCCCCCCCCCCGGGCCTCATCGCCTCTCCTGACAATGGTGCTTGAGAACCAGGACACCGGGAGTAGGGAACCTTCCAGAAACACAACTGCTGCAATCTGAAGATTCCACACACACTACACCCCCACCCCACCCCCGTCTGCTTAACCTCTCCAAACCGGACATGCCGGGGGGGCTCACCCCTGTCCACTCCCTGTCCAGGGGCAACGTCCCTCTGGATGGGAAGCCACCTCTGTTACAGCCCTCTCGTTGCTCTGCCCCCATATGGGGAGATCTGGGGGTTCTGACTCAGGGGCTCTGCCCCCCTCGACCTGGTACTAACTGTGAGCTGAAAACCTTGCCAAGAGGCTGGATTTCCAACCCCCCTGAGCCTTCTCCCTATCACTCCCTACAACACTATTAATAGGTCCACTGACGTCCAGTGTTCTCAGAACTGCCTGAAAGCCGAGGGTGGAGGACGGGCAGTCCTGAGCCCAGGGACTGACAGACCCTCCCAGCTGGGCCCTTCCTGCTCCAGTGCAACGCAGGAAGGGGCGGCCTGGGCTCGGGTGCCCCATTGGCTCCCCCTGGACTACCGCCCTCATTATCAGCCCCAGACCAAAGATCCCCTCACCCATGGGGCAACCCTGACCCCTGTGTCTAGTTTGTATCCTAAATCTTTATTTTTCTAGGACACATTATGCCTCCATTTCAATTAAAATAAAGTTAACAGACAACTTGAACCTCCTGGGGTGTGGGTTACCTTCTGAATGACTTGCCCAAAGAAAAACTGAACCAGACAAAGCCCAACTTGAGATTCTGGTTTTCTGGTGGCGGCTCCCTGAGGGAAGGGGTGCAGGTCAGACTGTGGGAGGGCTTGGGAAGGAAGGTGCGGCCAGTGTGGTTAGTTTCCATCTAACTGCAGCCCCTAGGGCCTTGGGGTCCGGGGCAGAAGGAGCGGCCCAGGGCTGAAGGAGCAGGGGACCGGGGCAGCCTGTCTAGTCTCCCTTGCTGGTAACAAGGGTTCCACTTTATTTTGTTGGCAACAATAAATAATCTATAAATAGAACGGGAGGGAGGAGTAAGACAAGGTGAGAATGAACAGGGTCGAAACCATTTGATTCTGGGCCAGGCAGAGGTAGGACAGAGGGGAATCCCTTCTCCGTAAGTCACCTCCCTGCATTTCACTTCGGGCTTCCGCCCCCTCGGCTGGCAGCTCCTCTGATGTACCCGGGGTAGAAAGGACCTGTGAGAAGGGCAGTGGGCTGTGGGAGGGCAGAGTTCAGCTGCCCACATACAAGGCGAATACACAAAGCATCAGGTCAATAAATCGGCCCCCTCCCAGCTCCACGGGAACTGGCCGCGGGGACCCGCACTGGCAGGGGTGAGGCCCCAGAGGGGGCAACGTCCTCCTCACGGTTGCTCCTTTCCAAGAAGAGCGACAGAAGCTGCCAGGTGACCCGGGGGAGAGGTGAGGAGAGTTAGCCTCATTTGCGGCGGCGAGGAGGCAGAGGGGCCGGCTTTGAGGAACAGCGGGCCTTCTCAGCCAGCAGCTGGTAGAAGGGCTTCGGGGTCCCCCAGTCCTCGTCCTCACTGCTGGAGCTCTCCTGTTTCACGATCCGGTTGTGCCTGCGGCTGAACCTTCGAGCTTTGATGCTGGGGAGAGGCGGTGGGATGGTGGGGTACCTCACTCGCCTCCCAGGCTCTCTGCCCCACCCCTAGTGCTCTGGCCCCCGCAGTGACCAGGGCCAGGACTTTATTTGGTCCCAGCAGGCGAATCTCTGGGCCTCGGAGGCCCAGCCTATACATGGGACTCCACCAAGGGCTCTCTGAGGAAGCCCCGTGTTCCTGTTAAAATCTGTGCTCACAGATGTGTGTTTCAGGAGCCAATGAGAAACAGGCAGGGGCAGCTCCCATGATGGTGGAGAAGAGAGGGCGTCAGGAAGGGAGAGGAGGTGGAAGAGGAGGGAAGAAGGAGGCCACGTGAAAGGGAGGTAAGACCCAGTTTCCTGCTCTGAGAAACTTCCCGTGGCAGAAACGGCAAAAGAAATTTAGGGCAGCAGGGTCCAAATCCCAAATTAAACTATTTGACCTTCTAAGCTCCAGGAGTGACCTTTCCACCTGTCACTTCCCAATCTTTCATAAAAGTTTGCAACACCCAAATCTCCCAGCCTGTTTCCAATCTCCTGAAGCTCAGAGCTCTGGGAGGTAGAGCTGGGCTGAGGAGCAGGCGGCCCTGCTCCACCGAGCCTCTGGGCTGGGGCTCCTCACCTGTATGGTTTCCGCTCCTGCTCGCTCATCAATCGCCAGAGTTGGGCCAGCTCCTTGGTGGCAGCTGTGGATGCGGTTCCTGGGCAAGACCTGGGACAGGAGTGGGGAAGTAAGGAGAGGCCTGCGGGGCAGCCCGGCTTGGGTGAAGGCCAAGGGCTTGAACACGGCGGCTCCCCTGCCCTCTCGGAGCCCCAGCTTTCCCCCTGAGAACTCAGCTGTTTCCCACCCATGTTGGATATCCTGACAGGCCTCCAGTCCGCACCCCGGAGCTTAGGTGCCAAAGGTGGGGGGGGGAACTGGACTAACTGGTTGTTGGGAAGGGGACACCTGTGTGCCAGGACCCATCAGGGTCCTGTGTCCGCTGCTCCCTGTACCAGCCCCTGGATCTTCCTGGAAGGCCACCAGCTGTTCTCCCTGGGGCCTGGGGGCCTCCCACCCCACTCCCAGCCTCAGGCTGGCACAGGTCAGTTCAGGGTGGGCTCCTGCTCTACCAAGTGGGTCCCAAGAACTTGTGCCTGAAACCTTAGAAACAAGGAGCTCTCCTCCCACGGGGTTGCCCGGGTAGGAGACAGGACCTGAGCCGGAACCTCCCAAAGGTGACCCTGCCCCCCCCCCACCTGCTTGAGAACCACGCCCACCTGGAAGCCAGTGGCACCGAGAGGGGCAAGGATTCCAAACAGCCTCCGTGAGCCCTCACTCAGACCACCCACGTCTTGAAGGCAGTCCACCCCACCCCCCCGCCCCGCCCTTTCTCACGTTGTATAAGCCAATTTCCTTTTTTCCTTAAGTCCGAGGAGAGTTTCCCTGCTTACAACTGACAGGCCCTGACCAAAGCAAAGGGGCCGCGGAGATGCTGGAGGAGAGCGCGGCTGAGGAAGGTGGGGGTAGGGGGGGTGGTTCCAGGAAGGGGCGCCAATGTGTTAGACGGCACAGGGCAACGTGCTCTGGGGGGCAAGCCCACGAGGACCCCCACCCACCGGATGTACTGCTTCCGGTTCATCCTGCAGAACATGATGAAGCCGTTGACACACTTTTTCTTCGTCTGGATGGGGCAGGGGGCTGTCTTTTCGGACTTCACGGGGCACCCGCTCGCCGGGCCCTTTCTTGTCCTCCTCCGGGCCGCTGGCAGGGTCGAGGCCCGCCGAGTTGGGGTCCACGTGTAGTCTCCATCCTCTTCGCTGGAGGACTGGGGGCCCTTGGGGTCGGCCTCAGCGTCCTGGGTGGAGGACAGAGATGAGAGCGGCCCGGAGAGGCGGGACCCACCTCGGGGGCGGTTCCTCCTCACCTCCGGCGGCTTCCACACCGATTCTGTGTCTGTGTTAGGGTCCGAGTCCTCAGAGCTGGGACTGGACGGCCCCTTGCTGTTCTCACTCAGCGACAGGTAGCAGTGGTCCTGCAAGACCGAGGACTGGGACAGGCTGGGGGCGTCAGAAGTCTCTTTCGGGGCCTCAGAGGGTGTGTTCTGGGGGGGAGGAGGAAAATGGAGGGGATGTGAAGGGAGATAGTGGTGTCCCTTCGTGCCCCACTCCCTGCTTTCCTAGGAAATGAGCATGAGAAACATTATGGATTCAAGACAACCTCATTCAAACACCCCCTGGACAGTCACGCAAATATTCCCAAGTTCCCACAGGGGTCAGAGAGGGGCTGTGTTGGGCTCGGGTCTTCTGCCTCCCATTCTGGGGCAATATCTCTTCATCCCATCAGTTCACCACCTACATTGAAGCCGTGAAACCCTGGGCCCCTGCTCTACAACAGTGGTCACTACCCGCATGTCGCAGGGCTGAGAAGCACCTAGCACAGTGCCCAGTGCTCACTAAGGGCTCCGCTAAGGGTGTCTTTTTCTGTTTCTACTGCCCATTCAGCTACTCCTGGAAGCAACAGCCCCCCCATACACACACTGGAAGAAGAATCATTTGGGGAGCAGAGCTGGGGCTGCCCCTCTGTCCGACGGACAGGGAGCTCCTGGAGCAGATGGTGACAACAGAGGTAAGCCCAGGGGCCTGGGAGGGATCTCTTTCCAATGGAGGATTCCTGGGGTCACTCTGCTGCTTTGTTTCCTTATCGGTCAAATGGGGTCACAAGAGACCCTGCCTCATAGAGCTGACATAAACTATGTGGGGTCTTTTATGGGCACCTGGCAGCTTTATAGCTTTTATCTCTTGTGTCTAGTTCAGTCTAAGTGCCCAGCGTAGAGCAGGTGCCTGGTGGCCAGCGATGAGCGTTCAAAGGATGGGCAGATGCGTCTCTGGAAAGGTTGAGGGGATGGATGAGTGAATCAAGCAGGTGAGCAATGTGCGTGGAAAGCAAGATGGCCGTGTCTGGACAGATGGTTGGAGAGATGCCTACCTTCGGTGATACCTCGAGCATGCAGGCAGAAGGTGAAGACACGGGATCTAAGAACACTTCTTCAAAGAGCGCTGTCAGGGAGGGAGGCCAGAGAGGTGGCTGGGCCCGGAATGCCTCTCACAGCACCAGGCCTGTCCCCCAGCCCGCTAGCCTGAGTGCTGCTCTCTGGGTTTCTGGATCTCCAGCCCCATGTCCAAATCCAGCTCCCAGCCCAGCTCCCGTGGGGCACCTCCAACCTGGGCAGAGCAAGCGGGTCCCTGCTCCAGGCTCCTGGAGCCTCCCACTGCCCACACTGGCCTGGGGCTACCCCCTAACCAAGCTGTGGGCTCCTTGCGGCAGGGCCTGGACGGGATGCATCCCTGGGTGTCCCTCATTGCCCAGCATGGGGCTGCGCACTTGAGGGGCATCACCGTGTGTTTTCTGAATGAACCTAGCATCAGGCCCAGGCCTGGACGCTCACCTTGGGTCAAGTACTCGTCGCCATCCTCCAAGATCTTTTCTGGCAGCAGTTTCTCTGGAGAGCTGAACAGGGAAGGGCTGAGGCCTAGGATCTCTCTTGGGAGGCCCGTCACACTCCAGTTGTCAATCTGAAGAGGCCCCAAGGCCAGTGGGCTCCCTGGAGGAAAGGAATTATCAGGCTTGGGGGTGTGGTCAGGCTGTCCTCTCCCCCGGCACGGCAGCTGACTTGGACAAGATACCAGACACTGGGGAAAGGGGACTCTGTCCACTGCTCATTTTGAGTGCTTGGTGGAAGAAATTAAGAGGCACGATGCCTCGCATTACGTCAGGGATGGCAAAAAAAAATTAACATCATAATGTGCCAGATCCAATAGACTGATTGTAGCCACTGGAGCTCTGTGTTAAGAAAGATTCTGAGGTAGTGTCTGGGATCGCCAGAAAGAGTGACACACGATTACAATATCTGCCATGGCAACCAATGGCTCAGTGACAGAGGGCACATTATGTTTGCCATCCCTGTGCTTAGCAGACATCCATTCCCTTTCCCGCTTTCCCCTCTCCACTGAACTCCTCAGAAGGAAGGTACCAAGAAGGCCCCACACCAGCCTATGAAGAAGAGAGACAGAGTTTCAGTCACCATGGGGGCTGCCCTCTGGGGTCCAGGCAGGAAGCCAAGGGTCAGCATCTGGGGACTCCTGGTCCACCTCCTCGCTGGAATCGTAGAACACCGGCTTCTGCCTGCAAGAGGTGGAATTCAAGAGGCAGACCCGGAGCCCTGGGCTGGGCATTGCTGTGACCCTGGGTGAGCGGTGTCCCCATTGGGTGACTCAGTGTCACCCACTGTGAAATAAGAGAGGGACCATTCCATGCTGGCTGCTGGGGGACTGCTGGGAGCAGAAAGCTTAGTCAGCTGAGGCACTGCCCTCAAGGAGCTTCAAGGCTTGTGAGGAGAGGCAGCTGCAATGACATGCTGATGACAGAGTCATGGGCAGTTTGGGGAGGACACAGAGCGTGGGTAGGGCAGGAGGGAAGACGGCACTGAGACCAGGCTAAAGGACGGTAGAGTTTTCCAGGTGGACGAGGGGAACTGGCTTTCTGGAAAGAGGGATCAGAGGGTGAAAAGCCCAGAGGGGACAAGGGCATGGCTCCCGTGAGTGAGTAGTGGCAAATATTTGAAGGTGTTAGGGGTAAGGCTCATACATAGGTGAGGGGCAGGAGAGGGTGCTGGCAGGGGAGCGAGGGCCAGAGAAGTTCTCCAATGCCAATGAAAATATTTGGGCTCTACCCTGTGGGCACTGAGAGCGAGCTGAAACCATGAACTGACATGGTCATGGTCCCCGTGTTAGAAAAGCCACTCAATTGACCAGTAAGGAAGGCTGGAAGGGTAAGACGGAAGGCAGGGAGACCAGTGGGGCGGGGGCCCAGAAGACTAGAAGCAAGGCTCTCCTTCAAGCTTACGATGCACCATGCCGCTGTAGAGCTCACTTCACAGACACCAGCAGAGGATGTAAATCAACCTCCTTTCTTACTGCGCCTCAGCCATTCCAGACCTAATAACCTCAGCCTCTCCCCCTCAAAGCTCTTGGGGTTCTCTTACCTGGAAAAGGGCTGTGTCCTGTTGAGAAAATGGATCCTCTTAGCCCCTTGCTGGGCCTCAAAAGTAGGGTAAGACTCATCATCCGGGGCGCTCCTTTTGCAATAGCAGCCTAAGGAGGCAAGTCAGGGTGATCACTTCTGTGGCGGGGACAAATGCTGGCCTCACAGATAGAGGGTTGAAAAGGTGCCGCGGTCTGCCACAGCCTCGCCCTCCCCCGCCCTAGCCAAAACCTCAAGCTTCAGGGTCTCTGTATGAGGCTCCATGGCAACCGAATCACTAGGTTTCTGGAATCCTATATCCTTACAGAGACTGTAAGGAAGATAAAATCCTTAAGTGGAATAATGACAGTGGAGATAATAGTACCAAGTGCTTACTAAGGCCAGCGTGGTTTTAAGTATTTTACATACTTATCAGTGAGCCCCTGTGGAAGAGTGCCATCATTATACCCAGTTTATAGTTAAGTAAACTGAGGCATTGCGCTATCAAGTAGCTTGCTCAGAGTCACACATCTATCGGATCTGGGAAGCCCTCCCTCTCCTGGTGAATCAGGCTTCTCCTCTGGGCCCGCATGGCCTCCTGGGCAACCCCAGGAAGTCGGGATCACTCGGGCTCATCAGTGACAGTGTGATTCCTTCACTGGACTGTCACCAGCACCTAGCACATGGCCTGGCACAGAGGTGGAGGTGATCTCAGGGTGTAAGGACTGAATGAACGAGTAGAGGACGGGATGACCCGGGGTCTTGCCTTCTCGCCCGGCTGTGCTGGCACAGGGACGGGGAGTCAGAGAGCAACTGTCTGGCTGCTCCAAGTGAAGTCTCACAGGAGGCCCTGCTCTTAGTCCCAGTCCTGTGACCTGCAGCCCCTGCACAAGGGCAGCACTGACCTGTCCTGCCCTTACACCCAGAGCAGAGCCTGAGGGAGAAGAAAACTGGGGAAAAGATCATAAGCTGAGTGAAGCGAGAGGCAGTGTCCTCTTGTCCACCATTGAAGCCCCGGCTACCAGGACCGCCCGGGGTGTTGCGGGTGCCTGAGAAATGGTGGATAAGAGACGGGCTAAATTAATGGTGAGGAAGAGACCAACTTGAGATGTCACAGTGGACGCTGTTCTCAGTCACATCCAGCAACATCAGCCAGGATCTTCCTCCCCTTTTGTCACCTTGAGGTGGGGACGATGCAGCCTCGGGGCGCACGCAGGAGTCGGGACATCTTGGAGGAGTGGTGATCGCCCCCGTGTTTCCTCTTTTCTGGTCTGGAGATGGGGTCACCAGCTTCCTGAGCTTGTCCAGGGCCAGACAGCGGCGAGGGTCCTGGGCCTGGGTCCGGCGATCTGGGAGAGCAGAGAGACGGCGTGAAATGGGGTCGGGGGTCTGACTCACCAGAAGATGGCTCAGGTGCAGATCTTCTTTGCTCTGGGCCCAGCCACCTGTTTCAAAGCTTTGTCTGGCCGGGTCCCTCATCAGTGCTTCCTGGGTAAGCCCGGCTCCTCAGTTAGAAATCACCTACCCACAGGTTAGAATCACATTTTGAGCTCTGAAAAAGTACTAATGCCCAGCTTCCACCCCAGACCACTGAAACCCAACTTTCTGGGTGTGAGGCACAGACACAGGCATTTTTTTAAAGCACACTGGATGATTCATGTGCAGCCAGGGCTGGAAACCATTGGTAGGTTCAAATCCCATTTAAAGACATGGAAACTGAGGCCTGCAAAGGGAAGGGACATGGAGTGAGTTACAGCAAGGCTGAGGCCAGACCCAGGAAGCTGGCCTCCCACACTTGGTCTTTCCTCCACCCCGTGCTCCCTGGTGCCCTGGCTCCGGGATGGATGACTGGCCCTAAAGACAATTGATGCTGAGAGCAGTTTCCCTTGGCTGGCACTGATTGTGTGTATGTTCTCAGGCTCCTAATCCTTAAGACCACCCTGTATCAGACACTACAGTTTCCAGATGAGGAAGATGAGGCTGCGAGAAGAGTGACCACCCCAGGCCTCAGAGCTACTAAGAGGAGGAGCCAGGAATTGAACCCAGGTATGTCAGACTTTGAAGCTTTGTCAGGGGTTCAGGATTGCTGACCAGGCCTCCCAGGAGAATAACGGCCCTGGAGAAGGAGCCCCTCCCCTTTGACCCCCACTTGCGGCTCTGCCTCCATTGATAGCTTGTACCTAACCCTCGGGTCAGCTTCTTCTTCTGAGGTTTCCGGCAGGCTCCCTGAAGACAGGACTTCAGAGAGTGTGGGGAGCTTGATGGGGTGGAGTGCCTCCGCCTTGCTGGCCCCACAGTGGGGTTCTGGCCAAGCCCTGCACAGGATGGAGAGGGAGACAGTCAGATGCCCTCACTTTCATCCCACCCAAACTCTACCTTCCAGACAATGCTTCCCATTGCTGGTCGAGACGGGAAGCAGGCTGCCCTGGTCCCCAGGCTGACTTTACAAATGTGGAAACTGAGGTCCCAGGAAGAGATCAGACTTGTCTGAGGTTGCATAGTGAAGTGGCAAAAGTACAAGGCACAAATTGGAGTTTCCCTAGGGCGTGGGCTAAGAGGGAAGACAGATTTAATGCTTCCCAAATGTGTACCCGTCTTCCCCACCCCGAACCAGTTCTTCCTCCTGGAAGACAGTGACGGCTCCTCCACTTCCCAGGGTCACCCAGGGCCTCTCCCTGAGGTCTCTCAATTCTTCCTCATTAACCTCTCCAAATGTACCCACTGCTGTCCACACTCGGCCACAGAGCCACATTAGGTCTCATCGTCTCCTGCCCGGATCACTCCTAAAAGTATCTTCGCTGAGCTCCCCGACTCCAGTTTCTCACTGAATAACCAATCCTCCACACCAGATGTCGGGGGCCACTTTCTAAAAGAAAAAATCTGATCACGGCTTGCCCGAGGTTAAAGCCCATCAGTAATTCTCATTTTCTTCGCTCCCTTTTCGGCTGGGCACTGGAAGCCCTTCAGGATCTCGTTCCTGCCTCGTGTACTCTTCTTGCCTGTGTATTTTTCACACCAGTAAGGGCAGCACCCAGCACGCATGGCACTGGGTGACTGGCATGTTATAGGCACTGCATTACAACATTCTCCGCATGTATTAACTCGTTTAATCTTCATGACAAACACAGAAGGGAAGTATTAGTATTGGTCCCGTTTTGTAGATGAGGAAACTGAAGCACAGAGGTTCAGGCAACGAGACGTGTATTGGTGTCAGGATCTGGCTCCAGAGGCTGTGCATGTCATCTCGATGCTGCACGGTCCCTCTGGTCACACCCAGCTGCTTGCTTGTCCCCAGACATTCCACATGTGTCTTCTCGTGCCTGCACGCTCTTGCTCAGATCGTTTCTTCTGCCTGGCTGGCTGGCCCTTGCCGTCCTCAAAGGCCCAGCTCCAAAACCCCTGCCCTGTCGTCTTCCCAGACACCCTCCTTTGAGTTCACGGCATCTGGCACATCTCTCTGACATTGTCCCCTCTGAGAGGCTGTGATCCGGGACGGCTTGGAATCATCTAAGTCACTCAGCGTCCCTGACAGCTGGGACAATACTTGGCATGTATCAGGACCTGGGAAACGTTGGCTGGACTCACCTCCAAGTCCACCTTCCCCATCAGTGGTGTGGAGTTTGAGCAAGGCCTGGGCCACATCGATGCTTCTCTGCAGGTATTGAATGTAGTGCAGGACGTGCAGCAGAATCTCCTTCTGCTCCCAAAAGAGATACAGGGTTACTCTCAACAGTGGGGGCCCGAGGTGATGTGAGGCTGCTGGAGACCAGAGACAGAAAGGCTCCAGGACCCCGTTCCCCACCCAACGACTCCTCTATTGAGAGACAAGTTCCTGTCCTGCTGTTCAGTCCTCACTGTAGCCCAGCGAGGTAGCGGTTACAGCGAAGAGTGCTAGTGGGGTTTGCTAAGGCTACAGAGGGGAAGTGGCAGGGCTGGGATCTAAACCCATGTCTGCCTACTTCCTGGTCCAGTTTTTCAGCACACACTGCTCAGCTTCCCACCGCTGGCCCTTTGCACATGCCGTATTCTCTATCGGCAAAATGCTCCTCTTCCCACGCACTCCCTCAGCTGGCATCTCCTCCTCTGAGCCTCAGCACAGTGTTCTCCCCGGCCAGCTTCCCACCTCCCTGGCCCCTCTCACCCAGGCTGGGTCAGATATTCCTCCTCGGCACTCGTGTAACACCCGGAGGCTGTTTCCACCAAGGCACTTGCCACACTATTTTATAATTATCTGTTTACACATTGTTCTCTCCCACTGACTTTGGACTAACTGTAGCGAATTAATTTCCGTATCCCAAGCACACCGAATCCAGAGGTGGCTTAGCCAGGGAATGCTGAAGGAATGAATCTCCCCCACAGCACCGAGCATGATGCCTCTTGCCCAGCAGGCATCACCCATCCAGCCACCAAATACCGACTGAGTTGATACTGGAGCTACTATGCTCAAAGAGACTACTACCACCAAGGGCCAGGTACGTAAGGGTGACCGGACATATTTTTGTTTGCCTTTGCGGAACTTATAATCTAGTGAGGGCAGTGGACCTTAACAAACTCATAAACCATACAAAATTACCGACTGTGTGATAAGCGTTATGACTGAAAGCGTATAACAAGGGATTTTGAAATTAGGCTTGAGTGTCCAGAAAGGCTTCTCTGAAGATGTGAAGAATGAAAGGAGTTAGCCTGGTAAAGAAGTGAGGGAAGAACACCAGTAAGTATTTTTTGGTTCGTACTGGATCCCTAGAATAACAATAAAACCATTAGCAGTAATCTTGCAAACCCCAAATCAGGAAATATGGTCTCGTGAGGGGACTTATGTGACACTGTTCCATAAAATATACAGACGGTCACTGAAATTATTTAACTTGACCCATGGAAGGAAGCTAGAATCTGACTAAGGAATACATGTGACACAGCGAAAAGACTACTCGTTTGGAAGGACCTGGGTCCAGTCTACCATTTACTGGCTGTGTGCTGGGAGCAGGTCATTTTACTTCTCTGAGCCTCGGTTTTCTCATCTGTGCAATGGGAATGAGACACTCATTCAAGCTTGGAGGATTACCAGTAGGACCAAATAAGTTGTGTGTGAGATCTCCCAGCACAGAGCCGGATACATCAGTTGCCTAATAAATGCTTAGTTGACAGGTGAAGGAAAACACCTTCACCAGGTTCTCAAAGAATTAAATAAAAACTTTTTCTAACTTTTTATAACTACATCATGGGGTTTTTCCAGAGCAGACACTGTCTTTTTTGCTTAGTATCTCCAACACCAGGCTTGGCATATGGTCGGCAATCACTAAGCTGAAGTCTTTGTAAACTGTCAAGTAATATAAAATGTTATTATTACTAGTGTAAAGGTTTTATGCAGAAGGCAATTGGGCATCACCTCAGATTTCAGGATAGAATGCACAGTAATGGAAACTTCAGGAAGGTTAGCTTGGGGGCTGCATCAGGTTCAAATACCAGGAATATGCTGAGGGTGAGAAGGACAGGTCCCACAACTGCCTCAGCAGAGGGAATTCATTTATTCATTCCCCAAATATCTATTGAGCATTCAGTGACAGTGGCAGAGGGTGTGGGCCTTTGGAAGGGGCACATCTGACTCTCTCACTCTGCCATTAGCCAGTTGTGTCCCTCTGGGCAATATGACACCTCTGTGCTTCAGTTTCCTCAAACCAAAAAATAAGCGTACCCATATGCATCTCAAAGGCATTGTGGAAGGATTAAATGAAAAAAATATATATATAAACCGCTCAGCATTCAGGGTGTGACACCTAGAACTCTTAGTAAATTGGGAGCAATTGTTACTGTTACTGGCTGTAAGCTGGGCCCTGTGGGCACTGGGGATAGAGATTTATCCATTGTGTCCTTGCCATCTCAGAAGTCTTCATCTAAAGGGGGTCAGAGATAAGGAAACAATCGTGGTAATATGTTGAGGGCTTTGCTGGTCAGAGGGAGAAGAAGCTCCAGCCTCATACGGGGCAGGCGGCACTTAATCAGCCAGGATGGCGAAGAAGGCTGCCACAGAACTAAGCTGCATCCTGCAAACACGGGAGAGGCCACACGTGATAGCTCCCGTTAGTCCACTGAGCAGTGGACTGAGCAGGTCACACAGCCCTAGAAGAGCTGTGATGATGCACTTCAGGCAGCCCGGTCAAGTGGGAGGCGGAGGACTGACTAGTATGTGGACGCAGGTTGTATGTGGAGCGGGGGGCCCAGGACTGAATTTAAGGAAGCATGAGGATGAGGAAGAGGAGGGATCATTAAGACAGAGAATCAATGGTAAAGAAAGTGGCCTGGGGAGAATTCCACCAGGAGATGTGGTCATCTGGTCAGTGACGAAATGATGCTTGTCCCCTGATTAGACTGCCCTTCCGCCAGGGCAGGGACTGTGTCCCAGACATCTCTCCCCGCCCCGCCAAGAGCTTATGACAGCACCTATGCATGCCAAATACTCAAATGTTTGAGGACAGAGGACAAAATTCCTCAAATGTTTTTGAGCACTGTGCTGGCCTGCATCGGGCTGCTCCCCAAGGACGTCCATGTCCTAATTAATGTCCAGAGCCTGTGAATGTGTTGCCTTATACGACTAAGGGAACTTCGCAGATGTGATTAAATTAAGGGTCTTTAGATGGGGAGATTATTCTGGATTAATGAGCGGGCCCAAGGTAAGCATAAGCGTTCCTTATAACAGGAGGCAGGAAGGACAAAGGCCGAGAGGCAAAGTGACGACAGAAGCAGAGAGAGAAGGAGAGATCTGAAGATGCTGCGCTGCTGCCTCTGCAGGGGCCCTGAGCCTGGGAACGTGAGCCACCTCCAGAAGTTGGCACAGGGCAAGGAAACAGATTCTCCCCTGGAGCCGCCAAGAAGAAGCAACCCTGCTGACAGCCTGACTGGAGACCAGTGAGACTGACTTTGGACTTCTGACCTCCAGAAATGTAAGAGAAGCAATTTGTGTTGTTTTAAGCCATTACATTTGTGGTAAGTTGTTCCAGTGGCAACAAGGAAGTGCTTCGTGTTGGGGATTGATGGAACGTGGGAGGCAGGGAGAAGGTCAGGGTGAGGGTCTGGCAAATCTCTCTAGAACACCCGCTCCTCTGGAGGCACATAGCACATTCTAGCTGGGATCACTTACTCCTGTGTTCAAATCTTTATCTTTCTGACCAGATTCTGAGTTCCCAGAGGATGAGAGTGGGCCTCAAATTTCTTTGCCTCCCCTAGTTGCAATCATAAAAGCTTCTGTTATCCAACAATCTTTCCATAAATGGCTGATGAATGAATAAATAAATGACTGAAATAGCAAGAAAACATCACGCCAAGTCTTCAGGATCTCTCAGTCTCCTCTTAAGCAGTTCCCCCTGGGAGCAAGGTGTTACCTCAGCACTATGCACATTTATTGAGTGGCCACTGGGGACACGCAGAGAAGCTTTATCTGTTCCTATCTCATGGAGATGATACGTACAGGTCACAAAACAAGGGACTGGGAGAGGGAACTGACATTTATTCAGGGCCTGTCACGGCTATTACTGTGTTTCCCTGAAAATAAGACCTAACCGGAAAATAAGCCCTAGCATGATTTTTCAGGAGGACATCCCCTGAACATAAGCCCTAAAGCGTCTTTTGGAGCAAAAATTCATAGAAGACGCGGTCTTATTTTCCGGGAAACATGGTATGTCATTTTAGCCTCACAATATCTCTGGATAGGAGGGGTTGTCTTTTCTCGTTTTACAGCTGAGAAACCCGAGGCTTGAGAGGCTGATAACCTGAGCATCCTGCCCAGACTGCTGCAGTTGTGGAGCTGGAGGGCTCACACCCGTGTCTGTCTGACTTCCCGGCTCCTTGCCTATTTTTCCCTCCCAGTCTCCTTTTGCAAGAAAGAATCCCACAGGCTTCTACTCATGGGCTCACAGACTCCCAGGAATTCCCACTCAGAGCAGGACCATTCCCACTTAAGTGCTGTCACTGAAAAGGTCTGTCCAGGTTGCCCAGCTTAACCCGCTTACTGACATTTTAGGATCTGCCTCCCAAACCCACCTCCTCTCCTTTAGTTCTCTTACCTTGGTGAGCTTCTTGCTACCGGTCTTCAGGGCCACGGGTAGCAGCAATGCTAGCTCATGGAGTTTGCCGGTGTGGTTTTTCCTCTGCTTCCTGTTTTGGGACAAGAGCTGGTTTTGGGTAGGATATCCAAAATGGAACTCAGCATCTGACTCCCAGACCTCCTGTGTCCATGTTGCCCTGCCCCAGGCACCCGAGACGGAGGCACCCTGGCCTTGTCGGGCCATCATCCCTTATCTCCCCGTCCAGTCAGTCACCAAATCTTGCCTGTTCCTCCTGTGATCCCTTCTCTCCATCACCACAGCCCCTGCCCTGGTCCATGTTCTGACGCCCTCATAGGCCTGCCAGCCTCCCTTCCAGCCTCCTCCAACCATACTTTCTACTAGAGTCAGAGTGATCGTTCTGAAACACAAACCTGCCCACACTTTTCTCATCTGTGCAATGGGAATGAGGACAATCATTCAGGCTCAGAGGATTATCAATGGGACTAAATAAACTAGTGTATGTGAAATCGCCCAGCACAGAACCTGATACATTAATTGTCTAATAAGTGCCTCAGACCTCTCAATGCCATCCTATGATTAAAGATCAAGTTTAAACCCTCAACATGGCTTATAATGCCCCTCATGGCCTGACCTGGCTGACCACATCTTACTACCTTTGGTTCTCTCCCCTCACCTGACCCTAACTCCACAGGACAGGTGAGGTACCTCTGCTAAGGTCCCCCAACCCCTGTGCTCATGCATTTCTCTGATCCCTGCACTGGCCTGAGAGCTGGATGGGGGGTACCACTGTATTTCTAGCACCTAGAACAGGGTCTAGCACATTGTGGGAACCCACTGCTTATTTGCTAAATGAATGAATAAATAAGGGCATGAAAGTAGTTGTCTCCTGGGCAGATGAAGAACTTCCGGGGTCTAATCCCTGAATTCATAATTCATAATATACCCATGCACACACACGTCCACCCTCTCTCCTGACAGATGGAGACACAAAGACGTTGGAATCTCTCTCTAAATTATACACCACTGCCATTGCTCATGCTACTCTTTGAGGAACGCCCAAACACCTGTCTCCACCAGTCCTTATCTCACCTTCCTTTAGGGCCCAGTTCAATCGCCACCTGCCCCAGGAAGCCTCTCTGACCTCCCTTGCTTTCCTGCCAAGCTCTCGGCTGGACGCCACGGAAACAGAAGAATCACAGACACTGACATCGAGGAGATGTGGGGGGAACAGTGTGAACGACACATATCTCCCTAACCAAACTCTGATGTCATGAAAGAGTCTCACTCATTCATTTAGCAACTACTTACTGAGCACCTACTATGTGCCAGGAACTGTGATAGGGGACAGGGACAAAAGCATAAAAAACAAATACAGCTCCTTCTAGAGTCCACAGTTTACTGAGGGATGAAGTCATTAATCAAATTGCCACACAAACAAACATAAAATTGCAGCTAGGATCAGAACCAGCTACACAATTTGCTGGGGGGTGCACCACAAATGAAAATGCAAGGTCCCGTGTTCAAACATTAAGAATTTCAAGATGGTGAGAGCAGCGCATTAAACTAAGCATCAAGCTCTTATAAGCACAGGACTCTGTGACTGAATGGGTCACATGCCCATGAAGCGGACCCTGATGGGGACAAAGGAGAGATGTTGCTTGATGTTATGGAAGGTTGTTAACAAGTGGATTTGACCTAATCAATGAGGTCTTCCCTGAGGAAGTAAACCTGGCCAGAACCTGTTCTGAAGGATTAGTGGAAATATATAGGTGAAGAGGGAAAAAGCACATTTCAGATAGAGGGAACATGTGCAAAGGCCCTGTGGCATGAGGCAGCATGAATTCAAAAGAACTAAAGCCGAAGTGTCTGTAGCACAGAAAGCAAGGAGTCCTGTAGGGTGAGACGAGGTTGGAGAAGGAGGTAGGGGCCAAGTGAGTCTTGTTGGCTCATAGTACAGAAATTTTGCCTTTATCCTAAGACCACCAAGAAGCCATTAAAGGGGATGACATATTACGTAGTTCACCCCCTCAAAACTCCTATGAATACAGAAAACCACTATGAAGACTATACATATTAATCAACTGAATGAAAGAATGAAAGGAAAAAATCACCAACTAGTCTCAAGGTACCTCCTGGTAGAAACCATAACTTTGAGGGGCAAGGGTGTTGGGGTTCTATCCTTGCAGAAAAACTGGATAGGCTGACCTCTAAAGTCCTGTCTAGCCCTGATATTTATATTTTGCATACCACTTTCCTTCTGTTCTAGAGGAGCACCTGGAAGCCCCAGCAAGAAACAACACAGAAAGCAAGTGAGAAAAAGTGTCCAGGTCTATTTAAGTTTGACGCGTTATTTGACCATGTCTGAGAAAAAAAGTTTTGTATCAACTGTAGTCCTTGGGTATTTACACTGGGTTTGCAAAGTATCAAGAGAGCCTTCTGTGCAAACATAGAAGTTACCGAAAAAAATAAAAATTTTGGAGAGAACAAAAGGGTGACTAAGAATCACAAAATCTTGGCATCTCCTGGGCAGCAGTCCTGAATAGGTGTGACCTGGGCTCTGCTCACAGGGGCTTCTGGAAGACGGGCACTCCCTCCCAAAGCTGCCCCTTTCCTCACTGCATGGTTCTGGCTTTGGCCAAGTTCTTTCCTCATCGTCTCTATACTTTTCACCCACTAATCCCAGCTCTGCCCTCTGGGTCTGTGGGAAACAAGTCAGCTCCAGCCACGTGGGTCCCTTTTCTGTTTCTCTAACTGCCAAGTTTACTTCTGCCTTAGGATCTTCACTATTCCCTCCACCTGGTATGTTCTTTTGCCCTGATTTTGCATGGCTGGTTTCATCTCTGACATTCTCCACTTAGCTTAAATATAACCTCTTCAGAGAGGCCTTTCCTGACCACTCAGTCTAAATAAGCACATTCTTTGTCACATCTTCATATAATTTATCAGCATGTGAAATCTTATTAATTAATTAATTAATTTATTTATTTATTATAAACTCCACAAGGGTAGGAATTTTTGTCTTTTTTATTTATTGTTGTATCCCAGGCTGACCTGCCCATTAGGTATAGTAAGCACGGTACCTAGGGCCATGATACTTTGAGGGGGCTTATGAAAATGATTTAATTTCTTTTAAAATCAGAATAAAAAAATATATATAATCCAGCTTGGATTATTTTCATCTTTATACCAATGCTGTTGTTAACTACAATTTTTAATATGTTTTTAATGGAGAAAGGGGCCCAAGAAGGCAAAATTGCCTAGGTCCTATGAAAGTCATAGCTGCTAGAATAATGACCAACATTTGGGTGCTCAATAAAAAGTTGTTCAATTAATGAATGCCTATTTTGTCTTGTGATGGCCTCTCAGGCTTTGAAATGTCAAATGACTCTAATTCCTGGGTTTTCTCTTCCCTG
This sequence comes from Rhinolophus ferrumequinum, assembly GCF_004115265.2. Taxonomy (NCBI): domain Eukaryota; kingdom Metazoa; phylum Chordata; class Mammalia; order Chiroptera; family Rhinolophidae; genus Rhinolophus; species Rhinolophus ferrumequinum. Next base: position 42,029,464 of record NC_046298.1, on the reverse strand, counting down.
AGCTAATCAGCCTAAGCACTCCCTATTTTAGGGGAACTGGAAGGAGCCTTAACCAAGAACCAGCCCCAATGTCTTATATTAGGTATGCTCCCTAATTTGCTTTAACGTGCACAGGAACTTAAGAATTAGAGCTGCCCCAAAGTGCGGCAAATCATGGAGCAGTCCCAAGAAGCAGCATTATAGTTGGTTATTAGCTCCAGCTTTTGAAGCAGACAGACCTAGATTAAAATCCTAGCTCTGCCACTTGCTATGTGACTTTGGACAAGTGCTTTCATCTCTCTGAGCCTGTTTTTAACTCACTTATGAAATGCAGGTGGCTAGGAAGTTTGATTTGTCAAGAAGGTGTTTAATACAGTACCTGGCACATGGGGAGTGCTCACAAAATGTTAGTTCAAGACAGAAGGTAGATAGTCATTTGTCAGAATGATTTAGGGATAAGGGTTATTGGAGAATGGGGTGGAAGTATTTTATTGTATGACTATGGTTGATAAAACTGTTGTTTTGGGTTGACCAACATCCAATTCCTCTTTGCTGGTAATAGCTTCCTTTGGGGAACCACCCCTCCCCCACTCTCAGTCCATGTGGTTCGGAGAGGCTAACACCAACCTCCCCTTCCACTAGGGAGCACGGAAGCAAGGTCCAGCCAAGAAGAGTCACAGTGATTGATTCAGGATTGGGGTCATAAACCATGTTTGGCCAAGCAGTCAATGGATTCTGGAATGAGATTCTCTGTACTAGGGTTGTCAAGCTGGCAAGACACGAACTTGGAGCAGCTGGAGCCATCTTGCTGTCACAAAAGGAGAGCCTGCTTGAGAAGGAAGCCAACACAGACAACAGCAGAGCTTCGAGAAGCAGATTCCTGGCAACACCATTTAACCCCCACCTGGAACCAGCCAAGCCTAATGCCCCTGAATTTTTTGTTTAAAAGATCCAATAAATCCCCTTTTATGCTTACGTTGGTTTCAGCTAGGTTTCTGTTAATTGCAACTAAGAGTCTTTATTAATACAAGGACTCCACATCTAGAAAGGGGGAAGAGAAAAAACATTGCTGGTGACCTCTGGGATTCCAGGAGGAATGGGCACTTTGATAAGCATTCTTCATTTTCTTCATGATGCTCCTTCTGAGCACAGTACCTAAGTAGAGAATCTCAGCAAAGCAGATGCTTATTTTTGAAGTTAATGAATGAAGAGATGAATGGACATGGGGGTTGGGAGGACAGTAGAAGATAAGATGAATTCTGGCTATTTTTTCTTTATCCAGACTTTGAAGGGGACGGGGGAGAGAGAAACCTGATCCAACCCTCAATCTGCTGGGAAAATCCCCTCTGTAAGACTCCTGACATTTGGTAAGTGCTTGATGGATGAATGAATGTGAATAAAAGAAAGAAGGAAGAGCGTTTAAGACACTCAAAATGCCAAAGCCTACAAGGGCGTAGAGATGATCTCAGCCAACTACCTCATAGTTCTCTCATATTGAAAATGGTGGTTATATCACACCTACTTCCTTGTGGAGTTGTTAAGATTAAAGGGTATCATACAAATAAAAGGCTTAGCAAAGAGACAAAACAGAAAATGCTCAGTAAACATTATTGTTATTATTATTCAACCAGAGTGTCTGGAGCTGTAAGGGAGATGGCAGGGTGGGGGGTGGGGGCGGCGGGGAGAGCCCTTACCTCTTCCTGGAACCCAGGGAACTGGCTCTGGGCCGTTCAGAGGAACACAGATATCTGCTGGAATCCCACATCTACAAAAAGGAAAAAGAAAGACTTATTAGTGACCTCTGGGATTCCAGGAGAAATGGGCAGTATGACAGGCAGCCTTCATTTTCCCCATGGGGCTCCTTTGAGCCCTAAAGATCCTAAAATGGAGTCCCTAAGCCCCATAAATATGGGCCCAGAGACCAAATTAAAACCTGCAAACTCGACAATAATTGTAAATTCAGGCCCCTAAGTCATGATCCAGACCTAAAACTAAAGAGCAAATTCCCAAACTTTGACTTCAGAATTTCTTAATAGTGAGATGTCAGACCCGGAAATGGAGACTTCCAGGCCGGAAAACTGTGGCTTTGAGATCTCTAAACTATGGTATTAAGACACTAAAACTGTGATTTTAAACTCCCAAAGTGAGGACCTAGAACCCAAAAAGGAGCCCTTCCAAATCTAAAAACCCTAAACTCTAGTACTGAGATACCCTAGACCCCTCTGTCAGCTTCTGACCCTCAATATGGTCCCAATCCTAATATTAAAATCACAGACCACAAACCTTAACCCTGAGAACCCAAATCCTAAAGTAAGAAATGTAAACCCCTTCAAAGCAAGCCTCAGCCCCTCCCCCAAATTGACCTCAGATCCTAAAATAAAGAACTCAAGACCCCAAAACTGTCACTTCAGACCCTCAAGTTGTGACCCCAACCTTAAAACAAAGATCTCCATATGAGTCCCACTCTGACACACAGACTCTAAAATTGAAGCCCCATACTCCAGGGACTGCAGGCCTTAAAACTTAATTCTCAAGGTCCCAAACTGTGACTCCAGACCCTAAATCTCATACCTCATACTCTACGTTGAGATTCTAGACCCTAAATCTGTACTGAGGCTTCAATCCTCCCAAATCAGACCCCAGGCCCCGAAATGATACTCCAGAACTCAAAACTAAGATTTCCAGATCCCAAGGTTTGGATCCAACAGGAAAGCTTCAAGTCACAAAACTGAAGATCTTCACATCCCAAAACTAATTATATTCAGACACAAATCCTGAGATCCCAGATCCCCAACCCTATTCAAACAGAGCCTTCCAGTATTAAACTTGAGCCTGGATCCTAAAACGTAGGCCCAGCCTCAAACCCAAACTCAGCTCTGCTGCCTCAGTCCTGCCTTGCCCACTACTCTGCACCCAGGGTACACTGGCCCCTGGCCCCTAAGGCCCCCCAGAGGAAGACCACGGACACAAAGTGCTGCTCCTGAGTGGACCCCAGGCTCCCCTCTAGTCAGTAGTGCCAGTCAGTTCCCCACCCCAATTCCCCTCAGCCTCCAGCACCCGCCTCAGGATGTGCAAAATGGCGTGAGGCCCCCCCCCCTTCTGGTTTCTCTCCAGCCCCACACTTGGGAGTCCGATCAGACAGCGTATCTCACGCTGGTCCCGGGAGGACTGCGGCGCGTGCAGGCCCCAGTCTGGCCTCGGTCACCACGTTCCCAACCCCAGCAAGAGGTGGGCGCGAATCCCCTGGGAGCGAGGCTCCTGAGTGAGGCCTGAAGAGGCGAGCAAGAGTGTGTTCCTGACGCCAGGCCACGCCCTCACCAGTTCCCGCCAAGTGTGCTGGGCGAGAAACTGGAAACGGGAAAGGGTAGGGTGCAAGTGGCCCTGCGCACGCGCGCCTGGGGAAGGACCCTGTCTTCAAGCACAGCGCGAGGTCAGCCTCGCGCCTCCTGACACAACCTTTGCTGGTGCGCGCCAAAATGCCGACCAATCAACGCTCACTCAGCTGCCGCCTTTTCGGCGGGCCACGCCCACCTAGCCACGCCCCCTGCCGGCTCCCGAGGTCCTAACCAAGGGATACTAACTAGGTGGCAGGGTCTCCCCAACTTCCAACTCTCTGGAGGAGAGGTCTGGCCAGTCTCCCTTCAGGCCTTCAGGTGTTTCATTTCCACCTTTTCCCTCGTATCTAACGAGGGCCTTCTGTGTGCCCAGCACCATGCTGGAAGTTGGGAATTTAGCCACGGTCTTCCCAGTGCTGTCTGGAAGGCTCACAAACCGTGAGAATCTAGTGAGACAGGGCCTGCGTTAAAGATTCAAAGACAAGAGCCATTGGAATTGTGCCTTGGTAGCAGTTCCCCTCACGAAGCTGTATGTGCCTTGATACACCAAACGTTTCCTTTTAGAAAGCTGATTCTCGTGGTCCGTGAAGCGGATGGACTGGAAAATATAGCTTAAGGAGAGGTGATCTAGCGACATTGTGGAGAGTAGAGGCCCTGGTGTCCAACACATTTCAGTTCCAATCACTTTCTTCCATGGGGTTCTTGCCATGGAGAAAGGCTCAATCTTTTCCTGCCTTAATTTATAAATTTGGAATAATTGTTACTGAGGTTGTCTGGCATATAATGAGCATGCAATATTTACTCAACACTTATTTACACTGTTATGGGCGCTTTATTAAGATACACAAAGGTGCCTGTCCTCGTGGAGCTTTTATTCTATGACGTGGAGTTCCTGGTGCATGGAGCTTCCTTCCGTCCTAAGGCTTAATTTTCTTATTTGCAAATTAGGAGGTGGTCGTAGTAAAACCAGAGGAAAAAATGGATGGGAAAGTGTTTGAGAAAGTACAAGGCTCTGTTAATTATTGCGTTAATCAGTTTACGTAAAATGATAAACTTGCTCTTTCCCAACTCTCCACCCCTCATAAAGCCCCTTTGCAATTTTCTCAATTCCCTTTCCAGGGGCCCGGGGCCAAAATGGAGGAGACTGGACTACATCTCCCAGCGCGCCTGGCGGGGGCGCTCTTTGCGCCTGCGCTGCCAAGCACCCTCTCTGCCTCTAGGGAGTTACAGTTGTCTTTTTCAGTTTGCTTCCTCCCCCACCTCCGAAAGCTTGACCGTGCTGCCTTCTGGGAGGTGTAGTCCGTAGCTGACCGGACTCCAATTCCCAGCGGGCTTCGGGGCGGGAACCCGGAAGGGGAGGCTGGAGAGGAGCGAGTGGGGGAAACCCGCGTAGCCGAGGGAGCTGCGGCGCAGGGAGATGGTGAGAACCCAGAGCGGGGGGCCCCGGGCGCTTGAGAGCTGGGGCGGGGGTTCGGGACCAGGTGGCGAGAGGGAAGAGGCAGGGGCTAAAGAAGAGGCTGGACGAAGGGAGCTCGCTTGGGGGAGGGGGTTGGGAGGAATGGGAGCCGGAGGGAGTAGTAAGAGAATGGGGGTTGGGGACGGGTCTTGGAGGTGGGAAGGGAGTCGAGCTTTGGGATTGATTGTAAGGGAGCCCGGAGTTGGGGAAGTGGGTCCCGAATTGGAGAAGGGGCTAGGCGTCCAGGCAGAGGCCCTGAAGGGGTAATTTTGAGGGGTTTAGCTGGGGGATGTGGAAAGGCATGGGGGTCAGAGCTAGATGAATGAGGGGGTCTGGAGGCTTCGAGGGACAGGCCAGCTGTGGATGCGGTGGATTGGGGCCTCTGTATTGGATTAGGGAGAGGAGAGCAAATTGAGATGGTGGAAGAGAGAAATCAATGGTAGAGTGGTGTGTGGGTTAGGCTTCAGAACTGGGTGGGATGGGGAGCGTGAGATTAGGGGCCGGGATGTGGTGATAGTTTGCCTGGTCCAGCCAGAGACTCCTGATAAACTGGACAATCACAACTGTAAGATAATATGGCCAGTGGGGCCATAGAGACAACCTTGTGCACTCTCATTTCTCCAGTGGGATTTAGAAAAGTGTAGTGGTTTATGTGTGTGGGCAGCCCATAATTAAGATCTCTTATTCTGCCATTCCTTTGTGACCCAGCTGGGCAAGTCTCCCCTCTCTGAAACTCAGTGCCCTTATCTGCATTGTGGGAATAGCATGGCATGGAGAAGAGGGGAGGCGCCATAAGATCCTTACCCTGGCTAGCAGTAAGTCCTCAGTAGAGCTGTTGCTGGGACGTTCCCCACCCCAGGAATGTGACTGGGTCACAGGTGCTAATGGATTCCCTCCTTTTCAGTCCAGCCCCAGGGGCATTTTCTCAAAATCTGGCACTGATCTGGGCACACCCCAGCTCAGAAGCATGCATGGACTCTCCACAGTGGATTACAGCTAACACTTACTGTTTAGGAAGTGCCTGGCCTTGTTCTTATCTGTTTGTGAGTAGTACCTCATTTAATTCTGACAACATTCCTAAGGTGTAGGTGCTGTTATTCATTCTATAGAAAAGAAGCAGAGGCACAGAGAAGTTAAGCAACTTTCCCAAGGTCATCCAGCATTAAATGATAGAGTCAGGATTCAAACCTGGGAATCCAGCCTCAGAATCTGTAATTCACTGCTGTAATTTAGTTCCCTCTCCTTGTACCGAAGTACAGTGTCATGAGTAGGAGGACAGGGACCGCAGAACTGAAGCAATACTCAGTTTGAATTTTAGTTCTGCCATTTACTTGCTGTGTGACCTTGGGCAAGTCTTTTGGCCTCATCTATAAAATGGGATCAGTAACCATAGGAAGGTTAGAAGGTTCACAGAAGTTAGCATGTAAGCTTGGAGTAAGTGAGTTGTCACTTTTTTTAACATGAATAGAAATCAGACCTGAGAGAGAAGGCAGTAAGAGGGACCAGTGAGTGAGACATCAGCCAGGCTGCCTCCTTTTCTTTTTCTCCCAGGTCGCCCCCATATCCTGACTCTTCTAGTTCCCCATCCTCTACCCCTGGGCTCCCACGTCCAAGAGTGGCTCCCCAAGGGGGTGCTCAGAAATTCAATCTGTCCCCATTCCCGTCCCTATCCCCAGCCAAATATAAATAATTCACTTGGCAATGCCCAACCTGGCCCAACTCCAGGTATTTCAATGAAAAGGAAATATTTCTAACAACTGTGTTCTCCTCTCTCCCAACCTTTTGGTCATTGGGGCCTCACTGGGCAGTGTGGCAACTTTGTAATTCATCTTGGTTCATTTGTTGTGAGACTTCCAAAATATCACATAAGTTCTCTGGCTCTGATAGGAAAGCACTGGCATCAGGTAGGCCGAGGTTCAAATCGCCAGCTTCTGCCGCTATGTGTCCTTGGTTCACTCTGGGCCTCAGTTTTCTCATATGTAGAATGGGGATGCATTCCAACCATGAGGCTCTTGTAAGGAGTTGATGAGGTAACATATATAAAATGCCTAGTGCTTATGAAGCCCTCAGTAAATGGGAAGTCTTTTCTTGATTTTTATTCTTTCAAGAAAAACTTATTGAGCATGCACTCTGGAACCAGAATACCGATTTGAATCCTGGCTCTGTCACCCAGCAGCAATGTGACTTTGGGCAAGTCACTTAACCCCTCAGGACCTCAGTTTCCTCTTCTGGAAAATGCGGGTTTATTCCTTGAGTAGTCTACAGTGTTGGTAGGGCACCTACTGTATCAACCAGTGTGCCAGGGTCTGTACCAGGGGCAGGCTGACACCCTACTCTTGTAGAGCTTGCTGTTGTCACAGCGCTGGGGCAATTTTGCAACTCTGGTGGCACTTGTGCTCATTTTCCAGGTTTGGGTTTCTATATTACTGATGCATTTTTAGCCTCTCATGCCATCTTTGCCTGCTTGTCATTGTTTTCATGGATTTTTAACACTTTGCCTCCAGCTTTCAGTGAATTATCTGAAATGGTATTGGTTTGGGGAAAAGTTGCCAACCTCCCACTCATCCCTGTTCCTGTATGTCACATCTGGGCACCCGGGGGGGTTGTGACACTTTTTCCCCCTTTGTTTGTTTTAGAAAATATGCCTGCTTTCCAAGTTATTTTGCCTTTTCTTAAAATCTTAAATGTATTTTCAACTTGTGCTTGTCTGAAGCTTACTCATACAAAATGATATTTTTACCATTTTAATGGTGTGTTTCTAGCAGCTGTGGTAAAGCCGTATTATTCCTAAAAGCACACGTTTTCTAAAAGGCTTGGCCCATCACCTGATCTGTGATGCCATCCTGACCCCTTGATTCAGATCATAACCTCCCCTCTTTATACTCCCAATCCCTCTTACTTGCTATCTTTGTTTCCCACAGCATTTGCCACCTTGCCACTTACTATATGTTTATTGTCCCTCTCTCCAATTAGTGTATCAGCCCGATGAGGACAAGGATTTCTTCCTTCTTTTTCCTGCAAATCCCTAGTGCTTGGAATAGTGCCTGGCACACAGTGGTTGCTCTGTAAACGTCTGTTCAGTTAATAAGTGAGACTCAATACCCAACCATAATACAGGAATGGTCGTATTTTGGCTGTTGTGAGGGAATGGGATCAATTTAATTTCAGAATGTGAAATAGAGAGGGAAAAAGTCTTTGGCTGGGTCAGTGATTTCCAGACTCTCAGGGAGTCTCACTTTTTCTTAATTCCAGCGCCTGAATAGTGAGCCAACCGTTCCTCAGTGCCTAGCTGATACTGAGCACTCTCTTGGATTGACCTCAGTGAGTGTCAACCAACGCACGGGTGGGTGCTGTTATTATCTTCATTTCACAGTGGGGGAAACTGAAGCATGGAGGGTTAAGCCCCCTGCCTGAGGTCATGCCCCCAGAATTGGGAGAGCTGGGATGCTGGCAGGCTCTGCCTGGATTCTGTCTGCATCCTAGATCTCTAGATCCTGACATGTTGGATTTCGATAATTCTTACCATTAGGGAGCTTTTAGTTGGGAAGGAAAACTTGACAGGGAGAGAGGCCAGCAGACCCTGAGGCCAAAATGCCAAGAAAGGGCGACGGATGATGGATCAGGATTATGGACAAATGGTGGCGGGGTGGGTGGTGGGGTCACTAGGGTGGGGGAATAGAAGGACCAGGACCAGGGCCCTGGTGTCCTGCCACCAATTCCTGTGTGACTCCAGTGGGCAAGTGCTCTATGCCCAGCCCTGTGCTGGTGTGGACCCAGACAGCTCCAACCCTGGAATGGAGGCACCCCAAGGTGGGGCGAGGGCTGTCACCTGAGTCAGCATGGGAGGGTCAGGCATCTGTTTTGTATCATTTTCTTCCTTCTTTCTTTGGTTTATTGTTGTTGATGTTTCAGACGTCTTAAGTTGCACACTTAGTTAGCTTGTAGTTGTCAGCTTTTCTCTTGTCTGTGCATTTACGGAGACAGGCTCTCCCTAGAGCTGCTGCACAGCTGTCCTAGGCTCTCCCTTTACCTTCATTTGGGGATTCCTTTGGCCTCTCTTCTCGGCTAGATCTTATTTCCTTGATCTGATCACTTCCTTTTTCTTGGTTTACTCCTTCATTTTGGAGAAGCACACCCTCCAATAACTTCCTGAGAAAGGGTTCATGGACATGTTTTTTGGGTGTTTTTGCGAACTTGCACCTCTCAGGAGGGTTTTAAGCAGGGGAATGATAGGGTCCGATTTGTGTTTGGAAAGCTCTCACTGGCTAGGATGGAGCTGGAAGAGCTAAACTAGCCCAGTTAGCCAAGTGTGGAGGCTAGAGCAGCTGTGCTTTGGAGGAGAGGTCCTAGCCTTCCAGAAACCCACAGGGTGGAGGAGAGAAAGGCCTTGACTCAGGTCATTCAGCAATGACAGGTGACAGGTGCTGCAAGAGGAGGTCTCAGGAGAAAGAGATCCCATGTAGCTTGGGAGGGCACCGAGACAGCTCCTAGAGGAGGTGGCATCCTGCCTCAGTCCCCGGAGCAGGATTTCCACAAGTGGACTTGGCTGGAATCAGCCAGCTTTTTCCAGGAGGTCCCCGTTATCAAATGTGCTAAAGGCAGATGACATGACAGTGTTAAGAATTCATTCATTCATTCAAACAAATATGCATTGCACACCTACCGTGTTTCCCTGAAAATAAGACAGGGTCTTATATTAAGGTTTGCTCCAAAAGACGCATTAGGGCTTATGTTCAGGGGCTGTCATACAGAAAAATCATTCTAGGGCTTATTTTCCGGTTAGGTCTTATTTTCGGGGAAACACACGGTACCATGTGCTAGGGCATTGCATCTCAAACTTAAATATGCATGCGACTGCCTAGAGATCTTGTTGAAGATTATGTTCTGATTCAGCAGGTATAGGCTGGAGCCCAAGATTGCATTTCTAACTCTCCCAGGGGCTACTGCTCTGAACACCACACTTACAGTAGCCAAGTGCTTCGTGCTGTCCTAAAAGCTGGGGATACAGCAGTGACAAAACTGGACAAAAATACTGGCTTTGGGGGAGCTTTCATTTTAGTGAGGGGAGACGAGAAACTCTATAAACAAAGTTTACAGTATATTAGACAGTAATGTGTGCTAAGGAGACAATAAATCAGGGAAGGAGGAGAGGGTGTGGCGGGGGCTGCAGTTTTAAATCAAGGAAGTTCTCATGAAGGTGATTTCTAAGCAAAACCCAGAGGAGGTAAGGGGATAAGTCTTGTGCATACCTGGGGAAGAGCATTCTGGGCAGGGGGAACAGAGAGTGCAAAGGCCTTGAGTACTGAACAAGAAGATCCTTGCAAAGTGCTTAGTACTGTGTTTCCCCGAAAATAAGACCTAGCCGGACAATCAGCTCTAATGCATCTTTTGGAGCAAAAATTAATATAAGACCCGGTGTTATATTGTATTGTATTATATTATATTGTATTGGACCGGGTCTTTTAGTAAAATAAGACTTATATTAATTTATATTAATTTTTGCTCCAAAAGACGCGTGAGAGCTGATTGTCCGACTAGGTCTTATTTTTGGGGGAAACATGGTATACTCAATGAATGAAGCTGCTTGTGCTTCATGAACTTGTGCTGTTTGATTCAAAGCAGTCACAAAGCTGTGTTCAAAGCCAATTACGTAGCCATTCTATATCTTCATTTCCTAATCTTTAACATGAGATTAAAAATAGCGAGGTGTGAGAACTGAATAAGTTAATATTTATAGAGCACTAAGAGCAAAGCCTGGCTCACAGTGCACGCTTAAGTGTTAACTGCTGTTGTGATCGTCATTTTCTCTAATATATTCATGTTGGTCATGATTGTTTATTTGGATGTCTGCCCCCTTTCCCATGAGCTCTTCATGGTGAGCTCGGTGTCATCTCTGTGTCCCCAGCGCCCAACCCAGGGCCAGCATGCAGGAGGACCTCTGAATATCAAACTAGGAATGTAAAATGTGAATTCTCCATCAACGGCGTTGATTTTGTGGTTCAGGTCCTTACTGATTTTATCTTTTCATTCGCTCTCTTTGGAGAGATATGTTAAGGTTTCCTGTTACAATTATGGGTGTACCAAACTCTCTGTCATCTTGTTTTGTTTTTTGTTTTTGTTTTTCTGTATATATCTTGAGGCCATAATATTAGGAACAGTTATGTTGAGAACTTTTTTGTGTAATGGGTCAATTTGTTTTGTCACCATCTTTGTCCCTGATACCTTTTGCTTTTGTCAGTTTTTTGTTTGTTTGTTTGTTTTTGTTTTTTTTAAGTGATAACTTCACTCTTCTTGTCTCTTGGTTCATATTTGCCTAGTCAGTCTTTTTCCAGCTTTTTACTTTTAGTCTTTCTGTGTTGTGATGTTTTACAAAAAAAGGATCTTCGTGGAACATTCTTTGAAAGCTGACCTAATGTAGAGCCTTGTGCTAGCTAGGCTTAGTGTGTGAGGAGTTAGAAAATTCTGCCCCAGTGACCCCGCCGGCTAGGACACAGACAGCACCTGGGTGTAAAACAGAGTTTACACTGCCAAGGCTTCATGAAGTTTTGGACTTGGAGCCACAGGGAAGGGAGATTTGATCCATCCAGTCCCATGCTGTGGACACCATGATGACCTTGAGAGCTCTGGCCCTTCCTCCCCTCCCCCAGGGGGTTTGCGGGTCCAGTAGAGGAGAGAGATCCATCCTTATATAGTGGTGATACAGAGTGGGCATGGCTGGGACTAGGGAACCAACAGGTCCCCCCTCTCGGCAGGCAAGTGGGTGGTTCTACGTAGGCAGGGGGCTCAGGGAAGGCCTCCCTGTTAAAGTTACATCTGAGCAAAGACTAGAATGAAATAAGGAATTGAGCCATGTGGAGATCTGGGGGGAAAGCCTTCTAGTTAGCGGGAATAGCAAATCCAAAGACCATGGAAGGGAAGAAGAGCTAGGTGACTCTGAGGAATAGATAGCAGGGAGGCCAGGGTGGGAGCCCTGGTGGGTTAGCTTCTTGGAGGAGGGAATGGCTGAGCTGAGACCACAGAGAACATACGGTGAAACAGTAGATAGAGCCCAGTGATCTGGAATCAGATTCCCTGGGCTCATATCCCTGCTCCCTGTCACACCAGCTCCGTGTGACCTTGGGCTGGCTAGGCAACTTGTCCTGCTTCAGTGCCTTCATCCACACAGTGGCGATGATAATAGCTCCCACTGAGGATCAGGCAGAGCCCAGTATTCTAACTGTTCTCCATGCCAGATCATGTACCCACCTGGGTCAGCTGAGGGTGTGCAGGAGTGGGGAGGGATGAGGCTGGACCGATGAGATACCTCGGCTTTTCCCCAAGGTCACTGGAGTGTCCTGGCAGGTTTTAAAAAGGATGGGGAGGGTCAGATTTATGCTTTAAGAAGACCCTTCTGGCTGTAATGTGCAGGATGGTTAGGAAGCAGGCAATGCTGGGGCAGGGTGGTGGGAGAAACAGGTGATGCCTGGACAGGCACCAGCAGTGAAGCCACCTTTGGGTGTCTCTGAAATCGGCCTGGCATTGAAAAGATCTAGACCAATGTTGTTCGATAGAAATATAATGCGAAGCGTATGTGTAATTTAAAATCTAGTAATCATATGTAAAAAGTCAAAAGAAAGAAGTTAATTTTAAATATTTAATTAAATTGTATCCTAAATATTATCATTTTAATAAGTAATCAGTATATTAAAATCATTATGAAGGTATTTCATAGTCTCTTCTTGTACTAAGTCTGAGTCAGATTTGGGGCGCCTGGTTGAAAGGACTGAACGACTGAACAGGGAGGTCCGTTTGTCCCCAGGGCCTCAGCCTTGAATGCCACCACAGGCTTAGACTCAGTGCTGCGAGAGCCGTCGCGGGATTCTGCGATTTGGTTTTTAGAGGGAGGTGATCCCGCTGCCCCGTTTCTCCCGCAGGAAATCTTGGCCCCCAGGGTTCCCAACCCAAGCTGGGCATTCTCAAATCTTTGTGCTCGCTTCCTTCCCTCCCTCCCTCCCTGGAATCCCGGAGCTGCTGGTCCCTTTAAATCTCTACTGTCAATCAGGGCTTCTGTATAGAGGGAACGTCTTGTAATAAACCTCTCCTTGAATGCGGTGGCCTCTGTATTGGCCTTGTTCCTCCGTTTAGCAGAAAGTTGGGAATTGTTCCACACTCTCTTACACGCGGCTGTTTCCACACCTCCTTCGTCACCTCTCGCCTACTCCTCCCTCTTTCGAAGTTGGGCCCTTTCGCCAAGGCCTTCCTTATATGGACAAGGCCCCGAACGGCAGCCTCTCATTGGCTGGGGGCGTCACGCGCGAGTCTGTCAACAAAGGGGAGGAGGGAAACTAGTCGCGCGCCCGCCCTCGCGACTGCGGGAGGAAAGGGGCGAGGGGGCGGGCCTTCTTTCCTGTAGTGCGCGTGCTGGTGGACTGCCACTTTCTCCCGCAGCAGGGGGCGGGGCTCCCGGCTGTCGTCTGGGGGGTGGCGGGTTCCGGGGGGGCGGTTACAAAATGTGGGGGTTCCATTCGCATTGAAGTGATATTTTAGGGCTTGTGGAAGTGTTTGTGTGGTTGTGGGAGATACTTGGGGTTCCCTTGAGCTGAAGGGGCGCCTTGGGATTTGGGTTTGGGTTCTTTTGTAACGTGGTAGGTTCGGTTGTGTTGTAGGGGTCTCCTTTGGGGTTTGGGATGTTTTGTGGGTATATGATTTGGGAGCTCACAGAGAGACTTAAAAGCAAAGGGTCCAGGAGTACCGATTCTGGAGCCAGAATGCCTGGGCTTTCTCCTGTCTCGCTCCTACCTGTCTGACTCCAGACTTGGGGTTCAACCTTTCTGTGCCTAATCTGGGAACGGACTAATACACTACCTGCCTTTTGGGACCGGGAGGATTAGCAGCAGGATTTGTTAGAATGGTACCTAATTAGCTTTCAGTGAGCCTGCAAAAAGCTCTATTGTAACAAATGTCTATTGTAACATTGGTAGGGTTTCTTTGGGAATATTTGAGGGGCTCCTTTGCTTTGAGAAATATATAATTTGGGATTAGTCTTATGTATGAGGGAGCTTTTATGTTTTAGTGAGTTCTTTTGCAGTTTGGGGGCTTCTGTGGAACTAGGGAATACATGTAGAGGTTTAGGAAGAGTTTGAGGTGAGTGTAAGATTTCAGGAAACTGGTCTTTAGGGGCATCTGTGAGATTTGGAAATTGCTGTGTATGTTGGACTTCTTGGTAGGTATGGGATCTGTGTGGGGTTCATTGAGATTGGGGTCTTCCGTGCTGGAGGGAATATTTATAGGTTTGTAGGTTTAAAGTAGGATTTGGAAGGGTCTGAATATTTTGGGGGGACATTGATATTCTGAAGATAAGGGCAGGAACTAATTGGAGAATTTCAGGAGGTGGTCAGGTTGCTATCGAGGGATAGCATCTATAGAAATGGTCTTTGCTGTGTTAGTTTCTGTTCCTGGACATTTAAATGTATTGGTGGTTGGGAAACTTAGCCATCTATAGGTTTTAGGGGCCATATGGTGATTGATTGATTGACTTTAGCAAGGAATTGCAATTTCGGCAGGGGCTGAAAGTATTTGATGGATAGGTGGGATTAGGTATTATGGAGGTAAAGATTTGTAGGATTAGGACTCTCTTTGTGACTGGTGTCTGTTGGTGTTTGAAGGCTGTCTGGATTTTGAATGGTATCTACCATGGTATAGAACCATGAAGTGATGGGGTTTTAGTGGTGTTTGTGGAATTGCTTATATTTAGAGGGACAGTCTATACTGCAGCGGTCAGCAAACTTTTTCCATAAAAGGCCAGATAATGAATGTTGTAGGCTTTGCAAGGCCATATGTTCTCTGTTGTAACTACTCAACTCTGTCATTGTAGTGTGAAAGCAGCCATAAACAAATGAGCATATTTCAATAAAACTTTGTTTGCAAAGACAGGCAGTGGACCAGATTTGGCCCACGGGCCATAGTTTGCTGACCTAGTCTATAGGCATGTGGAAGGTTCCAAGTTTGGAGGGAATTTTGGTATCTGGAAGAAGGGCCAGGGAAGGATTGATACGGGAAGGGAAAGGACATGCTTGCTCCCTGTTGGTCCTGCCGTGGAAAGTGGTCATGTCCGACTCTATCAGAATTACCCAGGTTAGGTCATGCACACAAAGTTGTTGTAAAATAAAGTGGTCAATATTAAGAGAGTCCTGAATTGAAAAGTCCAGAAAGCAAGTATGATGGCCTGATTTTGCACTACATAACCCTTCCCCACTGTGAGCCTCAGTTTACCTGTGTGCATCTTGGAGAGGAGACTAGATTAGAACAGGCTTTCTTATCCCAGGGGTCTGTGGCTGTGCTTAGGGGAATTACCTGCATGCACAGTCTGCGCAACTGTGTGCATTTTTCTGGAGGAAGATACACAGCTTTGAGAAATCCTCAAAGATCCCCGCAACCTGAACAAAGTCAAGAGCTAATTTCTTAAGGGCCTGTCTGGCTTTGACCTCAGATTTTCTTCCCCTGCCCAGCCCACTTCGTTCCTTCCTCTGTTGGCTTAAGCAGCCATAGCCGTGAGCAGGGCTGGGAATTCTTGTCTTTTCAGGAACTGGCTACTGGGTGAGCAAATAGCAAAAGGAGGAGCTATATGTTAGTTGCCCTTGTCACTGACGTTTAAGGGTTATGGCAGCAGGCCTCTAGATCAGGAGTGAAGGCAGTCAGTCAGCCAGCGAACCTTCCTGATCTGTAGGGTTGGAGCAAGCTGCCAGATGCGGTCAGGCTCTGGGTGTTGAAAGAGCAGGTCCCGTCCCTCTGCAACCTTCCATTTGCTCACCTGTGCAGTGGGGCAGCAGTGGAGTTCTTGGTGGCCTAATTTGGTCTGTTCCATCAAGAGAGGTTGAGGTCTGGGTGGTACTAGAGGGCAGGATCCCCCAGCTCCCCAACCTCCTTTTTCCTGTCTCCAGGTGGCCTGTGGCATCCCCTACCACCATTTAGGCAGTGAGATGCAGTGAGCCCTGCCTATCTGCCACCATTCCCCAGAATGGACCGCAGTGGCCTCCTGCCCTTCCAGCTATGGTGCCCCCGGCCCTTTGGCACCTACTCACAGAACCAGCCACGTCCGCCTTCCGCAACCCTCAAGCCATCCACCTGCCCTGAGCCAGGCAGTGGGGCGGAGCCAGACCGTGGGCCTTCACACTCAGAGAACACACCCCCCGCTTTGGCCACGGAGGCCCCCACCTCCCAGCCTGCTCCGCTCCTCTCAGCAGCAGCTGCTGGCGACGAGGGTCGAGTCCTGCTGGACACATGGTATGTTATCAAGCCCGGGAATACGAAGGAGAAGGTGGCCTTCTTTGTGGCCCACCAGTGTGGTGGCAGCAGCCGGGCCAGCTCCATGAAGGTCAAGGGACACTGGGGCAGTGACAGCTCCAAGGCCAAGCGGAGGAGGCGCTGTCTTGAGCCTACGAAAGCTCCGCCAGACCCAGGGGGCCGGGAGGGGCCCCCTGCTGCTGAGGGGACCCCAGCCTCCGCCGGTGAGGATGTGGACCTGCTCTCTGTGGCTGAGATGGTGGCCCTGGTAGAACAGCGGGCGGCCCTGGCCCTGCAGAACTACCCGCGCCCTGGCACCCCAGCGCCTGTGGTCTTTGTGTCAGCAGAGCAAGGCGGGCCTGCCAAGGGGCTGGGGTCCGAACGACGGTCTGGTGGTGGGGACTGCAGCCGTGTAGCTGAGGCAGTGGCCCACTTTGAGGCCCAGCGGGACAACCCTCCAGCCAAGGGTCTTCGCAAGGAGGAGCGGCCTGGGCCCGGCCCCGGGGAGGTGCGCATTGCCTTCCGGATCTCCAACGGCCGAGAGCCCCGTGCACCAGACGGCAGCTTGCCCAATGGGACTGGGGGCCGGCCTGGCTGTGCCTACCCTGGCAGCCCAGGGCCTGGGCCCCGAGGCAAGGACAAGATCACCTGCGACCTATACCAGCTCATCAGCCCCTCTCGAGACGCCCTCCCCAGCAACGTGGAGTTCCTTCTGGCCAGGGCAGACGAAGCCAATGAGGGGGAGACCCCAGCCCCTGCCAGGCCCGAGGACACTCCCCCGGCGCCCCCTCCACCCCCTGCCCGGGACTGCGGAGCGTCCGGCTTCCACGTGGATGTGGTGGTGACGGGCGTGGTAGATGAGTGCATCTTCTTTGGCAAGGATGGCACCAAGAACGTAAAAGAGGAGACTGTGTGCCTGACGGTCAGCCCCGAGGAGCCGCCCCCACCCGGCCAGCTCTTCTTCCTCCAGTCCCGTGGGCCAGATGGGCCCCCCGAGCCACCCCCAGCTGACTCGCCAGCCACCGCACCCGGCGCGGACGATGCCGAGGGCACGGCGGACACGTCCCTGTGCCGCCTGTACCGGCATGTGTCACATGACTTCCTGGAGATCCGCTTCAAGATCCAGAGGCTTCTGGAGCCGAGACAGTACATGCTGCTGCTGCCCGAGCACGTGCTGGTCAAGATCTTCAGCTTCCTGCCCACGCGGGCCCTGGCGGCCCTCAAGTGCACCTGCCACCATTTCAAAGGCATCATTGAGGCATTTGGTGTGCGGGCCACAGACTCGCGTTGGAGCCGTGACCCACTCTACCGGGATGACCCTTGCAAGCAGTGCCGCAAGAGATACGAGAAGGGCGACGTGTCACTGTGCCGCTGGCACCCCAAGCCCTACCACCATGACCTGCCTTATGGACGTTCCTACTGGATGTGCTGCCGCCGGGCCGATCGCGAGACCCCTGGCTGCCGCCTGGGTCTGCATGATAACAACTGGGTGCTGCCCTGCAATGGGCCGGGCGGGGGTGGTGGCAGGGCTGGCCGGGAGGAGGGGAGGTGAAGCCGGGGGAGGGGGGGGGAGAGCCCACCATGCCCACCCCTCCCCCCTCCCCCTGGGAACCAAGGGCCAGGACTGGGTCACCGCCCATACCCAGTCCAGGCAGCGTTGATCCCCCGCCAGAACTGAGATGGGGTTCAGGAGGATGACTCAAGAAGGCACTCTGATTGACTGACCCCTATTGATTTTTTACTCTTCAGACCCAGGGCCGGGGACCCTCAAGAAGGAGGGTGTTTTTTATCATCATCTCAAGTTTCTTCTCCATTTAGCCCCAGCACCCTTCCTGCCACTCTCTATACCCCAGGGACCCACCAGCAGGGAGCAGATGGCAGCTAATTTTGGTACTACTTAAGGGTTCCCCCATCCTGGCCCCCTTCCACTCCTCCTCCCAGCTGTCTCTGAAGCTGTGTTCTCCCGAGAGGTTGCAGCACCCAAGGCTGGTACCTCCCCAAACCTGCCGCACCACAGCTTACCTCCTCTTTAGGAACTGGGGGCCATCCCGTGACAGATCAAACTGGACACGTTTTATGGCAGCCTGCCTGCCATAGCTAGATGTTTTCCCCATTAAAACAAATAAAAATCACTGTTTTCTCCTGAACCTCAAGCTACTAGTCTCTCCACTTCCCCCAGAGGGGAAAAAAAAAGAGTTGAAGTATAAAAATTTCCCTCCCCCCATTATTTAAGCTATTGTATCACTTCCCTTCCCCCCCCCCAAAAAAAAAGCTGTGAAGCCCTTTGCCTCGCTCTCAACAGCGTGGGGGGCCAGCGGGCAGGGACTGTGGGTTTGAATTTCTGCGTTTTTTCCTTCTGCTCTGGGTACTTGTTCAGGCACTGGGGTCTCTACACCTCCAGCTGTATGTGTTTCTTTAGAATCCTTTGGTCAACTGAGACCTTAATTTTCAGGCAATTTGGTCTGGGGTGTTTTTGTTTGTTCTTTTGGGGGTTTTTCTTGTTCTTGTTTTATCATCCCTGTGGTTCTGGAATCTTCTAGCGTGTGGCATCTGACCAATTTTGAATTGGTCCTTTCTATAAAATCCATATTTATAAGGCTGGGCCCAGACTGGTTTATGTGTTGTTGAGGGAGGGTGTTTGGGAGAGAAGGGAGTCACGGGCCTGTGCATGGTGAGATGGAAAAAGTTGAGAGAAAAGGATCCTTAGCCAAGTCCTTTAGCATGAGATTATTTTTGACTCTTCGTCTGTGTCAGTTTGGACTCGAAAATCTCAAAATAGTAGTAGCTTAAACAACATAGTTTTAATGTCTTTAGAAATCCAGCGTTGGGCAGGTATGGTGGCCCTGACGTCATCAGGAACCCCAGCCCCTTCTAGCTCACTATTCCATCGTTCTTTGTGGCCCTCGTCCTCATGGTCTAAGATGGCAGCTAGAACTCCAGCCATCACCATTTTGCAGGAAGGAAGCCCCCTTCCACCCAGAGTAGTACACTGTACAACAGATCTTCAAGTAACATCATTTTGTTCAACATCATTTCATTATAACATTGATGAGGTGCCACAGGAACTTAACTCTTGTTTATATCAATTAGCCTGTGGTGAAACTGGTTTTGTTATGTTATTTTGCTTAAAGTTGCAGAACTTAATGACAATGTTAAGTGAAGACTTACTGTACTTCTGTGTACAGCTCACTGGTTAGAACTTAGCCATATGGAAGGGCTGCAGCAGAGACTGGGAATGCAGTCTTTCAGCTGGGTATATTATGCCCAACAAAAAACTCTTACTATAAAAGATCCCTGTAATGAAAGCTTTAAAATAGTCAATTATTTACTAAATAAAAAGGGGGGGGTTTAAGACATTTAAAAAATTCAAGTATAAAAGGAGAGGGAAAATACAGTCTCTGATATTCTTATCAGGGAATCAAAATTTCCAGAGAGGCTAGGATATATCATAGTAGTTATTCAATACTTAGAGTTTAGAATCAAAGAGACCTGGGTTTGAATCGTGGCTTGGTTTTGTGGGACATGTTTCCTGTGGAGGGAGGGCCAGAGTATTTGGACTCTATTGCTGAAAACGGGAAGTAAAAAAAATCTTAAAAGAATGAAATAGCCAATAAAATACAGTTAAGGACACACTAAGCTGAAAGTTTAAGGGAAAGATATATGGGTCCCGAAGTCACTTTTGCTCTTAAGGCATTTGCTGATGTGGACAAATTTGAGTTTCCTATTTGTAGCCTTATTGGGACAAGCAGGGAGAAGTCAAGGCCAAAGCCTGCCCCAGGTGGAGAATCTAATAGAAATTGGGATCCCACCGAACTACAAGCTCAGGTAAGCATGACCTAGAAGACTGTAGAGATGTGCTCAGTGGTGAGGGGAGCACAGGACCAAAGGGAAGGAAAAAGTGGACCTGAGAATTGACGGTCACAGGCGCGGGTTTGCAGCCTGGGTTTGCATTACATGTTCAGCATACCTCCAGTTGAGATGTCTGGCAGAAACAAACATAAATCTTCTGGTGGAAAGGACTGTCATCTAGAATCCCCACAAATAATTTTTAGACAATGAGTAGTACACGGCCAAATACCCAAACACGCATGGAAATAAACCAGCATGAGCAAGAACCAGCAGAACCACCACCAAAAACAGACCCACTGAGGCTTCAGATGATGAGACTGTCAGTCACAGATTAGATACAACAAGAGTTTGGAAATAACTGCAGGGAGTCCAGAACTAAATAATGGCCTAGCAGATAGGAAAGGAAAAAACCCACATGGCTGGGCTAAACAGCAAACTAGACACAACTGAAATAAGATCTATGGAACCAGAGATAAATCTGAAAAGTAGCAGAGCCAAAAAGAAAAACATGAAAGGTTACAGAGGATAGAGGGAGAAAGTCTAATATTTAATTGGCATTCTAGAATCAGAAGAGAATAGTGCAAAGACATTTAAAGACAATGGTTCCGAATTCCAGGCTGGTGATGAAAGATCAGTAAGTCCAATGAGTCATAAGCAGGATAGGTTTTTAAAATGTACACTGAGACCGAGACACATTGCAGTGAAAGGGTCCAGCAGCGCGGTCTTCCGCAACAGATTTCTCTGAAGTTCTTATTCTGAACAATGAGAATACTGATGGTTCCTCAAAAGATTGACATGTGAGTGCGTCACATCTAGAGTGCTTAACAATTGTGCTTATCAGAACGCCTAGTGCCCCCTTACAGCGTGAGGATGGGGGACCCCAAGTTTGGGGGACGAAAGGGAGGTGAGGAGAACACCTTGCAAGCAGCAGCCTCATCTGTAAAATGGAGCTCACAGTCCTTACCCCGGATTTGTGCAGAAAATGTGCATCAGGCCCCTTGCCCAGTGCCTGGCAGGTAGTACACTCAACCAAGACGTCTTGGCACAGCGGCACGGAGGACTGGGAATGTAACAACACTGCTTCCCGTCTCTAACATGGAGATGATGGTCTCTACTTCGGGGATGGCTGTGAAGTAAAGGGACATGGTACACTTTAAGTACTTGGCACCAGGTCTGCCACACAAAAAATGAACAAATAGGAATCTCCCTGGGGTTTGAGAGCCTCTTGCCACTTTGCTGATGTCTGTCAATTTCCCTTTCTGAACTCTGGACTCCTGCCAGTTCCACCTCTTTTGTCTGCTAGGATCCCCTCCCCAACCCCACTTGAATTTGCAGCCATTTAAAAGCTTCAGGAGGAGCTACTTTTTGTCAACAAGCTCTTGATCCAGCACAGGTGATTTTGGAAAGGGAGTAGGACATGGGGTTAGGAGCACAGCTGCATGCGCAAATCTGGGCTCTGTAAACAAGTGGTTCATAAACCTCAGACCCGACCCTCTCATCTGCAAAGTGAGAACCAAAAGTGTACCTACCTCAGGATTTGGGGGAGACTGAATTGATACATGTAAAATGCCTCTGGCGCCTGGCACGTACTAGGTGCCCAGTAAATAAATGTCAGCTACCGTGGAAGAACGCGAATCTAGGACCTCTATCCTTCTCCTTAGGAATCCTAAGGTTCAGCCCCTGAATTCTCAAGTCTTTTCCAGCCTTGAGTTGGCTCAGGAGGCCGACGCTCGCCTTTCACTACTTAATAACCCTCCATCCTGGCCTGACATCCCTGCCACCTACCAAAGGCACAAAACCAGCAGGCACTCCGCCCAGCATAGGACTCCCTTTCCAGGTGCCCTCCACGTTAGCTTTCTATGGAGTAGGTTTGCTAAGCAGCCAGGCATGCACCAAACTGTAGCCTTAATGACAGCATGTCCAACTTGGCTGATCACAAGACTTCCTCAGGTACTTGTTACAGAGTCCCAGTCCCTCCCTGGAGTTCTGATTCATTAGTTGTAGGTGGAACCTGGGAGTCTGCATCTTTTAATAAGCACCCCAGTTGAGTCTGACATTAGGGTAAGAAATACTTCCTCAGGCCATCACTAGAGGTGCAGTTACACCCACCATCTCACACTCCTTCCTCTACCCACAACTACAAGGGACAGGATAGTTTGGCATAACTAGTTTGCAGTGCTTCTAGGTCTGTCACTCTTTCCGTAAACATAAGCTATCAAAACCCAGTGTTTCCCAAAGTATCTTCTGAGGTACCGTAGTTCTGAGAGCTGCTGCCCAAAAGAAGCGGTTCTGTGGTGAAATACTTTGGGAAAACACTGCATTCTGTCTTACCCTTGAAAATTCACATTATGCTATGAAATTCTTTTAATGTTGTCTTGCCCCGCTTCTTTGATCCCTTTTTCCATGCAACACGTATTATGCTAGTTCTGCAGAATATGTTTTGCAGAAACACTGGTTTATCGCCCATTGGATCTGGCAGAGTCTTGAGTTCCCAAAATTTGGCTTTCATCTCTGTTCCTGCCTATGAGCACAGCCTCCGTGGGCCTCACATGGCTGGGACTGGTGCAGTAGCAAGGCTGCCATTCTGGAAAACGAACTGACACAAAAATGAAAGCCACAGATAATTCATTTGGTTGGGTGGTGTTGCTGGTCCATATGCCAGTCCATGGTTTGCTGACTAAATCTGACAACAGCATGTGGCCCCTGTAAACCTTCAGCCCAAGTCTTTCCCTCTGAGCAGGGGCCAAGCTCTTATTCCTTTGGCTTTCACCCCACAGTGGTCTCTTCCAAGTCTTTGAAGAGTGGCACCTTGAGATAGTCAAAGGAAAGACGGTCTTCCAATCATAACACAAGCAGAGCCAAAATGAAAAAGAACAAGCCGGCACACCCGAGGCGGGCCCGGCCTGAGCTCCACTGGCTCCAGGGGTCCTGGGCACAGCCCCTGCTGGGCGCTGCTCCTTCAGTCAGCAGGGCAGGCTAGAGCCCCAGGTATTCAGCCAGGAACACGGCGAGGATGCGGCTCAGGTTGTGTACTGTGGGAGGGTGAAGGTTGGCCTCAGAGTCGTCAGGCGTGTGCCAGACAGAGGGGAAGGGCATGGAGATGAGGTGGAGCACTGGGACCCCTGCAGGGGCAAGAGGAGACGTAGTCAGGTCTGCAGCTGAACCAGGACCCAGGCCTCACCCACCCCCAAGAGAGACTCTGTCCTGGCACTTACAGAGCTCTGAACAATGATTTTAAGTGTGCGAGGGCACATGTTAGTTTAAAATGTATATCCAGTATATCTACTGTTTTCATAACAGAAACTCAAAACAATGGATTATGGAAAGACCAGAAGAATGGAAAGATGTCTGATCGTCCTCGCCAGGTATACGTTATTAGGTATGTGTTATAGTTAACACTTATAAAGTACTTATTCTTTTCCAGGCCTTAGTCTAAGGCCATACATATCACACACACTTCTCCTTGTAATAATCCTTTCAGGTGGGTACCGTAATTACTGCCATTTTACAGCTGTGGACACTGAGGCACAGAGGCAGACAGAGTGATTTGCCTAAGGCTCTGCCTCTAGTAAACAGTCAGGATTTGAACCCAGGCCACCTGTCTCGAGTGTCTGCACTACACTGCGTTCCCATCCTCAGAACACTTTCCTCTGCATTTGTCCACGTTTGCTAAGTACCGGTCACTCCACTAGACAGGAGGCAGGCGGATTATGGCCCATCGCTGTATCCCTGACATCTCACTCAGTACCTGCCTTGGGAAGTGTTCACTGAATGAATCAATAAAGAAGGCATTGTATGAAATGCATATTTGTTGAATGAGTAAATTATGGAGTAAAAATTTTAAAAGCAGTTTTTAACATTATATGCCAAGCACTGTGTATTTCACATACCTAATCCTTTCAACTCCATGATTATAAGTATACATGTAGATGTGTTTTGTATGAATGCATCCATTTTCCAGAAGAAACGGGGGCTCAGAGAGGCTAAGTAATTTGCCTTAGGTCAACTGGTGGCTAAGTTGCAGATTCTAGAACCCAGAGCTGTTCAATTCTAAAACCTATGTTCTGAACTCCTCTACCAGATGTCTTCTCTACCACCCTGGCCACGCATCAGAGTTATCTGGGAGTTTAATAAAAATAACGCAGAGGCCCAAGCTTATGGTTCGATAGGCCTGAAATGTGACCGGGCATTTTTCGAAACTCCTCAGATGATTCTGCTGGGCTGCCTGGGCCTTGGAAGGCAGGGCTAGAAGAAACTCTTCAATCACTGAGGCACAAACAATCCTAGGTCACATTTCTCCAAAGTGTGTTACGTGTTGGGCACTGGTGCACGAAAAGGTCTTTACATTTTGTATGACCTTTTCAATCCCCTCAACAAGATGGGGGCTGACAGGGTCTATTGTTATGCCCATTTTACAGATGAGGAAATCGAGACACAAAGAGGTTAAGCAACTTGCCACCAGACTTCCACCCTGGGAAGAGGCTGGGCCAGGTCCCATCTGTGGCTACCTTGGACCCCTGCCCCCCACTTTTCCACAGCAAGTACCTCGGCGGAGGAAGGGGATGTGGTCGTCTTCCACAGAGCCAAAGGGCTCCCCAGGCTGGAAGTACATCACTTCTTGGGGATGAGACTGTAGCAGGTTCAAACGGTGCAGGCGCTTCTCTGGAGGCGGTGGGGATTAGAGAGCAACGGTCATGCCCTCAGAGGTCAGAGGTTCCCCTGGCTCACAAATCAGGAAGGCAGGGGGTCTGAAGGTAAGGAACTGGTGATCATCCCCCAACAAAAATGAATGTTGGTTACCCCTTACTGCATGGGTACCATGTTCCCAGTCTCATTTAATCCCCTTGAGTCTAGGAGGTAGACACCCCATTTACCACCACCATTATGCCCACTTTACAGGTAAGAAATTGAGGCTCAGAGATGAAGCCACTTATCCACGTTCACACAGATGATAGGGAGAGCCAGAATTCGAACCCAGGGCTATCTGACCCCAAGCCTCTGTAATCACTATACTGTGGAGCTTTCTGTGTTTTGGCCTTTGTTTTAGTGCCTTAGAGAGAGGCTATGAAGGGAGAGGGAAGGCTGGATAACCCCTTAGCGGACAGGTGGCTGCCCCATCATGTCCTGCCGGCATCCCAAGCTGGAGCCTGCCTCTACCATCACCCTTACCAATGCTCCTTAGCCGATGGAACCAGCGGGCTGTGCGCGGGAAGTGACTGTAGAAGGTCGGATGGGGGGCTCCCAGGAGATCAAGAAGTATAAAGAGCTCCTAGAGAGAGAGGCCAGGACTGGAGAGGCCAGGTGGGATGCTGCCAACCTTGCCTTACCCCCTCCCTCCCTTGCCAGAACCCAGAGGGACCCTTGTCTTACAATAGCCTGGATCCTGGTGGGACCGGGACTGTGGGGTGCAGACTCCATGAGCTGGGCCAGGTGCCGGGAGCCATAGAGAGAGTCCTTGGGTCCCCACTCCTTCAGCGCCTCTTCACCATCCAAGAAGAGCAGCTGCAGGGTCACCGGGGCCGCCTGTGGAAGCCGGTGGTCAGGGCCAGCTCAGTGCCAGCCCTCGACACGACCCACCTCCATTTCCTGCCCGCCTGCACAGCTGAATGGGACAAACTAAGTCTCCTCATTCACAGAGCGTGGTGGCCTAGAGTACAGACTCTGAGCCAGCTGCCTGGGTTTAAATCCTGGCTCAGCCACTTCCTGGCCGAGCAGTCACAGGTAAGTCACTAACTTCTTGAAGTATCAGTTTCCTCATGTAGAAATGGGGTTAGTGGGCCAGCCGGTGGCTCAGGTGGTTGGAGCTACGTTGCTGGTTGATTCCCACATGGGCCAGTGAGCTGCGCCCTCTACAGCTAAGATTGTGAACAACTCTCCCTTGAGCTGGGCTGCTGTGAGCAGCCGGTGGCCAGCGTGAGTGGCCGGCAGCCAGCAATAGCTGCCATGAGCTGCTGTGAGCGGCCGACCGACAACTGGCTGGCGATTGACTGCCTCAGCAAGGGGAGCACAAAGCTCATAATACCAGCATGGGCCACGGAGCTGTGTCCTACACAACTACTAGACTGAGAACGCTTGAACCGGAATGGGCAAGGGGAGGCAGAAGAAGGGGGAAAAAAGCGGAAGAAGGGGGGGGAAGAAGTGGGGTTAGTAACAGTTCTATTCATAGGGTAGGATTTGAATCCAAGTCCCAAAACTGCCTGGCATATACTAAATAAGGGTGAAGCTCTGATTATTGGTTATTCTTCAAGCTTGTTTAGAAAAAGAGATCCACAAACGAATAATTATACAAATAGTGAAATGCAGTTGGGACAAATGCTTGCAATAACTATAGGGTCCTGAAAGAACACAGGAAGGGGGTGGGGGATAACCTGGCCTGGGGAGAACGTCTGGTCTCTTAGAAAGGGATGTTTGCACTGAGGATGAGTGGCAGCTGGCCTGGCAAAAGGGAGCAGAGGGAAGAGTGTTCCCAGGCAAGGATGGAGTGTGGACCAGAGCTGGGGCCAGAGAGGTTTGAGAAGAGGCCTGAGGAGTCAGCAAGGGTCAGGGAGCTTGGGCTTTGGGACACTGGGGTTTAAACCATGGAAGAAAGGGCCTGAGCAGGGAAGGCGCGTGAGGAGACTTGTGTTTTCATTCATTCACTCCATACATTTTTATTGACATTATACTTTAAGGCAGGCAATATTCTGGACTCAGGGAATAGAGAAGGAAACAAAAGCAGCCAAGTCTCGGCCTAGATGGAACTTATTCTAGCTGGGGAGACACAGATACATCAACATAAAACACCATAAATCATGGGATAGTGACAGGGAGCTATTTTAGGGTGGTTGGGAAGGCCTCTTTGAGGTGACGCTGGAGTGGACACCTGAATGAAGGATGGGAGCCAGCTAGGAAGATATCTGAGGAAAGCACATTCTAGGCAAACAGCAAGTGCAAATGCCCTGAGGTGGGAGTGTATCTTGTGGGTTTGAGGTATACGGAGGTGGTGGGTGGCTAGAGTGGACTAGAGAGGTAACAGGACACACATCATGGGTCCATGCATGAGGTAGGAGCCATGGGAGGGTTTACGGCAGAAGAGGGACATGATCTGACATTCAGGAGGTGGAAAGATCCTGTGGCTTTGTGTATAGAATGGAGGCAAGAAGACACGACCAGGCAAGGGAGAGTGGTGGCTTCAACCAAGGTCATGGCAGCCCCTGCCCTCCATCCCCCCCTATCCCTGCTCTCACCTGATCTTTGGCCTTGCTCAGCTCCTGGTCGAGGGCCTGGGCCAGCTCCAGTAGCAGGGCGCAAGGCACAGCTGAATCCGTGGCCCCCACAAAGGGGGCTGACCCAGATGGAAAGAGCTTTGAGTCATAATGGCAGGCAAGGGTGAGATGACGGGCAGCTCCTGGGTCCAGTGTGGCCACCACGTTGGCAAAGTCCAGTGGCCCCAGGGGCGTTGAGGCCGTGAAGGGGTCCAGTTCCACATGCCAGCCTGCCGTCAGGGCCCGCAAAGTGGCCTCCAGGAACTAGTGGCAAGAGAGAGGTGGGAGGGTGGGTGGGAACTGGGGAGGAGGTCGGGAGAAGGGCCACGTGACCTGAGCCATGCAGAGCAGTCTGGCTGATTCACAAGTCCCACTTTGGTTTAAATCATTCCTTTGACACTTCTGCTGAGTACCTACCAAGTGCCAGGTGTGGAGCGACCCTGCTTCTTGAGGCCAAGACTAATCACAGCTCACTCTTCAGTGTACCAAGCCCTGTTCTAGGAACCCTATGGGATAGGGACCGTCAATGGCTCAGTTTACCAATGAGGAAACTGACAGAGAGCTTAAGAAACTACTCCAAGGTCACACTGCAAGTGGCTGAAGTGGGTTTTGAACTCAAGCACTATTAAAATGACTCTTGATGCTGTCTGGGAGGTAATATAAGGGATGTTTCAGCACCAGCTCCGGAGCCAACCTGTCTGGGTTGAAACCCTAGGTACAACATTTACTAGCTGTGGGACTTGGGCAAAATGCCCAACTGCTCTGGGCCTCAGTTTCCCAATCTGCATAATGAATATCACATAGGTACCCACCTCATAAAACTGTTACTTGTGCTTAGCACATAGTAAGCTTTCAGTGAGGGCAGTACAGCCTAGTGGTTCTAGAGTCAGATTCGCTCCACTCAAAACTTAGTGCTTTGGGATCTTGTGCGGAAAGCCCATTTCCCAGCGGTCTGCGGAACCAGGTGTGGCCCTTTACCTTTCTGACTTGGAGATTGCCTGGGCTGCCCGGGGTCCGCACAACCAGCAGCGGGCGCAGATAAGTGTTCCAGAGACGCTGTGGGTCAAGTTGCCCCACCACCCTCCGCATTCGGGCTTCGGGGAGGCTTCCGATCAACGGGCCCTTGGGGGGCGGGGAATTGGGAAGAGAAGAGCAGAGCGTGAGAACAAACCCCATTCCGACGCTACCCCGGACGCCGTCGCCCTTAAGAAGCCGGGAATCGCAGCCTCCAGCATCGGAGGTTTCTAGGATAAATCCTACACGCAGGAAAAGTCCCTCCGAGCCCATCTGGTCCAGCCCACCCCAATCCTGAAAAAATCGAGGGGAAATCGAGGCGCAGCGAAAGGAAGGGACTCTTCCAAATAGTTGACTTAGGATTAGAACCCAGAACTCCCAGTTTTACTACTCCAGACCCTTCCTCTTAATGGGGAGCCACTATTACAGAACAAAGTCTGAAGCCTCATTCTATTGACAAGGGGCATGCGTCTTAATGACCGAAACCGCGGCACCTGCGGCTAGGGCTACACGATAAAGCCACGTCAACCTGAGACGTTAGGAAAGGGGAGACGGGTAATGAGCTCCCCCGCGGTGGCCGCGCCCCCGCCAGGCCTTACCCGCAGCTCCCGGCCCGTCGGCAGCTCTTCAGTTCGGCGGTGCCAGCCGCTCCAGATGGTGTAGAACGCGGAGGCCACGGCCAGAGCCAGCAGCAGCAGGGGCAACAGCTGCACCCGCGGTAGCAGGCGGCGACTGGGCGGTAAGGATGGCTCCAAGAGGCCGCGTTCCCCGAGCCGTAGCCGGGACCGCCCGCGGCCCCCGGGACGCATGGCAGCTTCGCCCTGAAACCGGTCCCCGACCGCGGATCGAATTTAGGCCCAGCCAAGTCCCACCCCATAGAATCACCGGACCAATGAATAACAAGAGCGGCTGCACCATTCCACCCTTCCTCAAGCAGCGAAGCCAATGGGGACTTTCGTTCTGAGGGCCCGCCTTACTGTCTCCCTGGGGCTTTTGGCGTTGGTTCCACTGAGGGTTGCACAACCCAAAAGGGAGCAAGAAGGAGTAGGCTCCGCCTCAGCGTTGGAGGGGAAGCCTATGAGAAGCGTTTGACAATGGAAAACATTCGACCTAACGGACCCAGGTCCACGCCCCTCCCGGATGTAGGCAAATGATTGGTTTTGTGGAGTCGGAAAGATCAATAGACGCGTAAATGAACCGTCTCTGCAGGAAATAGGCGGAGTCTATCCCTGAAGTGAAGAGAGGGATTGGCTTCTCGGAGACCGCGCCCCCGAAGGGAGGGCCGGCGGGCATTTGGAAATGGCGTGTCCTTTCTCGCAACCTGTGCTGTTCCACAACAAAATGATTTGAGTCGGGCCCTCCGTCTCTCTTTTTCTCTCCATTGTTGTGAACATCTGTCCTGTATAGTCCTGAATGGCCTTGAACCACTAAGCAAGGCTTTTACCTTAGCGCTGCGCAAGGCTGGCGGGGGTTGCTATGGCAATAACAGGCCACGCCCCCACAGCTAGTTGGGTTTGCGCAGGCGCCTACGGAAGTGGGCCACAGGAAGCGGAAGTCCCGCCTCTCTCGCGTTTTCTCTTCGGAAGCAGAGGAAGCGCGGAGGAAACCAGAGTGATCCGAAAGAGCAGACGCTACCACCATGTGAGGCCGGGCGAGGCTTAAGCGGCGGGCGTAGGGTGGAAGGTGCAAATTTGGTCACTGACCGGTGGAAGGGGGTGGGGAGGACGGAGGGCTGAGGCAGAGATTTTTAGGGGTAAAGTGGCGTACTTTTCTTGTGTTGAGTTTGAGAACGGGCGTGGGGCCTTTGACCCAAGATCGGTTCGGGAGAGGGAACAGCTTTATCAGATAATGGGCTGGGGGCTTTCCAAGTAATTTTAAGGGGGAACGATTTTACGAAAAAGAACTTGCGAGAGGGGAGTGCGGACTTTAAGGAACAACGATTAGAGGTGAGGGACTATCCGGATCATTTGAGCTGGAGACGGTTGGCCTTTCGACCTAATTCGCAACTTTACGGATAACGAGTCACAGGAATGATTTTACTTTATCCATTAAGTCATGATTTATTAAGTGCTCATGTATCAGGCACTGCTTTAGATATATGAGATATATCAGTGAATATCCCTCTCCAAGAAAAGTCCCCACCTGCAGCTTATGGGGTGGGAAGAGGTAGATAATTAAGGTCATGATAATAAACAGGTAAAGTATATGGTGTGTTAGGTGACCGGGGCTATGAATAAACAAACAGTAGCGCAGGGTAAAAACAATGGGGAGTGCCGATTTTGAGAGACAGTAACTGATAACTATCACAGAAGGACACATTGAGAAGGCAATACTGGAGTAAAGAAAGTGAGAGCTCGAACCACAAAGATAACTGGGGAGGCATCCAGGCAGAGGGAAAAGCCAGTGCAGAGGCCCAAGATAAAAGTTTGCCTAATACCTTAAAGGGCCACCTAGAAGGCCCCTGTGACTGGAACTGAGATTGAGAGACGTAGGGTATGGTAAAAACTTTGGATTTTACTTTTTTTAAAAAAATTTTTATTGGGAAACTGTGTTTTTCCAGGACCCATTAGCTCCAAGTCAAGTCATTTTCAGTCTAGTTGTGCAGGGCGCAGCTCAGTCGCCCATATGGGAATCGAACCGGTGACCCTGGTTAGAGCACTGTGTTCTAACCAACTGAGCCAACCGGCCGCCCGGATTTTACTTTTTTACACTGAGAAGGGAGCCACAGGATGATTTTGAAGAGTAAGATGATGTGACTTAGATCTTGGCAAAACCCCAGGACTGATCTGTGGAGAACACACTGTTGGGGAGCATGTGTGGGGTGCAGGCAGGGAGATCAGTAAGACACTAGGAGAAAGATGATGGAGATTCAGGTCGTGGTAAGAAATGGTCAGATTCTGGATATATTTGAGAGGCAGATGGCAGGATTTGCTGTCAGGTTGTAGGATGTGCAAGACAAAAAAGAGTCAAGTTAACATCAAAGTTTTTGCTCAAAGAACTGGAAAGATCGAGTTGCCATTGATGGAAATGAGGGAGGCTGTGGATAGAGTAAGTTGAGGTGGGTGGGTGTTGTGGATCACAACCTAGAACGTGCAAGATTGGAAATCACCATCCAAATGGGTATGCCCGCGAGGACGGAGCAGGAGGGTGGGTGTGTTGGGGAAAGGTTGGAGAGACACTGAGTGCCATGACCGTGACCATGCTCCAGCGCCAGGCCCTCTCACCTATGGGTTCCATACTTGCCCACTCAGGAGCCTCCTCAACAAGCCCAAGAGTGAGATGACCCCGGAGGAGCTGCAGAAGCGGGAGGAGGAGGAGTTTAACACGGGCCCACTCTCCGTGCTCACGCAGTCGGTCAAGAACAACACCCAGGTGCTCATCAACTGTCGCAACAACAAGAAGCTCCTGGGCCGTGTGAAGGCCTTTGACAGGTGAGTGCCTGGGTCTGTTCTGTTCAGGCTGGAGAAGCGGTCCCAGCTCCCGTCCGAGGCGCCTAAAGACCAGGTTTCTCAGAAGCCAGGGGAGTGAACGTCTTAAAACCCGCTGCCCCTCCAGCTGTGCAGTACAGTGGTTATGGGCATATACTTACGAGCCAGTCCTCCTGGGTTTGTGTCCCAACTCTGTTCTTAGCAGCCACATGACCTTCGGCAAGTGACTGTCTCGTCCATCCAGTGGCAGTAATCGTGGTGTTTGCAAAGATTCAGTGGCTTAATACATGGGAAGTGTAGTCAGTCACTAGAAGTACAGCATCTGGCACACAGTATGCTGTTACCTAGTTATTACATAATACGAGTGTGCACCCATGCCAGGTACTGTTTTAGGCTCTGGAAAGACCGCAATGACTAAAATACACATGGTTTCTGTACTCAGGGAGCTTATGGTATAGATAGGGAAGCCGACAGCAAATAATGTGTCAAAAAGACAAAAGATGAGAACTCATATGAAGAAAAGTGAAGCCAGGTAAGGGTATGGAGTACGGGGCAGGGGGTACTGTCTTTGATGGGTAATCAGAGCAGCCTCCTGGGAAGAGGCAGCAGTGAACAGACCTGAATAAGAGAAAGGCGTAAGCAAGGGTCTAAGTGTTTCAGCCAGAGGGAGCGACTAGGAGTTTTTCTGTCCGGGCTTCCGTTTCCTTATAATACCCCTCAGAGAACAGTTGTAAGGACTGAATGATACTGTGTATGATGAAGAGCAAAGGGCTCTGTACCTAATACATGACAAATGCTCAGTAAACATAGAAGCTGCGTGGTTAGCATCTGGGAAGCGCTTTCTTCACTGTAGTGTGCTGAGGCTTGATTCTGGAATGTTCTGGCCACTAGCTATTATGTGACCATGGACAAGTCTTTCCCTCTGAGCCTCAGTTTCCTTTTGAGTAAAAGGAGAAGAACAACAGGAAGCACAAGGAGGCAGATAGATCTGGATTTGAACACAGGCTCTGTCACCTCCAAAGTTTATGGTCTGGGCTGAGTTCCCATCATCCCACTGTGTTTAGTTCCTGCCCTAGACGTGGGAAATAACATCTCCTGGGTGAGGTGCAGTGAGGATGGCTTAATGCTTAGAAAGTGCTCAGAAGAGGCCTGTGCGCGTGGTGCTTGCTCAATAGGTGGTGGTGTGTGTGTATATATATATTTATTTTATTTTTATTTTTTCAAACTTGATTTTAAGTGTGTTTTTCCAGGACCCATCAGCTCCAAGTCAAGTAATTTCAATCTAGTTGTGGAGGGCGCCGCTCACAGTGGCCCATGTTGGGGATCGAACCGGCAACCTTATTGTTAGCACTGCGCTCTAACCAGCTGAGCTAACCGGCCGCCCCTATATGTATTTGTTTTAAATTCTTTTTTTCTTTTAAGGTGACTCTTTCTCTTTTTCCCCTAGTTCCTCCTCTGCTCCCATATTAGTCTCCTACCTTAGTATGTATCCTGCCACGTTTGACTCGCATACGTACCTATATGTAGGGAGTCCTTTTGGTGTTAGCTAGCAGCTTTATTGAGGTATAATTGGCCTGTCCTAATACAAAATAGTTTTTAAAATAGAATCTTCCTTGGGCTCGTAGGCATCTTGTTTTTCATACGTATCAGTGGTCAGAGGACATCGTTGCAAGTCAGCTGAGATGTTCTTAACCACCTTATTTACTTACTTCATTCTGTTGCTTTCTTGTGAGCAGTGTAATGCGCAGTTGAAGCAAAATTCAAAAGATATAAAAGGCGCCCAATGAAGAGCAAGTCTTTCCTCCCCACCCCCCAACTGCCGTCCCCAGGGACCTCACCATGGCCAGTCTCTCGGGTCTCCTCCTAGAGTGTCGCTTGACTATATCACACGTATAGCTATTCATATATATAGATACCGTATAGGAGGATGTTTTTTCTGTTTATTTTTGAATCACTGCTAATGGCATAGCACACAGTTTTATTTTTATTTTTATTTTTTTAAATTTTCATTGGGGAATATTGGGGAACAGTGTGTTTTTTCCCAGGACCCATCAGCTCCATGTCAAGTGGTTTTCAGTCAAGTTGTTTTCAATCTAGTTGTGGAGGGCGCAGCCCACTGGCTCATGTAGGAATTGAACCGGCAACCTTGGTGTTATGAGTGCTGCACTGTAACCGCTGACCCAACCAGCCACCCCAGCACAGTGTTAGACCTTGGCTTTTCCCCTTAATACATTAGGTTGGTGCAAAAGTAATTGTGTTTTTTGCAATTGTTTTTAACCTTTTAAATCACTCTTAACTTTTGCACCAACCTAATACCTCAGAAATGTTTCTGTACTGGAATGCTACTTCTTTTTTAACTTATTTTCTCTAAATTGGTAATCTGTTCACATAATTCCAAAAACAGTAGTAACAGTCCAATGAGAGGTTTCCATCTGGCTTGTTTCCAGTCTCCATAGGTCATTCCACTGCCACCATTTTTTCCTTACCACTTGGTGATATTTCTGTGTATCCGCCTATCCCTTCGCCTTGCTTTAGTTTTGCTTCATAGCAGTTACCACCACCTGACAGCACATTACAGGTCTCTGTTCACTTGCTTAGAGTCCTTCTCCCCTCACTAGAATGCATACCCCCCCGAGGGCAGGGATAGCGTATTTTAATTCTTTGCTATAGTCATTGTATTTGTCGAGTGAGCAGATGCATACTATTACCACATGTGCCCAGCTGGCGCCCTGAGGACGGGGACAAGGCAGGACTGCAGGGGAGGTTCATGAGCTGCCCCAGGGGCCTCTGGTTGTCCAAAGAAAAGCAGCTCCTTTGCTGACGCCTCCGAAATACTCGGAGTTAAAAAGCACCATTTTGTTGGCCTTCCCCCTGTGCCGGGCCCTATTCCTTCACAGGAAGGCTGTGTTGCTTCATGTCATTAATATCTTCACAGCAGCCCTATGAGGTGGGCACCGTGAATGTCTCCATTTTACAGAGGAGGAAACTGAGGCACACAGGGGTGAAGGCCTTTACCCGACCTCGACCTGAGGATTGGCAGAGGTGGCGTCTTGGCCCGGGTCCTACACCCTCCCCCAGCCGGGCAGTCCGAAGGCGGCCCCCTCACTCACGGGGCCTCTCCATCCCCTGTCCCCACCAGGCACTGCAACATGGTGCTGGAGAATGTGAAGGAGATGTGGACGGAGGTCCCCAAGAGTGGCAAGGGCAAGAAGAAGTCCAAGCCAGTCAACAAGGACCGCTACATCTCTAAGATGTTCCTGCGAGGGGACTCGGTCATCGTGGTCTTGCGGAACCCCCTCATCGCTGGCAAGTAGGGGCCTCCTCCCGCCGCCAGAACTCGCTCCCCTGTCGTGCGGAGACCTGCCCTCCCAGATGGGAATAAAAGTCCTGTGTTTTTTTCTAGTGGCCTCTGTCTGTTCCCAGGGCCTTGTGAGTGGGGTGGCCTTGGGGGGAGGGAGGCCGCTGGGTATGGGGCCGAGCGCTGGGATCAGGACCTCTGAGCAGGTGAAGAGGCCCTGTCTGTGTCCCGTCCAGGCCTCAGTTTCCCCGTTTGTGAAGTGAATCAGATAAGGAAAGCTTTTGCTTTTTTCCTATTTTCTATTTTCTACCTTTACCTCGTCACCCTGTCTCTCCTTTCTCCCTCTTAATGAGTCAGCCTTGCTTGAAATTTCTTCCGGTCTTTTTTTCCAGTTGTTCAGTCAGGAAACATTCCCCAAGTGCCTCTTCTGTGTCCAGCTCTGTGTTGCAATGCTGTGGACGCATCAGTGCCCGGGAGAGCTCCCGACCTGCCCTCACTGACAGTAGGGGGTACACATTTAAAGCACTTGGTACCCAAATACTA
Organism: Rhinolophus ferrumequinum; assembly: GCF_004115265.2. Classification (NCBI taxonomy): domain Eukaryota; kingdom Metazoa; phylum Chordata; class Mammalia; order Chiroptera; family Rhinolophidae; genus Rhinolophus; species Rhinolophus ferrumequinum. The sequence continues at coordinate 41,994,056 of NC_046298.1, read as the reverse complement.
ATAGCAATCATGCTATCACCTGCTGAGCTGTTGGGGTGCCAGCCCTACCCCAGTGCTGTTTAGACTTCCTCCCAACCCCTCTGAGCAGGCACTATTATTTATTACCTCCAATTTCCAGAAGAAGGAACTGAGGCACAGAGAAGTTGTGTCACTTCGCAGGGACACCCAGCCAGGAAGTGGTGATGCTTTGATTCAAGCTCATCCTGTTCCTGAGCCTGTGGCTTAACCCCTGAGCTCTGCTGCCCCTCAAAGTAGAACCTGATTACTCTTGAGAGAAATTCTCTGACACGCTTAGGGAAATAGAGGTGAGAAAGGGGGCCTTACTAATTGGGGAGATTCCTCGGGTACACATCGGGCTTTCCCCAGCCCAGATCTCTGTGTTCTGTCTCTGCCTGCATCTCTCTGTCCTCAGATAGGGCTGACCGCCAGGTGGCTGCAGGAATTGGAAGGCCTGAGGTCAGGGTCTTTGACACTGAACTATGAAAGGTACAGCCTGAGTTACCCTGTAAGCCCGGTAGTGGCAAAGCTGGGCACCCTGCAGCAGAAGAGGGTCTGACACACACAGGGCGACAGCTGTGGGATTATAAAGTCGCACGTTTACCGGGTGGTCTAATTGGAACTTCCATCTGTGGGGTAGATACTAGAGCCATCCCATTTTACAGATGAGAGAGCTAAGGCCCAGAGAGGGTAATGACTTGCCCAGCGTCACTCAGCAAATGATAGAGCCACGTTCAGACTTAGGAAGCCAGGTCCTTATGAACAGTCTTTACCATGGGGCAGCAGGATAGAGCCACAATATTCTGTAAAGTGGAAGCAGTGGTGCTGCTGCGGGAGACATCCCTGGCAATTAGATTCACGTGCAGGAGCAAGGACAGATAAGCCCTGGAGTCACAGACCTGTGTTCATATCTGTCCCACCTGCCCCTGGTTGTTGATGTGTCCTTCCTGGGAGATGGAACTTGGTTCCCCTGCCTTGCAGGCTGGTGGCAAAGATTCCAGCCTGGCACCCTGCTTTGTGTCAATCTGAATTTCCGTCCGCACCTTTCCACCCAGCTCCTTGCCCAAATGGTTCCTGATCACCTCTGGCTTCAGTGGTGAAGGTGAAAGCAGAGGCTGCGGGAATAGCACCAGGTTTAATGTGGAGCTATTTAACGCTGTGGCAGCAGCGTTTAATGTGCATTATGCCTCAGACAGTAACCTAAAAGGAACTCATTGGACTCTCAGGCAAGGTACCATCATTACATCCATTTCCCAGAAGTGGAAACTGAGGCACAGGGAGGCTGAGAATTTCCCCAAGTCACACAGCTAATAAGTAGCCAAACTAAGATTTGAAGCAGGCTGTGGCCTGCAGCTTTACTCCTACATCACCTTTCTAGAGAAGCAGCCCTCAATATGTTTGGCACGCGTGTGCACCCGTTCCTTTTACTTGTACACATTGCAAACAGTTAAATTATCAGGAAATCGTACGAACATCTCCAGTTGGGGCTTTCTCTTAGGCAGTGACGACAGTGGCAGCACGATATTCATGTTCTCATGGCAACGTGGCTGAAGATGCACAGTGCTACCCTCCAGGGTGTGCGAGGCCACTCTAGGCACCCAGCCCTGCAGCCCGCCTCAGTCATTTCCCTTTATGGCCTGGCCAAGAAGATTCACCCCACACAAAACCCCACAGAAAACAACTGTTTCTCATGCTTTATTTACAAGGGCCCTACCCTAGGCCCTACCCTCCCCGAGCCCACAAGAGGGATCCAGCAGGGGCACCTCATGCTTAAAGGACTGAGTTTATCTGTCCAGGGAGCTGGGGACCCGAAGGAAAAGAACAACACCCAGGTACTAACTGAATCTAAGTGTGTGTGGAGGGGGAAGGATTTAGGACTGAGGGTCTTGTGTGTGTACAGGTGGTCCAGCTACAATGAAGCTGTTGGCTTCCCCTCCATTTCCCAGTTCCCAGGGGCTGCCCAGGAGGGGGCTGGGATGTGTGGCCTCACTCCCCAGCTAGCAGTGGTCCTGGCCTCTCTGGATGTCAGTTTTCGGCTCTGAGCTGCCCTGAATTGCCCGTGTTTATATCTACACACTGAATCCTCTCTGGACCCCAGTGCCGCTCACATTTCTGTCTCCAAGTCTGACCTTCCCTGTGAGCTCCAGACCCTTAGTCCCAGCTTGGTTCTCCCCACCCTGAACCCCATCTCCCTCTCTCCTCTCTCCACTGTCCCAAACCTAGGAATCTTCCTGGACTTCTCTGCTTACTACACTTTCCTCATGCGATACATAGCCAAATCCTTAGTTCTACCTTTAAAACAGCTCTCAAATCCAACCACTTCACAGCCCTCCGTGGCCACCACTCTGGTCCAGCCACCGTCAACTCCCACTGGCAGTCTTTGCACTAGGCTCCCAGCTTCCATCCCCGCCCCTAATAACGTGATCCCCCCACAGGGCAGACAGAAGGATCTGTTTAAAACATGAGCCCATGAGATGCTCCTGCTAAGAATTTTCAGTGCACCTGGAATAAAATCACCACTCTCGTGCCCCTGCCCACTTCTCTCTCCCTTTGTGTTGGCTCTGACTCATCCCACTCCAGCCATGCAGGCCACCTCTCTATTCCTAAGACACGTCTAAGCTCCTACCTGCCTCAGGGCCTTTGCAGGTGCTGTTCCTTCTGTCTAGAATCTTGTCTTCCAGTTCTCAAAGCTGCCTCCTTCACCTCTTGCAGACATGGCTTAAAAATGTCACCTCAGAGATGTACTTCCAGACCACCTTAATTCCCCTTCGAATTTTTCTTCATAAGCCATTCCACAGCGTATGTGTAACTTGATGTATTGCCTTCACGGTCTGTTTCACACTGAATTGTGAACTCTAGGAGGACAGGGCCCTTGTCCTCTGTTTCCTTAACCCTCATTTCCCCAGCGCCCTCCACACACGGCTTGGTATACAGTAGGCGCTCAATAAATACATGTTAACTGAACACAAGAATCCCACTGCCTAGCAGTAACTTTCCAAGACCGGGCTAGCAGCATCCCCGGGCCCTGGGAGGGTTCCCGAGGACGGGACGCGGCCCGTGGCGACCTGGCCGAATCCAAAGCCCAAGGGCAGGGTCCCTGAGGCGCGCTCCGGGGGCTGGCGATGCTCCTCGCTGAGACTGCGGCGCAGGCGACAGCGGTGCCATCCGCGGCGGACCTCCGACTGCACCTGCACAACCGAAGGGCGCTCAGAGGCAGTACCAGGCGCGCCGTTCCCTGCGGAGCCGCCAGAGGGCGCGGGCGGCGGGGCGGGGCTCTCCCTACCTCCTTGTTGATGAAGCAGTAGAGGACGCTGACCAGCAAGCCCTGCCAGAAGAGGCGCGCGGTTAAATCGGGGTGGGGATTATAAATACCCCTTTAAGAGCTCGGACCCTTGCCAGGCCCCAGACCACTTTGGCTGCCACCCTGCTCCCAGACTTTTGCAGTCACCTCCCTGGCTCTCGGCTCCTCCCCTTGTCCTCTCTGGTTTGCTGATCAATAAAGTGGTTAAGAACAGGGGATCCTGGATGTGATAACCGCTTCCCTACTTTCTTCCCCACTTGGGCAAGCTGCTTAATCCCTTGGGCCTCAGTTTCTTCATCTGGAAAATGGGGTAGTATAATGGTGGTTGTGAGAATTGAGGTATTAATATGCAAGAAGTTGTAGTGCCTGACACATAGTGTTAAACCTTTTCCTTAATTTCATTATAACTTATCTTACCATTATTATATATGATATAATCATTATTAATAAATCAACTTATGATTATTTACTTAATTTTAATTGTTAATGATTAATTCTTAAATTAATAATCATTAGTTGTGTTATATTTGTATAAATGTATGTTTTACATATGAATTTAAATAAATAAAAAACCGTTTATAATTAATAAATCACTTGATACATTAATACAAATCAATTATTTATATGTTATTGTTAAGATATTACTTGTCCTATCTCCTCCTTGCTCCCGCTGGCTCCCTCTCCCACAGGGATGCCAGCCTTCCACCATCACCACAGGTACTCTCTGCCACCTCAGGGATCTTGCACTTGAGATTTCTCTTCCTGGAACATTTCCTCAAAATATCTGTCTCCCTGGATCCGTCACCTTCATCCAATCTCTGCTCCCATATCTTCTTTTTAGGGAGGCCTTCCCTGACCCCCTGTCTGTAACCATTCTTCTTTGATCCTCAGCTCTATTTTCTTGCTTCGCCCCCCACCCCCTGCCTTCTAGGCACATCTCACCATCTGCTATTCTGTATATTTCACTCACCTAGCTTGTTTAGCATCTGTCTCTCCCACTAGAGGGTAGGGACCATTTTGTTCTTGGCTCTATCTCCCCATAGTAAACCTGGAAGGGTGCTTAGCATATAGTAAGTTTTTCATAAATGTTTGCTGAATTTAATGAATGAACAGCCTTGTGGGGAGACACTACTGTTGTCCCCACTTTAGAGATGAGAAAACTGAGGCCCAACGAGGTAAAGCATAGTAGGGACTAGGGCAGAGCAAGCAAGTTCAGGTCAGTTTTAAATTTTGGAGTGAGTGCCTCCTTACATCTTGCGCTTCAAGCACCTCTCTTGCCTCACCCTAGCTTCTACCCTGATGTGAAGGCCACAGAGCTGGGAAGTGACAGACCTGATTTGGCCCCATCCCGGTCAGGTCTCAAAGCCCCTGATCTCCACCAAGAGGCAGTACAGCCGAGACCACCCATCTGTCTAGGTTCCTGCTGCCTCAGCTCATCACAGCGCTAGGTCAGTATTTTGTGTGGAATGAATGAACCGAACCCCATCGTCACATCCCATTCAGTGGCCGCGCCGGAGGATGACTGTAGCCGTCCTGCCCTTGTGGGGAGAAGGGCCATACAGGTCGAAGGATGTAGCCCCTGTGCCCAGCCTGAGCACCTGGAAGGAGCTGAGGACGATCTCAAAGCTGAGCTTGGCGAAGCGCAGGGTGCCCCGGGCCTGTTCCTCTGTCACGGGAGCAAACACCACCTCGTGGACACCCAGCAGGGGCACCAGCGTCAGCGTGGAGCGAGCCAGCCTGGGGGTGGCAGTGGTAGAGGGTGGCAGTGGTCCCGCAGCCCCGGATCCCCCATCTTACACCCGGAACCTTTCCCCTTCGTTCTTACTGTCCTCCCCCCCCACCTCAGCCGGTAGTCCGGGCAGCGCATCTGCCGTGTCCTCAGCTTGGACACGAGGACGCCAAGAATGCGGATAAAGATGAAGAAATTAATCTACGGGGAGAAACAGAAGCTGACCTAGCCCGACCCCGTCCTGGGAGGCAGAGGGTGGAGCCCCGCTTCCCAGGATGGGAAATCCCTGAGGACGGCCTGGAGGAGGCGGGGCGGGCCGTACCAAGATGGCCATGAGGATAGGGGTACGTATGATCCACCAAAAGGCCTTAACATCGTTTCGCTCCCAGCACCTGAAGGAAGGGTTTTAGAGTTGAGATTGAAAACCATTAGTTGCACAAGATCTCTCCTTCACTCTCCAGGCCCCGCCCACCTTCCTTAATGCCACACCCACATTCCTTTAAAGCCCCGCCCGCTACTATACAGGTCCCGGTCCTCATCCCGCCCCTTCCAGTAGTCTACGAACACGATCTTTCCAAGCTCCCAGCCCTTTAGAACCCCACCCACATCCCCTCCAAGCTCCCAGGTGACACCGGAACCACCCCACGTTTCCATCACACCCCTCCCGTGTCCCTTAAAGCCCCGCCCACCTCCCAGGCCCAGCCCCAGACCCCGCGACTCACTGCGTGTTCTCGTACAGGTACCTGACGATCACCCAGGGAATGACGAAAAGAGCGGGGGCCCCTGTGCAGACCCCGACCCCCCCCCACCCCGCCGCAGCTGTCAGAGCGCGCACGGGCCCCGCCAGGCCCAAGACCCGCGGAATTCCCACGCCGGGGTGGGGAGGCAAAAGACTAGAGACGGGAGGAAACCTGAGGCAAACCAGCAGGGTAGTGGGGCAACGGAGGCGCGCTGGGCTGGGCAGGAGACAGGGTCGGGGCTCACCCCAGCCGAGGAGCAGGTAGTAGCGGAAGTGGCCCCCTTCGGAGCCTCCCACAAGCACCAGGAGTCTGTGCAGGTAGATGCCCTCCACCAACAGCCACGTGTAGTTGGCGCCCACGCAGTACTGGGTCACAATCTGGGCTGTTCGGCAGGCGACTAGAGCCTAGGAGGGGTGGCCAGACAGGGAGGTTGCAGTGAGGGCCCCCCAGGTGCCCCAAACCTTCCACCTGGTTGTCCTTCCATCCCCATCTCTTGCCATCAAATATTCTCCTCCCACACTACATCACCAAAGGATGGGATCTGTGGTTGGTTTCTCTCAACATACAAGAAGTCTCCCACTCTACCCTCTTAAACAATTGATATCATCTTCCATCTGGCTATCAGAATTCCCCCCAGAGCCCCCAAATATGGCCTCACCCACCCCATTCTCCTAAGAATTGAACTCAACTACTCCACCGATCCAAAGGTTTCTCCCATTTCATCACCCCTCTCCCACCAGCATATGGACTCTCCCACGCCTGGTTCCCTAACAATTGGCGTGGCCCAACTCATCACCAGATACTTTTTCTTACCTCTGCCCCCAGTCTCTAGTCTCTCCCACCTTGTCTCCCAGTAACAAACTGGTATCTACCAAATCCTCCCCCACCAGTTAGCCTCTCCCATCCTGTCTCTTCCTCATCTCCAGTAGAAGACTCTTTCATTGATGGAAAAGTCCAATGATGGGTAAGATAATGAAAGAAAGGGAATGGAAAATTCCAGTAAAGGAGGTGATGGTGTCAATAATGGAGGAAGCTGAGTTGGGAGGGCCCCTCTCCAAATGTGTTTGGAGGGGTCAAGAGAGAGAGACTGTTGATAGTGTAGGAGGTGATAAATAGATTGGGAAACTCCTAGCCCCACCAGAGGGGCAGAATCCCAATATGAGAAAGAGGGATGAAGCTCACTCACCTGGTTCCACAGGACAGGGGCCTGGCCCCCAGGGGAGGGGCCAGGTGGAGGTAGCAGCCGGTCTCGGGTGAGGATGGCTGCCGCCCGCAGCATGAAAGATGTGAACAGGTTGATGTGGACGTAGTTGCGAGTGCAGTGCAGCCGCCTGCGGGGTTTGGGAAGCAGTCTGGAGACCCCTGGAGACCTGTCCCCACTATCTAGAGCCCCTTAAACCACCTCATGGCCCGTCTTCCCACAGAACCACCATTGGGTGCTTGTTGATGGTGGAGTCTGACCATTCCATCTTACTGGGCAAAGTGGGGCCCAGTCACTGCCGCTGCCGCTCCAGGCTGGGGTGTCCCACCTGAAGAAACTCAAGATGAGCAGGGCCAGCAGCAGTGTGGCCAGTGACAGGGAATAGCCGACAGTGTACACAATCTGTAGCCGTTCCAAGATCAGCCTTTGGTCCTGTGGGGGTGGGGGACAAAGGCACAGAGCTCAGCTCTTCCCCCAGGACCAGAAGGGGCTAGGTATCTACCAAATCCTCCCCCACCAGTTAGCCTCTCCTATCCTGTCTCTTCTGCTCTTTGTTCTTGCCCAGCACCCCAATTTTCTCTCAGGGATCCAGCTACTCTTATTTGAGTGGGACTGACTTTACCACTCAGCTCCAGGGCTGGATATGTGACCAGCCAATCAGAGCATTATATCTACCCCCCCACGTCCCCATCGCCATGTCACACACACACACACACACACACACACACACACACACACACAGAGTGATTAGTCCAGGGTGGGCATATGACCCAAACCAGGCCAATAAGAGTCAGTCCTGGGACATTATTATGCTGGAGCTATTGAGAACGAAGTTCAATCTCCGCAGTGTCGCTTGGTTGGTGGGATGTGAGCCTGGTGCTAATGGGGAACACCTTTTCCACCCCACAGAAAAGATGAGGCCAGAACAGAAAAAACAGGCATGATATGGTGAGAGACAAGAGATTCCTGACATCATTTGAGCACCTAGATCCAGCTGTGCCTGAGGCTGTAGCCTTCTACTTTTCAATCACAGAAGCCAGTACATTTTTTTCTCCATCATCAAGCAAGTTTAAGTTGAGTTTCTGTCCCTTGGAACCCAGAGCTCTGAACAGTACAAGGGGTTTCAGGCTCGGTATGAGGATGCTGCCTTTTCACCTTTCCTTGGATGTTCAATCTGAATCTCTAACCTATTTTTACCTGAAAGGTCTCATTCTTCTCTGGGTTCTCACACTGAGAATGGTCTCTCCAAGGTCCCCATTGGCCATCACTGCCACACTGGCGGAGGACAAAGCCCGCAGCCACTGTAGGGGATCAGAGGCACAGAGAAAGAGATGGAGACAGAAAGACCAACTGTGATAAAAAGGCAGAGAGAGAGAGAGAGAGAGAGAGAGAGCCAAAGTGATGGTGATGATAAAAACCCTCATATAGCATTTTACACGTATTAATTAATATTCATAAGAAGCCCATGGAATAGGTACTGTCATCAATCCCATTTTACAGATGAGGAGGTTGAGGCATAAAGAAGTTAAATAAACTGTCCTGGGCCACATAGCTAGTTAGGACAGGAAGACCAGGATGCCCAGAGACAGACTCAGAAAAGAGAAAGTAAGAACCCGGTGGTCCTCAGAGATACAGAGACAGAGACAGAGGAGGGGCATTAGGTGACAGAGCCAGGATCAGGGTGACCCAGCCAGGGTTGGACATACAGGAGGAAACACCCAGACAGAGAGGAGCAGGAGATGGGGTGTAGGTGAGCTTTGAGGGAGTGGTGTCTGGGGCAAGAGTTAGGAGCTGTTTGTTTCAGGGAGAGCCTGGGGGCCACTCACCATGGCGATACCAGGGCAGGTACCAGGGGCAAGACGCACGGGCAGTGGCGTTAGGTGCAGCGTAGTCCCAGCAGACGTACATGTCGAAGGACCCGTTGCAGGCGAGGCCTGGGGTGGGCGTGGGGGTCAGATGTCGGGGGACCTACTGCACCCTGAGCCCAACGCTTCTCCCCACCTTACACACAACAAGCCCGGCCCTAGCCCCGCCCACCTAGAGTGGTCCATCCCTGCTTCTCCACAGCTCTGTCCATCGCACCCCGAGGCCGCGCCCATCCTTCCAGCCTCACTCTCGGCTCTGCCCCCACCCCATGCAAGTTCCCAGTGCACGTGCTTCCCACTCTGCGAGGCCCTTCCTAGGCTCCACCCCAAGCCCCACCCCCTTCGCGCTTCATTTCAGGCTCTACCCATTCAGTGCAGCCCGACCCAAAACCCTGCCCATTTCAAGCTTCTTTCCAGGCCTCTCCCACTAATCCGAGTTTCTCCCCAGACCCCACGCTCTCAGCTCTAAGTCTTTCCCACCGAGGCCAAGCCCACCCAGGCCTCTCCAACCCAGCCCGCATCTACCCCAGACATCTCCTCTCTCAGGCCCCGCCCGTTAGTCCTAGGCCCGCCCCAAGCCCACCCCTCTCAGCCCCAGCCCTTCCCATCCACCCAGCCCACCCCTTCCCCACTCCTACCCGCTGGGGACTCCGCTGTCTCCAGCGTCTCCTGGCACTCCCTGCGGTAGCGTTCCCAGCGCTGGTACAGCTCCCCCGCCGTCTGCCCCTCAGAGCCTGTCTACGGAAAGAAAGAAGGGAGGACCCCCCCGACCGACACCCGCTCCCAGATGGTGTGGGCCAGACACCCGAGAGGGACTTAGAGGGGGGGCTGTTCGCTTTGCCCAGTCTTGGGTGGCTGAGAAACCTCTTCTAACTCTTGTGGGGTACCTAGAAACCACCAGGGGAGTTGCTGTGGGGGACTGAACACCTCCAGGAAAATTAGGGGAGTGGCTGGAAATCATCAGGAGGATTTGAGGGCGAAAGAAGAGAGACTAGAGAAACAACCATCAAAACTTGAATCTTGGCAAGTGGGGCAGTCTTAAAACTCTCTCGGCAGTGGGGCAAGACTTAAAACCGCCCCCAAATCTCCCTCCAAGCCTTGAACTCCTATAGCAACTCGAGTCCTCACCTCTGCCATCCAGAGCAGTGGTCCCCACAGCGAGAACAGCAGTAGCAGCCGCCAGGACGGGCAGTTGGTCATCGTGAGGGCGGCGGGGCATGGGGAGCGAGGAGGTTCGGTCCTTCGGACGGGGGAGCAGCTCGGCCTGGAGGGTCCAAGAGCAAAATCCGGAGCCTCTGCCCTCCGCCCTAGAGCCACTCGGCTCCGGAATTCATACACGCGGACTCAGAGCCAGCGCCCCCCGCTGTCCACACACGTGAGAATTTGGGGGGAGAGACGCGTGAGGAGGGGGCGAGGCTGGGATTCGACACGTGATTCCGGGGCTCACCCCCAGCTGTTTCTGGAGCAGCGGCTGTGGAAGGGGGGGTGTTTGCTGAGGGCGCGGTTGCCCTAGAGCTGCACTGGGCGGAAGCACTAATGTCAGAGGGAGTCTAGACCTAGAGACTACGGGGAACCTGGGGACCATCTTGGAAAGGAGGGCACAGAAACCGTCAGGCATGGAAATGACCCTCGGAGTTCCCACTCTCCGAGCCCAAAGGGTTTTCAAATCGCAGATAGGAACCCGACCTTATAAACTTTCCTCGCTGTGGATAAAGCCTGAGTGGATTGGACAACCCTCTCCTTAGCGACTAGAGAGGCGTCAGACCCTGGGCTTAGGTTTGTAGGGACCCATATGTCTGGACATTGGTCTAACTCCCAACACCCCCCATCTAGCACCATGCAGGGAAAGCGGGGGCCGGCAGGATCTCACATGGAGCCCCAGAAAGACAGACGCGAAGTCAGAGATGCATGAGACAGAAATATAGAGACAGAGATACATGGAGATAGAAGAGACGCACAGCAAGAGACCAGAAACCGAAAGACAGAGGCAGAAATGTGGGCTAGGAGACAAAGAGAAGAGAGACATGGGAGAGAGACACAGAAAATGGAGGAAAGAGAGATGGAGGTACAGAGCTATCAAGAGACTAAATAGAAATTGGGATGGCCGGCAGCCGGCGAGAGCTGCCGTGAGCTGCTGTGAGCAGTTGTTGACCGACGACAGGCAACCGACTGCCTCAGCCAGGGGGGAGCGCAAGGCTCATAACACCAGCATGGGCCAGGGAGCTGGGTCCTACACAACTAGGCTGAGAAACAACGGCTTGACTAATAACTTATGTGGACATTGTTTTGGGCTTGATAATTTGAAAATTAATAAAGTGAATGGTCATCTTGTGAACACTGAAAAAAAGAAAGGAATTGGGAGACAGAGACAGAGAGGAGGAAGAGATTGTGGGCACAGAGAGACAGAAAGACATAGTCACAGGCTAAGAAACAGAGAGAAAGATAGGGACCCAGAGACTTGAGGGGGACATGGGGGCTAGGATAGGGAGAGCCCTCACCTGTCCTGCGGCTGCCTCCGCTGCTGCCTCCACTGTCTCGCCTGGGCTCTGGAATAGGTGACAGCCTGTGGTGGTGGGAGGGGGCGGGGCCAGGGCGGGCCAGGGAAGGAAGGGGGGAGCTCTGGGGCAAAGACCCAGAGCAGGGGGCCAGTCACTTGTGAGTATCACAGTCACTCAAGATCACGTGGGAGAGCAGTCACGGAGTCATCATCCTAAGGATCCCCCCAATACACAGTCTCTCATAGTGTCCCACCCAGCCATCGCCCACAGAGCTGCAAGCAGTCACGCAGTCAGTCACAGGCACAGTGTCACATATAATCCCATTCACTTAGCCACAGAGAGGCTCAGAACAGAATCTCACAGACTGTTCCTCACAGTCATTCATAGTCATACAAGCTACAGTCACACCCAGAGAGCCAAGGTCTCTCACCCAAAGGTTGACAGTCATTCACAATGACACACAGCAACATATATGGGGCGTGGACTCCTCCACTCACACAGTGACACAATCACAACGTTCCATAGTTCCAGTGATATTGTGTCAATCACACATTCATGGAGGTCACATCACCAGCTGTCTCCCCCACTGGCCTGTGTGCCCTGTGAAGACAGGGCCAGGGCGTCTCTGTCACCACTGGGTCTTCAGCGTCATTCAGCACAGGTTTGGGCACAGCAGAAAGGCTCAAAGAATGACTGTTGATGAGATAAATGAACAGTTATATGGTTTCTCACATAGTCATATACTCCTTTTTTTTTTTTTTTAATTTAAGAAGGGCGCAGCTCACAGTGGCCCATGTGGGGATCATACTGGCAACGTTGTTATTAACCCCATGCTCTAACCAACTGAGCTAATCAGCCACCCCGATATACTCCTTTAATGACACAATCTGAAGGCTACACACAATGTTACACAACCACACACATTGTTTCACACTTCACATAATCACCTACAGGGTCTACAGTCACATCCCAACAACACACATTCCCCATCACTGAGGCACACACTTTCACAGGCTCCCAACGTCACCTTGTCACACTGTCACCCTCACAGTCACATCAAGTGCCATGGTTGTACAGATATACCACTCTCTCCATCACAGACTCACCCGCACGCACAAGGCACACGGGATCACATACCAACATCCCCCAATCACACACAAACCCACAGCCTCACATGGTCTCATGGCCACAATCACACTGACTCACACACCTCACAATCTCCACTTCCAGTCTCTTCCTTTGCCCTAAAATATGGGGCACATCTGTACATGTAAGAGGTAGGACTTAGACAGGGAGTCCCAGCTCTCAGTACTCTCATCCCCCTTTAACACAAACCACCAATTCATGCACATTAATCATGCTATTAACATTTGTGAGCACACACTCCCCTGAGACTTATAAGATAAGTGGGTCAGAGGCCAGTCTGCCCATTTTGCAGAGGAGAAACTGAGGCCCAGAGGCTCCAGGAGGGGCAGGGAGTAAGGGATGGCGTGAGGTCCAGCACCAAAAGGAGACAAGTTGGGGGAGGGGAGTGACTTGGGGGGGTCCTGGCTTCCTGGCCTCCAGCTGGCCTCCCTGCTCTCTGCCCTACATTCCTGGCGCCCTTTGGGTCCTGGGAAAGGCTCAGTTCACGGGGAGAGGGAAAGGGGTCAGAGATTGCCCAGCACCTCGGCACCTCGGGGAGAGGCTGGGATTGGGAGGGAGTCTCTCCTTGGCCCCCAGAGGGCCTAGGGGTCTCTCTGGTGGGACTGGGAAGGTGGAGGGGGAAAGGCTGGAATGGAGGAGGGGAGAGAAAAGAAGGGAGGGAGAAGCAGAGGAAGGGAATTGAGGTGGTGAGAGAGACAGGAAAAGAAACCAAGAAAGATCGAAGACAAACAGAGACAGGAAGAGACAGAGACGAGAGAGACCAAGAGGAGGAGACAGACCAAGAGAGACAAATGAAAAGAATTCGAAAGAGACAGAAATAAGGAGAAATGGAGAGAGAGAAACTAGGAGAGAAAAAACGGACCAAGAGAGGGAGAGAGACAGAGAAGAGGTATAAACGGAGAGACAGAGATATTGAGAGATGAAGATGGGGAGGGTGAAGGGAGAGAGAGCCTGAAAGATGAGGTCTTAGGAGAGACGACCGAGTCAGGAGCCATGGCTCATAACCCCTCAGCACCACCCCCATCAGCCCCTCCAGGAAAACACAGGGCAGAATAGCACTGGGGGGGGGGGCATGGAGGGCAGGAGGGGAGATGCCCAGGTCCCTGAGTGGCCCCCTGCCCGTCAGCCCTCCTGGGTCCTCTTCAGTCTCCCAGCGTCTGGGGAGAGGGCAGCACGGCCACACGGGCACTCTTTGGATCTTTGGAGAGAATTCCGTAGTTCTTGTGCTCAGAGCTTCCGGAAACTGCAGGTAGAGAAGCAACTGTGCCCTCTCCTCTGCCCTTCTCTCTCTGTTGTCCATTTCTATCCAGGCCACCCTCTCTCTCTCTCTCTCTCTTTGATCTGAATTTCTCCTTCCTTCTTTTCTCCAAGACCCCCCTCAGTTTGTCTATCTTCCTCTCTTGCTTGCAGAGCTGTCTTTTCTCTTTCCTCCAGTTTCATTCTGCTCCTCTGCTTATTTCTTTTGCTCTCTCTCATACTGAGATCAGCCTGTTTTTGCCTCTCTTTACACTTTCTCCTTTCTCTTCTCCTTTTTTTCCCATCTTCTTGCTGGGTGCCTATCTGTTTCTCTCTCTCCATTGCCTCTGGCCCTGGGTTTCCAGGCTGTTGTCCCCTTGCCCCCACCCCAGCAATGACCAGGCCGTGCACCCCCACTTCAGGATGCAGTGGTGGGGAGGAAGCTGGAGGGCCTGTGCCTCCCCATGGGGCTGCCTGGCCAAGCAGAGCGTGTGGGAGCAGGCAGGGGCCTGGAGTGGCAGCAGATGGTGCAGGAGAAATGAGGCAGAGAGGGATGGAAAGAGGGGGCGCCCCACGAAGACTGATGCCAGAAATGGGAGGTTGAGATGGCCTCCTGAGATTCAGGACTGCTGAGAGGAGGCCTGAAAGAAAGAGACCCAGAGACAGAGAGAGATAGCAAGAGAGACAGAGACTGAAAGAGACACACCCACAAACATGGGAACCCAAAGAGAGGCACAGAGACAGAGACTCAGAGAGAGAAGACCTAGGAAGGGGAGACTGAGAGCCTGTGACACAGGCACAGGGGATCCAGTGAGACAGAGAGGGACAGTGCTCCAAAGACAGGGGTATTTGTGTGTGCACTATCCAGACAGATGCCTAGAGAGACAAACACAAAAATCATGGGATCCAAGGGAGAGACAGAGACATAGAGACATGAAACCCAAAGAAAGACAGACATGGAGCAACAGAGATGGAGAGAGGGAGAGAGGGAGGGAGGGAGGGAGGAAGGGGGGGAGAGAGAGAGAGAGAGAGAGAGAGAGAGAGAGAGAGAGAGAGAGAGAGAGAGTCTTGGAACGCAGATAGATATGGATTGTGTCTCAAAGACACAATCAGACAGAGATGAAGTGGAGATGCCCAGGTCCCCTCGCCCTCTTCCGGGAGGGGGGTGCTTCCCCCACTCCGTCTCGTCCTTTTCCTGTCCCCCTGCAGTACGTCTCCATAGCGACCTCCCCAGATCCTGAGGGCAAATATTGTCCTGGCCAGAAGCAGCGGGGCTGTGTTGACATAATCTCGCGCGGGTGGGGTGGGGGCTCCAGGAGCCTGAGAGGCCAGGATGAGGGAGCAGGAAAGCAGAGGGGCTCTCCGACGGGGCCTCACAGACAGCTCCAACTCACCCCCACCTCCAAATCCGGGTGCAAACCTCCGGGCCCTGGGAGGTGCCCAAACCTGTAGCCTTGGCTGCCCTCTGGTGGTCGTGGTGGTGGTGGTGGTGGTGGTGTTGAGTAAGCCCTGATGCCCCTTTCCTAGCTCAAGCAGAGCAGGCTGGCCTAGGTATTTTCCCTCAGGTTTCTGGAATCTGACCCCATTATCCTCTCCCCGCAGCACTTCTTCTGGTCCAGGACCCTCCTCTCTCAGATCTCTTGCCCCATTCGGGCCCTTCTCCCTTCAATCCACCCCGCCAATTGTCCAGTAGGGCAGCCAGGCAGCCAAAGTGATCATGCTAAAGCACAAACCTGACCCTGTCGCTTCACCTGCTCACAACCTTCCATGGCTCCCCAGTACCCTCAAGAGAAAGCTCAACCTCCTCTGCACAGCCTTCAAGGCCTTCTCTGAGCTCTCCAGCCTTCTCTCCATGTATTCCTAACTCTTTAAACTCTTCCCAGTCCCCTGGTTCCAGCAGTTTTCTCTACCTCAAATGGCTCCACCAATTTTTGTTGAGTCTTCCAAGCCCACTTCAAAGTTAGCTAATTCATTCATTCAACAAATAATTATTTCCTTTCCTGGACTGTGAGCTCTATGAGGGCAGGGCTGGGGCTGTCGCAGTCACTGCTGGGTCCCCTGCATTGCCCCAACACTGGTTTGGCACAGAGCAGGGTTCAACTCATTATATTGAGGACCCAGGTGACCATGGTAGCCCTTGCCCTGCCCTCATGGAACTCCCAGCTCAGACGCAGACCTAAATAGGGAGATAGACTGACAGAAGGAGAGGTAGAAAGAGAAACACAAAGAAAGAAAGAGTCAGAAAGACAGAGGAAGAAAAAGTCCAAGATTAGAAGTAGTAGTAGTAGTAGCAGTATTAGTAGCAATAAGTACCGTATATTGGGCATTTTACATATATGTATCTCACTTAATCCTCATAACAGACCTGCAGCAGAGGTATTTTTATCTCCATTTTCCAGGTGAAGAAACTGAGGCTCAGAGAGGGTAAATAACTTGCTCAAGGTGACAGAGCTCCTATGTGATGGATCAAGGACCCAATTTCCAGACAGAGACATAAAGAGAGACAGAGACAGAGATGAGGGAGAAAAGTAGCATGGAGAAGCGAGCCTAGAGGCAGAGAGAAAAGACAAAGCAAGACCATGAGCCCTGCCCCCTACCTCCTGGCAGAGCCGCCCCCTCCCCACTCCTGTCTCTGACATCTCTCTGTGAAAGCACTTGTAATAAAACCAGCTCCATTAGCTGTACCCAAAAGCCACTATGCTGAGCACTTGACAGGCATGAGCTCACTGAACCTGCCTGCTCTTCTCCCCTGGGAAGTGGGTGCTGGGATGACTCCCATTTTGCAGAGAAAGAAAAGCCAGGCTATTCCCCCAAGGTTGTGTGTCAGCCTCACTACCTCCCCCACCCCCAACACACAACCCACCAGCCTAAACTCCTGCCTGTGGTTCCCTCATTCACACCCTGGTTTTACTCCCTTCCCCCAACACATAAAGCACACAGGGTCTGAATTCCCCTGGGTTCCCACAGTCCTCTGGGGACACTCCCATGACAACCCTTAGCACACTGCAGCCTACTGCAGAGTTCTGTACATAGGAGTCTGACTTCCCTTCTCCTAGACTCAGCCGGATGGATGGTGGGAAAAGTGGGAGTTTGCGCAGCAGGAAATCTGAACTCCTGCTTTGTTTCTACCAGTAAAACAATTAGCTGTGATCATAAAATAATGGCCCAGATCTATTTTGGTCATCATTTTGAACCCATTATTGATTGTGAAAATTAATAAAGGGAAACCTCACTAAAATGGATCTGGGAGTCCAGAAGGGGGAGCTCTCACACAGTATCGCTCCATGTCAATTACCGGAAGAACTGTCAATTATAAACACAACATATGAGTAAGAATCCTCAACAGAAAAGAATCATCAATTATAGGCTCCAAAAAGAAACGATGTATTGCATCTTCTCTAAGAAATCGACTACTCCAGCAATTCAGTTAACGAGAAACCATCATCTCCCTGAACTCTCGCTTTTCTCCGATGGACTTTCCTTCAAAAGAACCCCTTCCAACTTCCTCCGCAAAATAACATTCCTCTCCTTTGTTTGTTGGACTTGCCTATGGCTTTTGCTGTAGCTTGCCTTTCTCAAATTGCAGTTCTTTACTGTTCCCAAATAAACCCACTTTCCATTTTTGCTGGTGAAATAACATTTTTAAGGGCAACAGGGACTTGGTGACTTACATAGTACGTATTCAATGGTAAATGAATAGGGGTTACGGTTACTATCATTTATGTATGCCTACTGTGTGCCAAGCAGTATACTCATGGGTGATTTACATCTGTGGCCTCAGTGGGGGCTTGGATACAGTGACAAACCACAGACATCTTCCCACAGGCTTTGAGGCCCTGCAAGATCTGGTGAGCCCATTACCTTCCTGACCTCATCTACCTCCTGCTCTCCTCTCCCTCTGCAGCTCTATTCTCACCATTCTTCTTGTTGCCCCAGAAATATGCCAAAATCATACCTACCTCTGGACCTTTGCACTTACTGTTTCCTCTCTTCTTGTCATTCACATCTCAAATGTGAATGACACTGTTCAAATGTCACTTTCTCAGACAGATCTTCCCTGGGCCCACTTTCCCTAAATTAACCTAACTCTCCTGTCCTTGATCATACCACTTTGTTTTATCCCTGTAATACCGGGATCTGAAATTATCTTACCAGCTCCTTGACTGTTTCTTCATCTGTAAAACGGTGATGACAATAGGGCTTGTGGTAAAGATAAATGAGTGCTTGGCATGTAGTAGGTACTTAATAATGTTAGCTATTTTAATTTGCTTTGTGTATGGTAGCTTACCTCGTCCACAAACTGCAAGATCCATGAGAAACAAACGTGAGGGTTGACTTGGTTACTACTGAAACTCCAGGAACTAGGACAGAGCTTGGCACATAGTAGGCACTCAGTAACATTTTTAAATGAATGTGAGAGGTAGGCAAGATAGGGCTTCCCCACTTCCCACACGTGGTAACTGACGTTCAGGGCCACAACCAGAAAGGGGTGGAATCAGGAGTCAAACCCAGATAAATCTGGTTCCAAAGCCCTGGGATTTTGCCATTCGCAAATCTCTTCCCACTTTGGGCTCTCTTCCCTTGCCAATAAAACAAGGTTTGGTCATGTCTAGGTGCTGACCCTCATTGGGGACTTGGGGAAGGTGGTTTACTATTTTAATTAATTAATTAACTAATTAATTAATTAATTAATTTTACAGTTGACAGGAGTCCACTATTCTTTAAGTCAATTGTCAGGTTTTCTGCCCTCCTCTCTTCCCCCAACATCTGAGCCAGCTCAGATAGACCACCAGCCCACCAGGCGTCATAGCTGGACCCGTGTCAAAATTCGGCCTGGATAATGAAGTTGTGGGAAATCAGGGCTGTAGAGAAAGAACTAAGGGGCTGCTGATATGGAAGTGGAAGGAAAGGTTAAGGAGGGACAACAGACTTGAGGGAGGAGCTAATCCTATGAGGCCGTGTCAAGGGCCCTGGGCGAAGTACCAAAGCCATCGGATGCTCCAGGGGGCGGTGCCAAAGGCTCTGGAGGCGTGAATAGGACAGTAGCTCCCGCAGGATTCTCGGGGTGGAGCTAAAACCGCTGGGGGCGGGTCTAGATCTAATAAACAAGGGCTCTGGGAACTGGGCTAGAATAAGAGTTCCAGGAAGGAGCTAGTGGATATCTGGGTGGATTTAAGACTCCAGGGTCGGGATCTAGTCTCACAAGGGAGATTTTGGGAAATCCATTCAAAGATTAGGGAGAAGGTTTTGGGAATATGGGAGTGTCTTCCTCCACCCTATCTTTCTCTCAGAGTCGGGGGTTAGGCTTCAGGCTGAAAAGCAGGGAAGGCCCTGCCCCTTCCCATCCTTCTATGTCCGTATTGGCGGAGGTGCCTGCGCGACAGGCTCTCATTGGTCCTAGACCTCATTGGGGGTCTAGAGAGAATACGCGCTGGTTATGGGCGGGACCAGACGGTACCGACGGGGGGGAAACTAGGCGCAACCAATCCTGGCCCGAGGATTGTGTTGTGTGGCCTGGTAGGGGGTGTCCCGACCCCCCCTTTCTGGGCATCCTGGGGGATGATCCGGGTGCCAGGCCCGGAGTCGGCCGCCTGATGCCAGGCCGGCCGAGCCGGGGATGCTGGAACGAAGGGCGTTGCTATGGCAACGGGAGGCAGGGCCTGGGGGGGGGACCGGGCCCGGGCTGGGGCTGGGGGGGCCGGCGGTGGCTGTGGCTGGGCGATGGCTGAGCGCGGCCCGGCCTTCTGCGGCCTCTACGACACGTCCTCGCTGCTTCAATACTGCAACGGTGAGACCCCCCCTCATTTTTGACCCTGGGCCCGCCCAGGGCTGGACACATCTCCTCCTGCCCTAACCTCCTGCTTCCAAGTCCCCATCCCTGTCCCTTGCTGAAGATTCTCCTTCCTCCTCCAGCAGGACCCTCACCCCAGAGCAAGGTCCTTGATCCCCAAAACCCTGATCCCAGTCCCCCACCCGCTTTGACTCCCCCCTTCTCCGGAGGTGACTGGATGGAGACAAGGGATCAGAACCTTCAGGAGCTTGGGGTTGAAGGGGTGAAGGCCTGGAGGTCTGAAACTCTGTCCTCCCTATCCCCTCTCAATCCTCTGGGACCTTCCCTCTTCTTGGCAGAGGGACAGACAGATTAGAGGGAGGGTGGGATTTGGTGTAGACTTGTGGACTGGGTGTGGGACCGGGGAGGACCACCAGAGGACTTGCCCTCCACTATACCCCCCAAATTCTCAGGCCCCACCCCTCCCAAACCTTAAGACTCCCTTCTTCTCCCCAGACAAATTAGTATGATACTAAAAGGGCCATTGTGCATGTCAGGCCCAGATGAGAGGAGGTGAAGGCAGAGGGGAGGGGAGATGGGAGAAGTGGGAAGTGGAGAATGGTTTCTGGGCAAAAGGACTGAGGTGGGGAATGGTCTGTAGAGTCAGAGGACTTGAGTCTTGGGGTGGAGGCCAGGCCAAGGCCTCAGAATGCCACTGGCCTCTCGGTGGAGGCTGTAGGGCCAAGGTGAAAGCTCCTCTATTTTACTGAAAGGGCCCTGAGAAGGGACCCTCTTCCACTTTAGAGGCTCACTCCCCTGGACACACACCTCAGTGCCAGGGACCACTAAAGTTGGCAGAGGAGCAGGATGCTTGCTCATTTTTTCACTCTGTGCCCCTCTATGAGGCAGGATGACAGGGTGCCTAAACCTGGTTGGAGTACCTACTCTGCTGCTGAAAAGGCGTGTGCCCTTGTACAAGTAACTCCATCTCTTTGGACCTCTGTCCCCTTCCTCCTCCCCTTCTCCTAGAATAGGTATAATAGTAAACTACTAGAGTCTCTGGGAGCGTTAGGTACCATAATAACAGTTCATTATATTCTGGATTTACTTAGCGCATACCATGAGCCGGGAAACGTGCTAAGTGTTTTGCATGAACAGTGTCTGCCACATGTAAGCCCACTTTAACAAATCGGGTTTTTGGTAGGTATTATGAATGTTAAGTAAGAGGGGGCTCCACACAACGAGGTGATTGGGCCCTCCTGCCCCTCACCTATTTGCTGTGTGACCTGTGGCAAGTTTGCACACTGCTCCAACCTCCGTCCTTAGTTTTCCTCCTTTGCATATGTGATGCCAACAGAACCCTGAGATTCCCTCCTCTTGAGTTCCAAGTCCAGAGAACTATCTCCTTCCGACCTTGGGAAGCCCCAACCTTCCTTTTCGGGTCCAGGCACCGGACCAGACTGGCGCTGGGTGGGGGACAGGGCAGGCTAAGCCTGGCAGACTATTGGGCCGCTGGGGGAGGGCGGGGAGGGACTGAAGGCTGCACTGCGGAGCCCCAGCGGTCGGGCGGGGAGGTATGGCTGAGGGATGGCAGGTGCGACGTACGCGTCCCGTCCCTGTTAATGCTACCACCTGGCTGGGGGCCAGGGCATCCTCGGTTGTTGCCAACAATGAGTCTGGGTATGAGCGGTCTGGGAGGAAGGAGGAAGGAGGGACACCTTGGTCCTCCTGCCATTTCGGGAAAATGTGTGTGTGGGGAGGGGCGATGGAAGAGTTATTTTGGCTGCACCCTTGGGCTGGAGAGGAGAGGGAGAGCCGAATCTGGGGCGTGGGGTACATTAGCGAAATAAAGTAGGGGAACAGAGGAGAGATGCTCCGGCTGGGGAAGAGAGTTTGGGTGTCAGGTCCTCGCCCGCATCTCCGTTGTGTGGGTCTCCTGGGTCTGCGATGCGCTGCCTGCAACCCCCAAGTCTCCCGCCAGGGGCCGCAGAAACTCTGTCCTTGCCTCAGGCTCTGGGGTCGAACCCCTCAGCGTGGAGAGAAAGAGAAGGGGACCACACAGGACCTTTTGGCTAGAAAAGTCAGAGATGGAACGTTAGTATCCGCGATAAAATATTGTTATTCATCAGGGAATATTGGGGATCAATTCTAGAACGTTGGTGTCACTAGGAATAAGTTGATGTCATCCTTAAAATGTTGATATCACTCATAAATATTTAGCATCTTAGTCATAGAATCTTAAAACCAGGGTCGAGAGGCTCTAGATTCGTAGACTCTTCAAGGTTAGAGAAGAAGGGACTTCCCTAAGGTCACACTCCAGGGCGCTGCGGCAGAAAGGAGTGTGGGGGTAAGGACTGAGAGCCATGGGGATTTCCTTACCCCTCCTCCGAGCCCTGTTTTTGGCCCATCTCCAAGCGTCTCAGGCCCAGGTTGCGGGAGAGGAAGGGGGCGTGGCTGGCTCCGCTCAGTCCGGGGAAGGCGGGAAGGACACCTCGGGGGTTGGAGTTCCTGGGTGGCCCCTGCAGCCAGTACTCCACTACCTTCCAGATGACAATTTATCGGGCACTAGCGGCATGGAGGTGGACGACCGCGTGTCGGCGCTGGAGCAGCGGCTGCAGCTGCAGGAAGACGAGCTGGCGGTCCTAAAGGCGGCGCTGGCTGACGCGCTGCGTCGCCTACGGGCATGCGAAGAGCAGGGCGCTGCACTGCGCGCGCGGGGAACCCCCAAGGGCCGCGCGCCTCCGCGTCTAGGCACCACAGCCTCGGGTATCTTCTCTAGACTGGAAGCGTGAGATAGAGAGGGGCCAGTGCTCGGACCTCACACTCACGGGCTTCTATCTAACCTCATCCCTCTAGTGTGTCAGCTCTTGAAAGGCCTTCCCACCAGGACGCCCCTCAATGGCTCAGGACCCCAGCGGCGCGTGGGTGGCTATGCCACGTCCCCTTCCTCCCCCAAGAAGGAGGCGACCTCCGGACGTAGGTAAGGCCCGAAAGCCGGGATCCTCAGCCTCCTTTCTAAACCTTGTGGGTGACAGAGACAGTATATATGGAAAGGAATAGACTCCTGTTCTCGAACTCCAGCAGTGGAAGGTGCGGGGAGATTCTCGTCTGCCTCCGGCACTCGCCCGCTGACCTCGCAGGTTCCCGCCCTAAATGTGTGCTCTCTTTTTGTAGTGCCCGCCGCTACTTGTCACCGGAGCGCCTGGCCTCGGTGCGCCGCGAGGACCCCCGCAGCCGCACCACATCCTCTAGCAGCAATTGCAGCGCCAAAAAGGAAGGGTAAGAATCCGAGGCGGGGCCATGTCACAGACAGTGGGGCCAGGACCCCAGATGGGCTTCTAAGAGAATGGGGATTTATGGTAATGCCCCAGGCCATGACGTGATAACCTAAAGCGGTGTCATCTAGTTCAGAATGAGGAACCGTGCCGGAGGCTTGGAGGGACCAATCTTGACGCAGAGTGGTAGAAAGGGGAAGGCCTGGAAAGGCGGGGCCAACATTGAGGGGCGTGGTCAAAGCATTAAGGGGGCTGGATTAGAACAGAGGGATGTGGATGGTCTTGTCTTCTGGATGAGCTCTAGTAGAGATCAGGGAGGAGCCAAGTTTGTGGGCGTGGCTATTAAGGTAGAGGAGAGTCCCCATTGAGTATCAGGGATACTACCAGGGAAGAAGCATCAGAGAAATTTCTTCAGGGAATAGGAGAATCAGAGGAAGGGGCGTGATGGGAATTTGAGGGCGTGGCCAGAAGTGTTAGCCTGGTCCAATCAGAATCTGGGGTGGGGGTCACTGGGACTGCGACCAGGTCGGGGAATGTCAGATGCAAGGAGCGGGGCGGAGCGGAGCCTGGGTCACTGCCAGGCGGAAATGGGCGTGGCTCGAGGTTGGGCAGGGCTATAGGCGGGCACGGTCAAATCTCTGGAGGCGGAGCCAACCTGGAGGTCTGAAGGAACTTAACTCAGGGACAAGGTCACGTGAAAGCGGTGGTTGTCAGAATTCCTGGCGGTACCAGTGGAGGGCCCCAGGGGAACAGTCAATTATCCAGAGAACAGTCAACTCGGGCAGAATCTGGAGAGGTGTGTGTCATCAGAATGTTGGGCATGGTCAACTCCACGGAGGTGGGGCCACACTGCAGAGCTGAGCTGAGCGGAGTAAAAATGTAGGGGCGGGGTCGTGATTCATGGGCGTGGTCAGGGCCTAGAGGCAGGACTAAGGCAGGGCTGCCGTCTAAAACTAGTTTCAACCCCACTCAGATTAATAGCAAACACGTACATAGCGCTGTGCCCGGCACTACTCCAGGCACTTCACACGAATTAATTTAACTCTCGCAACCACCCCGGGAGGGAGGTACTCTTATTATCCCCGTTTTAAAAACGAGGAAACCGAGGCAGAAGTTGGGTAACTTGCCCACACAGTTAGGAAGTGGAAGAGCTGGGATTTGAACTCAGGCATACACGCCCCTGAGTCCATGTTCTCAAGCAACACTCTCCTCCACCCCCTAAAAAGAGCCTGGTATCAGGACCCCACAGCCCGGGATCTGAAACCCATTGTGACCCGCCGGCTCGCGGGGTCAGCCGCGGAGGGCGGGTCAGGGCGCGGCGGCGCGGGCGCCTCCCAGGGCCGGAAGCGGCGGGGCCGGTCCCGGCTCCACCCCCGGCCCCGAAGCTCCGCCAGCCGCCGCCATGAGTAGCTTTGGAGCTAGGTGAGACCCTCTTGTAGACCCCGTTCTCCCCGCGCTCAGGGGCCTGGATCTCAGGTCTCCCTCCTCGCCAGAGACCCAGGCCCACGAGCATCACACCATTCCGCCGGCGGAGGGAACGTGGAGACACACCCCTCCCCTTAAACGTTCACCGCTTCCCTTGCTGCTTGAAGTTCGGGGCGCTGTGGGAGTGGGGGTGGGGAGCGTTGGGAGAGCCGCTCTGGTTAGGAGGGTGGGGTCCCTGCTGACTCCCCTCTTCCAGGATCGCGTTCCTGCCACTTGGTGCTGTGTGATCTTTGGCGATCACTGCCTCTCTGGGCCTGTGTCTTAGGCTCTGCAAGATCAACCGAGCAAAGCACACGGCCTGCAGAGAGGCAGCGCTCCGCTCCTTACGCGGTCCCCCCTTACGCATCAGACCAACGAGGAGCGTTGGGGTGGGGGAATAGTGGTTCCCCTTTTCTGACCTGCCTACTAAATAGGGTGCTTTTTTTTTTGTCCTGTCCTGACAGCAAAACCAAAGAAGTTATCTTCAGCGTGGGTAAGTGGGGAGAGCGTGAGGGGCTTGGTTGGGGGCTTGCTGGGGTGAGAGGGGAGAGGCTGGAGGTCGGGGAACCTGGCTACTAGGCCTTTGCCTCTCTGGCCTCAGTTTCCCCTCCTACTTTATTCTTTTTTTAAAGTAAAGCCTGAAGGGGAGAGGAAAAAGGGATGGGGGCTGGAGTCAGCACCTGACTTCTAGGGGTATTCTGACAGAGGAGGGCTCCGTGAAAATGTTCCTGAGGGGCCGCCCTGTGCTCATGCTGATCCCAGACGAGCTGGCGCCCACCTACAGCCTGGATACACGCTCAGAGCTGCCTTCCTGCCGATTCAAACTGGACTGGGTGTATCCTTTTGCTTTAATCTCTTCCTCCCCGCCCCCACCCCATCCCCCAGTAAGAGGGGACAAAAGCCCCTTCTGGTGTGGGACTTCAGCAGGAGGGAGGTCTTTGTGCTGAAGGTGGGATTTCCAGGCTTCTGTGGCTGGTGGGGTCAAGATGACCCTGTCTGTAGTCAGGAGGGGGCAGAGGAAGGCAGGTTAGCTGAAATTCTCTTTTATGATTCATTAAAGCAGTAAATATTTGCTGAGCGTCTTCAATATGTCAGATTCTCTTCTACTGGTGAGCTGGTTTATGGAGCTCACCTAAAGGGGGGGATGGGCAGATGACAACACAGAAACTAGTGATTAGATAAACAAGATAATTTTTGATAGTGATAAATGCTGGGAATACAGTAACCTAAGCTTATAGAAAGGGAATAACTAGGTTTCTCTGAGTTTCAAATTGAACAATTATGAGCCTGCATAGGAAGAACTGTAATATTCCAAATAGAAGCCTCAGCAGGTACAAGGGCTTGGTGTGTTTGAGAAACAGAAATTGGTAATGGTTAAGAACACTGTCTTTGGAGACTGGCAGAAATGGGTTGAAACCCCAGCCTAGCCTCTGACTTGCTGTGTGACGCTGGACAAGTCACCTTGCCTCTGTGTCTCAGGTGTCTCCTGAAAAATGGGTTTCGTGATCTCAGATTCATTGGGCTGTGAAACAATGTGTAAAGGTACTGAGCTCATAATGTGTGTCCCATAAACAGGAATTGATAAAAATAATCATTATTGAGCACTTACATGCCAGGCACTGTTCTAAGTTCTTTGATGTGTAAATATGTTGAATAATACGATCCTCTCTTTTGTAGAATTAAGAATGTATTTTTACAGCCAGGGGCCTCCGAGAGTTCTCTGAGGCCTGGAGGATAGGAATTCTTACTTCTACTTCCCAGATGAGGAAACTGAGGCCAAGAGGGGACTGAGCCCTGTCCTAGGGAGCCAGAGCAGATCTGAGTCAAGAATTCTGACTTTAGGCCCCAAGCTTTTTTCAGAAAGTCCACTGGGGCTTGGGATCCTTATCCTAGGGACCCAGTCCCTGTGCTCTTCTCTTGGCTTTGGTTTCTGCTCTGGAGGAGGCAGGGATGGTGGAGTCCAGAGTCTCCTCAAGGCAGCTGGAAATATACATGGGAATCAAAGAATACCAAGCTGTCATACCAGGCTGGGCTTGGTAAGCATCAGATGAGAGACAGCTGAGGCAGCAAAAGTTAGTGTGGCTCATTTCCCATCTCAAAAATGACTGGAGGGTGGGGCAGTTTCTGTGGGGTCAGGATACACATACTGAAATTCATTCAAATCTTTTCTGAACATTTTCTGGGGCCATAGGCTGGGGACCCAGTATTCACCATGACAGTGTCTACCTGTCCTCCTGGGCTCTCAGTCCTTGGAGGACAGTCTCCTTGGCAGTGACAACTTATAGTGGGCAGGGCTGGAATAGGGGAACCCAGAGTGGGCAGCTCCCCCAGCCTGGGGGTCAGGGAGGGCTTCTCAGAGGAGTTACAGAACTGAACAAAACAGCTCAGTCTCAGCTACCATGGGACTCAGTCTTATTGGGGAGTAGGGATAGTTTACCAATTAACCAGATAATTACTAAATGGGATAAGTTCAGTGGAGGAAATGAGCCTGAGGACAGCTAAGAAGGGTGGCAGGTAGAATGTACTAGGCAGAGGGAAAGTTAGTGCCAAGGCTTGGGTTGGCAGTTAATAATCTGGCATTGTGAAGAAATCCCAACTCAGACAGCAAGGGAGGGCAGGAACCCTGCTAAGGCAAGGGAGGGACCAACCAGGCTAGTTCTGAACAGGGGAGAGTCAGCCATTCCTTCAGCAGGCTGAAGTCAGTGTCTATTGACTTCTTATGTCAGCTGTGTGTCAG
The DNA here is from genome assembly GCF_004115265.2 of Rhinolophus ferrumequinum. Classification (NCBI taxonomy): domain Eukaryota; kingdom Metazoa; phylum Chordata; class Mammalia; order Chiroptera; family Rhinolophidae; genus Rhinolophus; species Rhinolophus ferrumequinum. The sequence continues at coordinate 41,967,097 of NC_046298.1, read as the reverse complement.
GCCCTGATCTGGGCACAAGGGATACAATAGTGAATAAAATAGACAAAGATCCCGGTCCTCCTGGAGCAGAGACTAGTGGAGACAGATCAGTTAAACACAGCATGTGGGATGCTGATGAGCGCACTGCAGAAATATGAGTGGGGAGGGGGATGAGGGCAGTGAGGGTGCATGAGTTTGCGGTTTCAAATAGCACGGAGAGGAAGGCCTCTTCCGGGAGCTGACAGTGGAGCAAAGACCTGAAGGAGGTGAGGAAGCCATGGAGGGAGAGGGGGAGGCGTACTCAGGTAGAGGGAACAGCGAGTGCAAAGGCCCTGAGGTAAGAACAGGGAAGAACTGAGTAGGTATGAGGGGAATGAGGAATAAGGGCCCAGATCAGGCCAGGCCTTGTGCCTGGGCTTTTGTAAAGATTTTCACTTTTGCTATGAGTGAGGTGGGACCGGTGGGAAGATTCTGAGCGGAGGCGGGATGTGAGCTGACTTAGTGTTCACAGGTTTTAACAGCATCCCTCTGGGCGTAGGGGGATGGTCCAGAGCTTGTATTAGTTTCCTGTGGCTGCTGTAACAAACAACAGGAAAATCTCTCACAGTTGTGGAGACCAGCAATCCCAAATCATGGTGTCAGCAGGGCCACGCTCCGTCCTGAGGCTCTGGGGGAGAATTTGTTCCATGTCTGTCTCCCAGCTTTTGGTGGCTGTTGACAACCCCAAGAGTTCTTTGGCTTGTAGCTGCCTCACTCCAATCTCTGTCTTCACATGGCTTTTTCCACCCCTGACACTGGTCATTGGATTTAGGGCCCATCCAGATGATCACATTTTGAGATTCTTAATTACATCTGTAAAGACTCCTTTTCCAAGTAAGGTCACGTTCACAGATTCGGGAGGGGGTCATATTTTGGTGGACATAATTTGGGGGGGGTTACCATCATTCAAACCCCCACGGATATAAGAGTGGAAGCAAGAAAACCTAGCTCCCATTGCCTTGTTGAGTCTGGTAGTCAGTACGAGCAATACCAAACAGGCTCCTTAACCGGCCCGGGCATCTCCAGCTATGGCTACCGTGGCCGAGACTGCCGCGCCAACCTTTACCTGCTGCCCACAGGGGAGATAGTGTACTTCGTGGCCTCCGTGGCCGTGCTGTACAGCTTAGAGGAGCAGAGGCAGCGGCACTACCTGGGACACAATGATGACATCAAATGGTGAGGCCTGGGAGGGGGTGGGAAGAGAGCTCCAGCTCTGTTAGGGCGGCAGAGTGGTGCCAGGCCTCCATTGGCCTGCAGACTGAACTCCGGGGGAAAAATGTAGATTGATTATATTTCAAATGTCAGTGAATCCGCTCAATTGCCTGGATTTTTCACTTTTGAAAACTCAGAGCTGACACCCCAGACAATCCTGCAGTGTGTTGGGCCTATTTGGTTGCGGGGCCCCTTTAAATGGGTGCCCTCTCCTGGCCATTTGTGGTAGAAACCTGAGCACTGTAGGCATTTGAGTTAGAGACCCCAGGCCTGAGTCTTGCTTCTGAGCTGGGGTACCCTTTGGGGGTATTGCTACTGAAAGACTAAAGAAATTTTTATTGACTAAACTCAATCAACCAACTTGTGGAATGAATAACCAGGCATTGTGGCTGTGGCCTGCTACGGGAAAGGTCTTGGGGACTGCTCCCTCCCACTGAGCCCTGTCCATCTGTCTTCTCTCCCGTCAGCCTGGCGGTCCACCCTGATATGGTCACCATTGCCACTGGACAGGTGGCAGGTACCACTAAGGAGGGGAAGGTAACCGAGTCGGGGGCAGGACAGGGAGACGGGAGGGGTTGCAGGGTGGGGGGGTCCCACAGGCAGCTGGGCCCCCAGGTAACAGGACTCTTTCTTTCCTGTAGCCACTGCCACCCCATGTGCGCATCTGGGACTCAGTTTCCCTCTCTACTTTACACGTGCTGGGCCTGGGGGTGTTTGACCGAGCTGTGTGCTGTGTGGGCTTTTCCAAATCGGTGAGTCCTGCACCGACCCTCACCTGCCCCTCACCTCCAAACTCAGGAGCCAGTATTGCAGCTTCCCACCTGCCCCTTTGGGATGGAGGCCATGCCTTCACTGTGATGTCGCAAGTGTAGGCCACGCCTCCTGGCAGCACTCTAGGCTGGACGCCCATCTGTGTGGCCTCACAGACCTGCTCTGTTAGCCCTTTTGAAGGGTCTTGACTGCCCCAAACATACTCCTCAGTGACGCCTTGTAGATCAGGTAATGCTTGTTGCGTTATTTTTCACACCACCTTTCATTCTCCAAGGGTCCTTATCCCTTAGGCATTTTCAGCCCAGCGTCCAGGGTGGTGAAGCTCTGTGCTACTATCTTAGATGGGTGTTGGCAGGTCTGGGCAAGATAAGTACAGAAATTGAGAGTAAGCCTTTAGGAATTTATAGAGCAATTTGACATTTCCACAACATCCAAGTACGTGATTGCTGGGCTTTAGTGTTTATTCTTTAATCATATTTTACATTTTAACCGTATTTTACCTAAGTGTTGGCCTACAATGGATTGGGGAATGAAAAACAGCCAGTCCTCCCACAGATAGTTTAAAAAGTCCCAGGATTAGAGCCTCACAAGTTTTCTGAGGCCTAAGGAGACATCTTAGAGCTTTGGGAGGAAAAAAATCTATTTCGTTGCCAAAGTGTATGTGTATGTGGGGAGCCCTGCAAAATCAAAATTAACCTGTGTTTAAAGGTATGAAAAAACAGCATTTTACCACTTGATTGTTTAATTTCATATACGTAAAAGTCATTCCACAGGAAAGTGCAGATTAGAAGGTCTCGGTAAGAATTGCTGACCATGTGATGACTGCAGAGAAATTATGGCTGAGGGAAAATTAGATTGATTTCTTAGGGAAGAGTCATTTCTAAAGGGAAATTATAAAAACCTTTTAAACATGTATATGGCTGCTGGATGGGGAGTATGTATTTTAATGTGTTTCACGTGACGTGAGCCAGAGACTTTGAACATCTTAAAACAGGTCTGAGTGGCAAATGCCCCAGCGAGTGAAGTGTTGGGGGAGGTGGATCCTGACCTACCTTTGCCCCTCTCCCCCTTCTCTCTCCTTCTCCTAGAACGGGGGCAACCTGCTCTGTGCAGTAGACGAATCCAACGATCACATGCTTTCCGTGTGGGACTGGGCCAAGGAGACCAAGGTGGTGGATAGCAAGGTGGGGTAACTGTTCTCATCCCTTCTCCTTGGGGTGTACCATGGGACTGGCCAGATCTCAGTGGTCAGGAGTCTGGAATCAGATAAACTCACATTTAAATCCTGGCTTTGCCGTTTGCTGGCTGTGTGACTTTGGGCAAGAGGCTTGCCCTCTCTGAGTCTTGGTTGCATCATCTGTAAAATGGGGATAATGGTAGCATCTTCCTTGCAGGCTCTGATGTTGGATAGGGGGTGGGTGGACCAGGCCCAACAGAGGGGTTGGTACAAGGTGGCTGGCTGCTGATTCTATAGTCCTGCAATGTCCAAGACAGACCTTGACTTGCATCCCTGGGCAGTGGCCTATTTTATCGATGAGGAACCTGAGGCACGGTATTGGGGAGAACTACTTGCACAAGGTCACATGCCCATTCCGGGCTGGGGGCAGGAGACTGAGTTCTGGATCAGGGCCCACGGTATGGGGAAGGAGCAATGGTTGAGAGGCTGGACGGTAGAGTCCCACCTACATGAGTTGATTCTGGACGCAGTGCTTACCTGGTTGTGTGGCCTTAGGCGAGAGTCTTCCCCTCAAAGTGTTTGGCACAGTACTTGATACAGAGCAGGGCTGTCCAAGTGGCTTGCTGTTCTATTGGTAAGGACGGCAATAATGCATCACTGGCCGGCCCTGCCTCCTGTATTTAAGTTTGCCCAGATAGAAGGTAGAGGCAAGTTGGGTGTGAGTGCACAGCCCACACAGCTGTAGAGGGCAGTCCTACATGGGTGGGTGTGGTGGCTGAATGGTGGCTTTAAGGACCTCATTCAGATCTCCCATTCCCCATAGTGCTCCAACGAGGCCGTGCTGGTAGCCACCTTCCACCCCACAGACCCCACTGTGCTCATCACCTGTGGGAAATCCCACATCTACTTCTGGAGCTTGGAGGGCGGCAGCCTGAGCAAACGGCAGGGCCTCTTTGAGGTGAGTGCCATGGGTACAGGGACGGGCTGGGCCTGAAGGAGGCAGGCAGGGGTACCTAGGCAGACAACAGGATACTCCAAGGAGTCCCAAAGGCTGGAGATTACAAGCACACTGCACTGTTGCCTGCCGGGGCCTCAGTTTCCTTACCCATACCATGGGGATGATCTTCCTTAACTCTGAAGTTGCAAGGATTCAATAGGATGAAGAGTATAGCAGCTGCTAGCAGATAATAAATGCTCAGTAAATGGCACTGCAGTTGTCGATATTATGGATAAACACGGAGAGGTCAGAGGCCGACTGGTGGGAAGAAACACGCACTGAGAGAAGCTGAGTGGGAAGCAGAGGGCCTGGGAGAGAAGGTGCACAGGCACCTCTGATGTGGCTCTCCTGCCTTTGGTGAGAGTTGGGGCTTCATCCCAAAAAGGGAGGCCCTGAGAACACTAGGCACAGATGGCAAAGAAACAGATACTGAGAAGAGCTACTGAAAAGATTCTGAGAAGAGGGTGGGGCCAGGAGAGGGACCTACTTAAAGACAGACAGAAGATGGGGAGGGAGAGAGAGGCGAGAAATAAGGCAGAGAGGGGAATCCTAAGGGAAGAGAGCAGGGGAAACCAGGGACAGAGGGGACAGACATCAGGGAGGAGAGAAGAGGCGGGAGCTGGGTCCAGGGATGGGAAAGGGAGAGAGTATCGTCAGAAACTGTACACGACGTGAGCATGCCATGGAGGCAGGCTGGAGATGGGGACGCTTCATGCAGCGCCTCCCAAACGCATGGAGGAGACCCCCTGGACCATGGTCCTGGATGACGGGCAAGCGCAGGGAGACCACCTGGCTTCAGCGAACTTCTGACACCTTCCCCTCCTGCCCCACCTTAGAAACACGAGAAACCGAAGTATGTGCTGTGTGTGACCTTTTTGGAAGGTGGCGATGTGGTCACCGGGGACTCTGGGGGGAACCTCTATGTCTGGGGCAAAGGTAAGTGTCACCCCACCTATTTGGTCCCTTATCTGGTCCTTCCTAAGCACCTTTGGCTGTGTCTCCCTTTCTCTGACCCTGCTTGTATACAGTGTATGATAAAACAGGCTAAATCCTTACTTGTTCAATTCCAACACCCCCATCAAGGCTCAGCTCCAACATCCTGCCTCCGCGAAATCTTTACTTATTTCCCACACTTGTCCTCTGCAAATCCCATGTTAGGGATCAAATCTGAGCTATAAATGAATGGGTTAACCCAGTCGTGGGTGGGTAGGTGGGTGGATGGAGAGGTAGTTTGTCGCAGAGAAATTAATAAGGGAATGAATAAATGAAAGGATTTTCTTAGTCAATGAATGAAAGAATGAGTAATGCACGTGCTGTGCTACTTAATGGTAGATGATTGGGTGAGTGAACAACTGCAAAAAACGAATGGTTGTCCCCATAATGATGACTGTGTTAGTGAATAGGTCTTTTCCCAGGCAGTGGGTCTGTACATTGATGAGTGAATGAATGAATGAATGAATGAATGAATGGTTATATCAGCCAATGGATTAATGTGTTAGGAAGAATGGATTGTTCCAGAAAGTAGATTGATTACTGAATTAATAAATGAATTGGTTGCCCTAGGCAGTGGATGGATGAATAAATGGTTGTCCCAACCGATGGCTTACTGGGTTGTTCCAGCCTTTGGGTGAATTGTGAATGGATGGCATGAACAAATGAGTGAATTTTTGGCCTCGGTACTTTTGCTTTCACATACACTATGTTCCTTATTCCAGGTTGCGCTGAATATATTCCCATTTCACAGATGAAAAACAATGGGCTCAGAGAAGGGCAATGACCCAGCAAGTGGCTGAGCTGGGCAGAGTCAGGGCACTTGGTCTTTAAGGCCCCTGCCCTTTTCAGGCCATCTGCCCCACTGCTCATGGGTATATGGGAGACAGGCCTGAACCAGGTGTCACTCTGTGACCTCAGGTAAAGGCTTTCCCTCTCTGGGCCTCAGATTTCTGCCTGTAAACTGAGGCAGGGATTATCTCTAAGTGCCAGTTCTCCTGACCTAGGGGAGCTTGGTTCCCTGTTTGGTTACCCCAAGCGGGGGGAATGGGAGGGAAATGGGTTGGGGAGTTGGACAGGCTTGGGTTCAGGTCTCAGCAGTGCTGTGTGGGTAGCCATTGGGAGAGTCACGTCCCTTCTGAGACTCAGTTGCCCCATCTGTAATTAGGGTATAATATCACTATCTCCCTCACAGGTTGTTCAGAGCTTACCTTGAGATTAGACAGCTGAGAATAAGCTCCGAATAATTGGCAGTGTGTCTTTTCCAGCAGACTATAAGCTCTCTGAGGCCAGGGACTGACTGATTCGTTTCCATATCCCCAATTTTACCCCTGGGTCCAGGCTGTGGGGCTTCGGGGTGTCGGATGGGTGTGGAAGGATAGGTGCGAAAAATGATGTATTACATGTCGCACCGTATCTGCATCTTCAAGGATGGGAACTGAAGAGGGTTCCTTCCTCTCCTCTGCGTCCCTGCCTCTCCCTAGTCTCACAGCCTCCCGCCTTGCCCTTTCCAGTTCTGTTTGTTCTCAGAACCAAATATAAACCTGACCTTGTCCTTCCCCCACCAAACCCTCCCATTACTCCCCTGTTCCCTCAGGACAAGGTCCTTCTTCCTCGCTGAGGCCTCGAAGACCCTGCCTGGTCTGGCCCTGCCTTCTCTTGCCCCTTGTATGTTACACTCAGTCACACCATATTTCTTTTAGTTCCCTAAATAGTCCCTGCTCTGTCCTACTCTCTGCCCTTTGCACGTGTTGTTCCTTCTGCCTGGAATATTTTTCCGCCCTCTTGTCCTAGCCGACTCCTACTCAAGTTTCAGATCCTTGCTCAGCCAACTCCTCCAGGAAGCTCTCCCTGACCTACCAGGCTGGGTATCCTCTATGGGACCCCTACAGTCTTCTGGGTTTCCAGTTCCCAACCTTGGGTTGTCACTGACTGGTAGTAAGTCTGTCTCTGAAATTGGACCATGAGCTCTGTGAGGGTAACATCTGAGGTTGTCTTGGTCACCACTGTGTACCCAGTACCACCCAGCATGAGGCTGTGCCCAGAGTAAACGTTAGCTAAATAACTGTTGATTTGAATGGGTGAATAAATGAATGAGAATGGATGGGTAGATTGACAGATGAGTGGATACTTGAATGAGTGGATAGATGGATGGGAAAACAGATGGACACGTGTGGATGTTTGGACAGAAGGATGGATATATTGACTGGTGAATCAATCAATGGGTACTTGAATGAAAGAGAGGGTGAATGAATAGATGACAGGTGGATTGACGGATGGGTAAATGAATGGGTGGATGGATGGCTGGATGGATCAGTATATCGATGGGTTGGATCAAGGGTGTACAAACTGCGGCCCATGGGCCAACTGCGGCCCATGATCCATTGTTAATTGGCCCGCAGCAAATTCCAAAAATATATTTAGTTTACTTCAATAAACCAGGTGAGGCAATACGTACTTCACCTCGAGTGAGTGGCCCGGCTGTTTGTGTATTTTACCACATATGGCCCTTGGTGAAAACCGTTGAAAAACGTTTGGACACCCCTGGGTTGGATGAATGGCTGAGCGAATGGCTGAGTGAGTGGATAGATGGATGGGCAAACCAGTAGACAGGTGAATGGATCAAAGGGTGAATGGACGGATGGATAGATATTAGTTCAGATGGTTTAATGGATGGATAACAGGGTGTTTGAACAGATGAGTGTGGGGGTGGAAGGGTTGGTAGAAGGAAAGGTGGGTAAATGGCTAGATGTAGGATTGAGAGTTCAAGGTGCTTTCCGGGGTCAGTACAGGGGAAACCTCCCCATGCTGACCCCTGCCCCTGACCACCCCACAGGTGGGAACCGCATCACTCAGGCGGTGCCTGGTGCCCATGACGGTGGTGTGTTTGGGCTCTGCGCCCTGCGGGACGGGACGCTGGTGTCCGGAGGGGGCCGTGATCGGCGGGTGGTCCTCTGGGGATCCGACTACAGCAAGCTGCAGGAGGTGGAGGTGAGGATCCTGTGAAGTTAAGGACACGTCCCCTCACCCCACCAGGCTCCTCATGCCAGACCCTCCTTTCCCCAGCCTGTCACTCCCAGCCCCACCCATGTCTGTCCTACACTCATCTGTCTGCCTTCTCCGCTCTTGCCTGCCCAGGTGCCCGAGGATTTTGGCCCTGTGCGCACCGTGGCGGAGGGCCGGGGAGACACACTGTATGTGGGGACCACCCGCAACTCCATCCTGCAGGGCTCTGTGCACACGGGCTTCTCGCTCCTCATCCAGGTGAGCTCTCTGTTCTGCGCCTATCCGCCTCCCTCCCCTACGATCTCTCTTCTCTTCCGTGCACCATTCATCTCTCCTATCTTCCCATTCTGGTTTTTCCTCACTTCCCTGCCCCATCCCTTTTCTTCTGGCCTGACCAATACCACTTACCTTCCCTTTACCTGCTCCCGCTCCATAACCCTACCCGGACCTAGGACTCCTCCCAGAACTCCCCATGATCCAGCAACCAACAGGGTAACTGCTAGCACAGCAGAGGGTCCCCAGGATCCTCCAGCTGTGCTGCCCTCAGCTCTTCTGATCAGGGCGGTGTCCTTTTCTGTTGGTAAGTGTCCTGGCATGTTGTCACCCAGGCTGCACATAACGTGGTGCACGCACCTCCCAGGTCCAGGTCTGCAGCTCCAGGGATCTAAGAAGCCCCTCTGGAGTCCTTCTGTTTTTCTTCTTGCTGCTCAAATACCCACATTTCCCTCCTGATGTGTCAAAACCCTACCCCACACACTTAAAAATCCCAGCTCCTGAGAGATGGTATAGTATGCTGATTAGGAACATACATTCTAGACTGTGACTGCCTGGGTTCTAATCACAGCCCTGTCACTCATAAGCTGTGTGGTATGAGGCAAGTGAGTAACCTCTCTGTGCCTTTATGAAAGGAGCATAAGAGAGCCGACGTCATGGGGTTTTGTGGATTCCATGAGTCAGTTCATATACAGCATTTTGAATGTTGCCTGGCATAGAGTAAGTCCTGAGAGTCTTAGCCAGAATTACTCCTTGTTCAGTGGTCTCCCTTCCTTCACCCCCTCCATGCATTTTCCCTCTGACTGGAGAGCTGAAATCATGTGCTGCATTTACATCCCCCCTCTGGCTTTATTTTCCGTAGGAAGGAGATGAAGAAAAACAAGGGCTAGAGGGATTTTCCAGGTATCCCCAGAAGGGACCTTGGAGACCCTTAATAATATTATCAATATCCTATATTATTAATATATATTAATATATTGTTAGAGTTAGATTTATTATCATTGTACTGCTACTGATTATTATAATTATATTGATTATCAATCTGAATGATTTATGACTAAATATATTAATATGAGTTATTAATAATAATGGTTATTAAGCACTTTGTATTAGCCTTCTACACTTTCCATCCACAATTTGAGTGAACACAACAACATTATGAAGCATGTACAATGATTAGCCCCATTTTACAGAAGATCAAACTGAGGCTCCACGAGAAGTCACCTGCATAGGTGACTGCCACAGTCAGTAAGAGAAAGCTGAAGTCAGATCCACTGGGCTGAGTGTATTCCATGGGATCCCACAGCCTTCTGGGTACCGTCTGACTCCCCAAAGTCAAGCTTTTACCCATTATACTCTCTTGCCTCCCTCTGCAAACTAAAAAGCAAAGTTGGGGGTGACGGTGGGGCATTTGCCTCAAGCCACACACTGGCAGGGGTCTGTCCGATCACAGCCTCTTTAAGAAACACAGTGGAAAGGGTCTTCCCTGGGTCACTTGTGGGCAGGTGTGTTGCTGGGGCTACTCCAGAACCTCTTTTTGGCATCAGACTTGGGGGGAAAGTGTCAGGACTTATGGTCTTCCCTTTCTGCCAGGGCCACGTGGAAGAGCTGTGGGGCCTAGCCACACACCCCAGCCGGGCACAGTTTGTGACATGTGGGCAGGATAAGCTGGTGCATCTGTGGAGTGCAGAGTCCCACCAGCCCCTGTGGAGCAGGATCATCGAGGTAAGGGAACCGGAGAGGTGACGTAGTGTTCTAACCGAACCACTTGTCTCAATGTGTCGGGGCTCAGTGCATTAGGTAGAACCCGCGCCTGGTCTTTTTAAGCAGAAAGGGATTTAGGTGCTTCCATATTCACTTGGAAGGACTGGAAGGGAGGATGCCCAGAACAAAAGCACAGAACCGACCCTCCAGGGGAGCTGCTGCCTTTGTCAGAATCAGGAGGGTGGGGAGTCAGGAACCACTGAGTTCAAGAAAATGCCATTGTCATTGTAGCTGCAATTCAGGGACCAGGAAGCTGTGGTCCCGGGAAGTGTTGGCTCTAGAACTACACTGTTTAATACATGTGGCTACTCAAACTTAACTTTAAAATGTAAACAGGATTAAAAATTCAGTTCCTTGGCTGTACTGGCTACATTTCAAACACGGCTAATGGCCACCGTATTTCAAAGTGCTAGGAGAGAACATTGCCATCATTGCAGAAGGTTCTACTGGACTGTGTTGCTCTAGAGCAGGGGTGTCCAAACTTTTTTCAACGTTTTTTACCAAGGGCCGTATGCGGTAAAATACACAAACAGCCGGGCCACTCACTCGAGGTGAAGTACGTATTGCCTCACCTGGTTTATTTAAGTAAACTAAATATATTTTTGGAATTTGCTGCGGGCCAATAAAAAATGGATTGCGAGCCGCAGTTGGCCCGCAGGCCGCAGTTTGGACACCCCTGCTCTAGAGTGACCGACTGGTGGCTACATTTGCACTGACCAAAAACATACTCTGTGCCCTTGCTTTTCAAGGCTAGTGACTGATCACTAGCATAGCAAATGCCATTGTTTTCACCATCCAATAGTCAAAGGAAGTGGCAGAAGCAGGGCCTCCGCCTTCTGCCTTCTAGAACCCACCCAATTTCAACTTCTTGTCCATCCCAAATCACAGCAGAATCATAGTTGCAAGGGATTCTGGGCAGTGTAGTTTTTAAGCTCCTGCCTATGCAGTATGGGACACTACAAGGTCAGTCCATCATAATCCCCATACCACCCTTTGAGGCTTTGCTTCAGGAATCCAGGATTACCCTTGTTCCTGGAACACTTGATGACCTTTGAATTTCTATGAATCAGGGATGGTGTGCCCTGGAATATGTTAGGGCATATATAGTAATCCTCATCCTGCCTGCCTAATTTAACAGCTACTGTATGCTAGGCCCTGTGCTCAAAGCACAGCAGTTCTCCAGTTTGCCAGGGCATCAGAATCACCTGGGAGTTGTTTTTGTTTTTTAGGGTGTTTTTTTAAAATATTTTATTCTTTTTTTTTTTCCCCCTTCTTCCACCTCCCTACCCCACTCCGGTTCAAGCCGTTGTTTCTCAGTCTAGTTGTGTAGGACCCAGCTCCCTGGCCCATGCTGGTATTATGAGCTTTGCGCTCCCCCACCCCGGCTGAGGCAGTCGGTCGCTGGTTGGCTGCTCACGATGGCTGCTGGCCACCAGCCACTCACGCTGGCCACCGGCAGCTCATTGCAGCACATGGTAGCCCATGGTGGCACACCCTGGCTGCCAGCCACTCAAACTGGCTTCTGGCTGCTCCTGGCAGGGCGTTAGGAGCACAGCGCCAACCACTTGAGTCACCGGTCCCGCCCTCCTGGGAGTTGTTAAAAACACAAAATCCTGAGTCCTGTCCACAGAGAGTCTTGATTCAGGACGTCTGAGTTTGGGACCAGAAATGTACAATTTGTAACAAACTCCCTCAGGTTATTCTGATTCAGGTGGTCTGTTGACCATACCCGGAGAAACTGGCTTAGCACTTTATGCACATCATCTTCTTAACTCCTCTCCCTGACGTTCGCAACAAGGAAGTAGGGATGACAGATCCCCGCTCAGAAAGATAAAATCACTTGTCCATCATCACAGTGAAATTATAATCATAGCTGACCTTTACTGAGTACTTCCTGTGGGCCATCTTATTTACCAGCTTACCATTCTAAGGACTTTACACGTTGCTTATAATAATCCTGGAAAATGTGTATTGATCTCCATTTGTCAGATGAAATAACCAAGGCTATGACAGAGAAAGTTATTTGATGTCATATAAGTAGAAGTGTCATAGCCACATTTTGTACCCAAGTCTGATTCCATCGTGCTCTATTGCCTGCGAACCAACCAAATGCCCTCCCAAAGTTTAAAAATGATAATACCCAGTGCTGGGTGTTAGATAAAGATGTGGGGAAACCGGCATTCAGATTCGCCTGGTGATAAGTTGATACAGTTTTATGGAAAGCAAATTGTCATTATATATCAGAAGTTTTAAAAATATAGATATCCTTTGTCTCACTCTAGAAAAACACCTAAGGAAATCATCTTGGATGAATCAAGCTGTGGGTATTTAAAACAGGAGTTAAAAAGGATCCAGAATCCCCAATGACAGAAGGGATGTTTTCTGTTCCGGCTGGCTTATTAAAGGAAAGGGGAATGGTTTCCAGAGTGCCTGGGGCAATGGGCTCCTGGAGGGCGGCAGAGGAAGGGGAGAGCCTTCATTCCAGGCTGAGAGTTGGCTCTGAGGCAGGCGTATGGCCAGAAGGACGGGGGACCCCAGCTCTGAGCCATGTCTTTTCTCTTTCCACAGGACCCTGCCCGCTCTGCTGGCTTCCACCCCAGTGGCTCTGTCCTGGCTGTGGGCACTGTGACTGGCAGGTAAAGCTGAATTGGGCATTTGGGGAGGGCTTCTCTGCTCCCCGCCTCCCAAACTGTCCCTTGACATCCCCCTTCCCTACTTGCCCAGAGACTGCAGAGAACATTAATTAGGTACCAACTGTTTGCCAAGAGTTGATCTCCCAACATTCCTTGGGAGTGAGCTTCTCTCCAAATCTATTCTGGAGTCCCTTCCTCAGGTCTCACAGATTGCCCCCCTCCTCCCAGATCAGCTCACCCCTCTTCTTCTGCCCCCCCTTGCCTTCTCCTCAAAGATGGCTGTTGCTGGACACAGAGACCCATGACCTGGTGGCTATCCATACAGACGGCAATGAACAGATCTCAGTGGTCAGCTTCTCCCCAGGTAAGGGGTGGGCCTGGGACCTTGGAGAGGCAAGGCCTGGGATCTGAGACTCAGTTACTGGCAGGGGCAAGGGGTGGAACCTGTGTGTCCTGGCCTGGGGGGCGGGTCTAGGACTGAAGAGGGGATGGAGTTTGGGACTACTGAGGAGTCTGGGATAGTGGGGGGCTGAATCTGAGAGAGGAGGGGGTGGAGCCTGGGTGCCTCCTCATAGCCCCCCTCCCCCTCCCCCAGACGGGGCGTACCTGGCCGTGGGCTCCCACGACAACTTGGTGTACGTGTACACGGTGGACCAAGGCGGCCGCAAGGTCAGCCGCCTGGGCAAGTGCTCGGTGAGTGGGCAGTGACCCCCAGCCCGCGCCGCCACTCCATCCAGGGGGTGCAAAATTAACCAGTTTTTCTACCTTAAGGGAGCACAGCTTCAACACTCAACTGACTGCCCTGATCACGTCAAGAAGGCTTAAGCCCCGCCCACACATTTCCCTCTCTTGTGTTCTAAGCCCACCCCTCGTGTAGCCCCACCCCTTCGTGTAGCCCCGCCCATCATGTTCTAAGCACACCCTCTGTGTAGCCCAGTCCCTGGCATTTAAAGCCCAATCCTCTGTGTCTAGCTCTGCCCACATGTTCTAAGCTTCCATTGTGTTCTAAGCCTTTTGTCTGGCCCCCCCATCACAGTCTGGCCCCGCCCATGGTAGTCTGGCCCTGCCCCCACGCTCTAAAGGCCTGTGTATCCTTTTAGCCCCTGTGTTCTCACCGAACCTCTGTATTTTGCCATCCATTCTTTCTGGTCTAATCCTGCCCCTTCCAGCTCTAATTCCACCCCTTCCCTCCCTGTAGGGCCATTCCAGTTTCATCACCCACCTGGATTGGGCCCAGGACAGCAGCTGCTTTGTCACCAACTCCGGGGACTATGAGATTTTGTACTGTGAGTTCTCCAAGATCCAAAGGCATTCCTCCTTCGGTTTCCTTATTTGCATAGACTTCCCTGAGTTCTGGGAGGGGAGGCAGGGGCTTCTTCAGGTATCTCTCCTGTGACTATTGTATTTAAGGGCTGTTCTGATTGGTTGGTTTCCTGGCTTGATTACCTCCCTGGTGGACCCCATTTTTCACCAGTCCTTTCCCTTTCTGGTTGGATGGGTGGGGTGCAGGTTTCTAAGCAGATGACCCTGCTCACGTTTTGCGGGGTCCAGACCTAGGGTCCAGTCCCCTAAGCCAGTCGGGAGAGGTGGAATAAGTCCTGGGACCCTAGCCTCCTGTCTTGGACATCAGTGCCCATGGTGTGTGAAATGGATGGGTTAAGTAAGTAGTTATTTTCGCTCTGAACCCCTCCCCCCATTTTCTGCCCCAGGGGACCCAGCTACCTGTAAGCAGATCACCACTGCAGATGCTGTTAGGAACATGGAATGGGCCACAGCTACTTGTGTCCTGGGATTTGGGGTGTTCGGTAAGTTCTGGAATGGGGAAGGTCCCACTAAAGACACAAGTTTCAAGGAACATCCCCGTCTGGTTGTTTTCACAGTCTCTTTCTATTGGTTACCTCCAGAGTGGGAAACTCACTTCTTGAGTACACCTGTGGGCAGTATTTGTGTAAGAGGAAAGGGTAGGGTGAGACGACCATTGCTATCCCTTGGAGATGTAATGAAATGAGGCCAAATAGGTGGCGGTACCTGGTCCAGACAGATTCACACTGTGGGTGCCCTAGTCACCCCTTCATTCAGGCATTAATGTAGTTAACATGTAATTCCTGAGCATCTCTGTGCCCAGCCCTGGGCTGGTCAGTGCTGGGACACAGTGGTGACCACGACAGTCCCAGCCCTGCCATCATGGGGCTGATAGTCCAGTGGAGGAGACAGACTTATCCCTAGACAACTTGGAGTAGGTCAGGCAGGGACAAGGAAGCCCAGAGGGGGCATTTGGCCCCAGCCTGAGAGGGAGTCAGGGAGGGCTTCCTGGAAGAAGGGACATCCAGGCTGGTCCTGGAGGATGAGGAGTTAGATTCCAGGGTAGTGAAGAAGGAAAGCTGTCTCTAGGTAAATGGAATAATAGCATGTACAGAAACCCAGGGGTGACATAGAGCTTGGCATTTGGAGAAATTCAAGAAGGCAGGGTGGCTAAATCATTGCAGAGTTCAAGGGGGGGGCACTGGTGAGGACAAGGCTAGAACAGTGTGTGTGAGGGCCACGCAGAGTTTGGGGGTCATGGTGAGAAGCTGGGGCTTTCTCCTGAGGCCACCAGGGAACCACGAAGGGTTTTGAGCAGTGTGGGGGACAGGATCAGATACACATTTCCAAAGGGTTCTGACTCCCACCCCTGGCTAGAGAGAGACAGTCTGGGTGAGATGAAGGTAGGGAGGCTGGGATAGGGCCTGTTCCTCTTGGAGGGTCCCTGGCTCCTGCTGATATCCTACCCCCACCGCACCCACAGGGATCTGGTCTGAGGGAGCAGATGGTACTGACATCAACGCCGTGGCTCGCTCCCATGATGGCAAGATACTGGCTTCAGCTGATGACTTTGGCAAAGTCCACCTATTTAGCTACCCTTGCTGTCAGCCTCGAGTGAGTCCCTCTGGGGGGCTGGCAGGGTGAAGGTAACAAGCAGCCATGGGGGCAAGATTGAGGCAGCCCTGGTCCTCTCCGGGCCTCAGTTTACTCACCTGTACAAGGAGGGCAGTGGGTTTAATCTCAAGGGCCTTTCTCAATCTGAAGGTTGATGAATTTCAGCCTGTAGTGCTAAGCCTCTGAGCATCTGCAAGTCTGAGCG
Organism: Rhinolophus ferrumequinum; assembly: GCF_004115265.2. Lineage (NCBI taxonomy): Eukaryota > Metazoa > Chordata > Mammalia > Chiroptera > Rhinolophidae > Rhinolophus > Rhinolophus ferrumequinum. The sequence continues at coordinate 41,951,135 of NC_046298.1, read as the reverse complement.
TTTTCATTCTTTTATCCTCATTAACTCAATAAATATTTATTGAGCACCTGCTGTGTGCCTGGGTACAGAATACAGCCATAAACAAGTTAGATCACTGCCCTCACTAAGTTGACATTCTAAGTGGCACGATGGTTCCAAGTAACTACAAGTCTAAGGTTTTTTTGGATCTACATCATCTGTGATCTACAACATCTGCAGTTCTAGGACAAGGGACACAAACTCCAAGGCCACAGGGTCACACAGGCAGTGAGAATAATTGAATGAGGCTGGGCGGCACCTACTCCTTACACCCCATTACACCTCACTACTGGGGGGAAGCTGGTTCAGTGCATTCTGATCTTCTGAGGTTTTTACAGAAGCTGGAAATCAGGATTTTAAAGTGAGATTCCATGATTTATTTATTTATTTATTTGAGTGGGTTTTTCCAGGACCTGTCAGCTCCAAGTCAAGTAGTTGTTTCAATCTAGTTGTGGAGGGCGCAGCTCAGAGTGGCCCATGTGGGGATCGAACTGACAACCTTGTTAACAACACCACGCTCTAACCAACTGAGCTAATTGGCTGCCTCACTTCCTTGATTTTCAAATGTCAGCGACTATCTTTCTAAAAACACTGAGAGTATATTCAACATATCCACAGGCCACTAGCAGATAACCTGGGTCTAAGAAAAAACTGGACGTTAATTTTACCATTCTCTGGTTCTAACAGAGACGAAATTTGTGTTACTATTTTATTATGAAATTTGCATACATAAAAACAGATAAAATAGTACAGTGATCCTTCCTGTACTTATTACCCATGTTCAACTATTACCAGATTTGGCATACGTGTTTCTTCTCTTTTTCTCTTCTGTTCTTTTTTTTCCTGAAGTTTTTTTAAAAACAACCCAATATATGACTTTTTAGCTCTCCAGATTAGCATTCATATCTCAGAAATAAAGATAATTCTTACATATCTACAAATCCATGTTCATACCTACTAATTAACATTATTTTTAAATATGATCTAATACCCAATCTGTATTCAAATTTCCCTGATTGTGTCCAAAAATGGCCTTCTACACACACTTTGGTTTGTTTGAATCGAGGTCCAAACATTGCCTGTGCTTATGTCTTGTATCTGGTTGTACAGAACAGCCTTTCCCACATGCACACTCTTTTTTGTTGTTTTTTAATACCATTGAATTGTTGAAGAAATCGGATCATTTACCCTGTTGGTTCTTAAAGGGGGATTTATTAAGCAGAGGAGAAGGGGGTCAGGCTGGGAAGACATGGAGTGACATTGCCCCTCTGACCTTTCACTTCCTTCTTTCCCTACCACAGGCCCTCAGCCACAAATACGGTGGACACAGCAGCCATGTGACAAACGTGGCCTTCTTGTGGGATGACAGTATGGCCCTGACCACAGGGGGCAAGGACACCAGCATACTGCAGTGGAGGGTGGTCTGATATGGGGGCCCCAGGGACATGGGGCCAGGGTAGAGTTAGACGGGAGGGCTGGAATTCTATTTTCGGGAGATGTCTATTGCCGAATAGAGTAATATATACCCAGAGTATGTCTATAGAAGAGAGGGTTATGGGGGTGGGAGGGTAGACTGACAGACAGAAGTCTCTATTTATCGGGGTGGGAAGAGGGATCACATTGCCTTGGGGAAGCCATTAGGGTGTTTGGTTTGGGGTGTTTTTTAAGTTTATTCTTTTATATCATCCAGAAATAAAGACATGTGCACTGAGGTGGAGTGTCAGGATCTGCATATGTGGCGTGTTCATAGATTATGTCTATAGGTGTGTGCATATGGGTGTGTGTGTGTATATATTACAGTGTTTGTGAGGAGGGACCATTATTATGGTCCTTATTGGATGTAAGTGATAGAAGTGAACCTTGCTCTTAGGACGAAAGAGAGCTCCGTTGGCCCACAAATCAAACAAGGAAGGGCAGATGTGCCTCTGGGCTTCAGGGCCATTGAACCAAGGATTTGAGGGCCACCAGGACACTCATGCCATACCTTTTCTGACCTACGAGTCAGCATTTTTCTCAAACCAGCATTCTCCACAGCACAGAAACATGGCACCCAGCAGTTGCAAAGGTCACATCAACCAGCCTTGGGCTCCAAGTCCAAAAATCCCAGGGAAGGATTGTGATTGGCCCACCTGCATATCAGTTAACTTGACTAGCCAGTTGGTCTACTATGATTGGGTGAAGTACCAGTCCTGGACCAATGATTGTGGCCAGGGAGGTGGGATTGTGCAAAAACTCAGAAGCTTCCACCTGTCCCACAAGTTTGAAGTAGGGCAAGGTATGTTTTCAAAGAAATGGGGCGATGACACAAAAGATGCCTGGGAGTTAGAGTATGAGGACTTTGGGTTACAAAAGACAAATACAACTCCATCCATCATAAACAATAAGATATTGCCAGGTCCTGGAACTGGGTAGTCCAGGAGAGGCCCATCAGGATTCAGGGGGCTCAAATGTGGTCATCAGGATTCTCAGAGATTTCTCAACTTGGTATCTAGAACATTTTGTTTAACTTTGTATAGGTGTTTAACACACAGAGAAGTGCACCCATTATACATGTATAGTCTGCTGAATTCACAAACAACCCATCCATGCAGCCAGCTCCTACGTGGAGAAACAACATCCCCGAAGCCCTCTGGTGCCCCCTCCCAGTCATTGTCCCCCACAGTAATCACTATATATTTAGGGTGGGGACTGAGTTCTGATTTTCTCATCTTTTGTGGCCAAGATAATATTGTTTGATACATTGAGAGATCATTATTTTATTATTATTATTATTATTATTATTATTATTATTATTATTGTATTCTTTAGTAGTTCTCAAACTTGAAGGAGCATTACAATCACCTGCAGGGCTTGTAATGACAATGCAGCTCCTCTCAACCCCCCATCCAGGATTTCTAATTCGGTCTGTCTGGGGTAGGACCCAAGAATTTGCATTTCTGAAGAGTTCACAGATGATACTGATGCTTTGAGGACCACACTTTGAGAACCACTGCTCTGATGGAACTAGAATAAGGTACCGTAGCAAACAGGTACCTTTCTGGACAGAACAAAATAATTTTGTAGAACATTACACCTTTGTGTTTCCTTGTCTCAATTCTACAGATAATCACTTGGGATGGAAAGCTCAGAGCCTTGCAGTTTCAGAGTGACAATCAAATCCGTCTCTTCCTAAGGAGGGACATAGCAGGAGATACCTGCAAACCCATCATCTAGTAGTCCAAGTCTTGGGGAAATGGCCAGTGCTATTGAAGCGTCCCTTTCATTGGGTCTCTTGGTGCTCTGTCGCCCCCTTGTGCCCAGCCTCAGACCTGCATAAAAAGAATGTGCCTAGGCAGTTCTACTGGAACAGTGGCTGGTTATCCTCCACGTGCCCGCAAGGGTCACTCAGATTTTCTCCTGCCCTGAACCCTGGGAGACTGCCCTGTGAGGACTCCATCCACGGAGATCCCTTGCCCTCCGCCTTCTGTTTGGGTTCTGATCAGAGGCACTGACAGGAAACCCAGGGGGAGGAGGAGAGAGGTGGGAGTATTTATTTTCTGCACCCTCCCTGCATCCCTGCCATTTTATGGCAGTAGCTATGTTCCTGTACCTAGAACTACAGCTCCTAGGGGCTCTTCTCCAAACTCTGCCTTTCTGCCCAAAGGGTGATAATGGCTTGGCTCTCACTGCGGCTGGACCCCTGGTACCACCCCATACTTTGTGGGGTCCTTCACCCTGTCCACCCCTCTAAAATGTCCCTTCATAATTGTTGCCACTTAAACTCTTTGAGTGACCACCTGTTTCCTGCTAGGACCCTGACTGAATCACAGCACAAACTTAAGGAGAGCCCAGGAGTGAAGGGGACCCTGGCACACCAGTGGTCCCCAGAATTTCTTTTCAGGAAGAGCTTGGGATGGCCAAGGGGCTGATAGGAGAGCTCTGTGGGGCTTGTCCTGAAGCTGATAGGATGTATATGGGATTATTTGGGGGAAGGGGCTAAAGCCTTCATGATGCCTTCCTTGGAGCTGTCCCTGACTGTCCCCTTAAGGGAGGGTGGAAATAAAAAGCCTTTATTGCTGTGTGCTGTGCATCGCAGGTCACTTGGGCCCTTGGTTAATTCTCACTTTCTGTTTCTCTCAAGAGCCCTAAGAGGAAGGCAGTAATATGGTTCAGAGATGTATAGTCTCTTGTGCAAGGTCACACAGCAAATGACTACAATAGTAGCTACCTTTAAAAAAAATACTACCACTGCATGTATATGAAGTTCTAGAACAGGCAACACTAATCTCTGGTGAAAAAAGAAAGCACAGAGTTGCCTCTTGGGCTGAAGTAGAGTGTGAATATTGTCTGGATAGGGGCAAAGAACAATGTTCCTGGGTGCTAGAAATGTTTTCTGTCTTTATTTGGGTGCTTAGGCACATGGGTGTATCTGTTTGTTACAACTCATTGTATTGTTCCCTTAAGATCCGGGCATTATTTTTATTACAAAGAAAATAAACAAAAAAGAATTTGCAGACCTAATAGCTGCCATTTTTGAGTGCTGTGTGCCAGGTCTGTCTGAAGGAACTTCGATGGAGAATGAATTCTCAGGACCAATTTATGAAGGATGTGATGAGAATAAAAATAAGCAAATATGTTTGGAGCACTCACCTGTCGCATATTCACTCCCTGAAAACAAGGTGTACTTACTGCACACCTATTCTGTGCCAGTGGTCTTCTAGGCAACAGACACAACAGTAAACAAACCAGACACAAAAATGACACTCCTGGTGGGGAGGCAGATAACTAGAAAAATATTAAGTGAACTACTTGGGACATTAGATGGTGACAAATTCTGTGGAGAAAAGTAAATAAAGCAGGGAAGAATGGGAGCATGGGGGATCACGTTTTACAGACTTGATAGCATTGACACTTAGAAATGACCTCCCCATGACAAAAGGACTATGCTGTGGCCCTATTGACATAAGAGGAAACAAGCACCGAGAGGCCACCAACCAAAGGTCTGGCCGAGGCAGGGCTGGAATTACAAACCCCAAGACTCCTTCCAGGGGTGGCCCTGACCCTGGCAGTAGGGACTTAACAGACCCCTTTGTTCTCTCCTTTGGTGGTGGTGGTGGGGGGGGGCGTGCAATGACCACAAGTCAATGACTTAGGCTTGGGGTCTCAGAAGGGAGGCAATGGCTCAGAAGGGAGGAAATGGCTCACAGCAAGTCAATGGGAGAGTCCCTTTCCCCCATAGCTGGGAGCTTATCAAGTGTGAGGGTTAGAGGCAGGGTGAGCAAAGGGGTTAATAAGATTGGGGCCTCCAGACTGGGGACTTTGAACGACTGCAGGGCGAGGGGGAGTAGGGGGTTCCAGCGGCAGGTAAGACTTCCCCGGTGAAGGCTTAAAGGGGTTAAGGGGGAGCGACAAAGGAAGGGTTAATGGGGGACGGGCCTGACCAGGGCGGGGCCTCGGCCGGGAGGAGTCGCCGGCGGGTCCCCGCGCCGCGGTGGAGACCAGACCCCTCAGCAGCCGAGAGCGCCGCCGCCCGCCCCGTCCAGCCGTAGCGCAGTGGTAGGTTCTGATCTCTCCCGGGCCCGCACTTGTCGTCCGGCTGCCTCGGGGCCGCTGCTCCTTGCGCCCCTCAGCGGGCTTTGCGTCCCTAGAACCGCTGCCTCGGTCTCCCGCGCCGTCTGGTCCCCGCCCCTCTCAGATGCTGGCTTCCCGGTGTCTCCGTGGTTGACCGGTCTGTCTCCATCTCTCCGCCTGTCTCTGATGTCTCTGTATCCGCTGCCCCCTCCCTCTACATCTCTGGAGGTCTCTGTGTCTATGTCTTTATCTCTGCCGCTCCATCTCCGTCCATCTGTCTCTGTCTCTCTCCGTCTCTGTTTGCCTCTGTCCCGCAGTGTCTTGAGGCGCTCTCCATCTCTGTGGACCTGTCTGCCTCCATCTCCACGTCTTTCTGTCTCTGTGCATCTCTTTGCCTTTTCCCCTCCTGTCTCTCTGTCTCTCGTGTCTCTCTCCCTTTTCTCTGTCTCTGTCTCTTAGACCCCATACTGCCACCTTCAGCCACCCTCATCTCATCCCAAATCCTCACCCCTCCCCAGAGCTTTCCTCGGGGCTGGGGTGCTGCTTGGGAGTGCGGTAAGGAGCATAGGCTTGCTACCTGGGGCAAGTGGACTCTGAGTGACACTGTGTCTCCAGTGCCTTTTTCACACAGTCACCTCACTGCTCCTGACGTCCCACCCACCCCACCCTCCAATTTCAGGAATTCCTGGCTGGGGGGTGGACTTCCTCCCTCACTTCCTCCCTTCCAGGATTTGGCTGGGTCACCATTAACTCCTTCCTGCATCGGCCTCATCCCCACTCCTTGAACTGGGCCCCCCTCCCCGCTCAGACCAGGCTGAGGGGCAGGTCTGCAGTTTCTGTGAGGCATGGGTTGCAGGATGTGTATTGTGCACTCAGACAGGATGTGCGCTGGGGTATTTGCTTAGGGACACAGATGGAGATGATGGCGCCCACACCCCCTAACACCTCCTCCAGGGCTCACCACCACCGGCCCCAGTCCTCCTGAACCCACTGAGAGGGTGCCCCACCCCCAGATCTGTCTCTGTGGATGAACTTGACTTCAGGTTTGGGGTGAGGACGGGGAGGTTTTCCTTTCTGGAGTGGGTCCCAGGAGGAGGAGACCAGAGAGACCGATGAGGTAGGGCCTCCTGAACTCTGGGAATCATATAATCAAGAAGTCTTGAATGTGAAGTCTTTGAATGGAACGACCCAGAATGTGAGAATAACAGGAGGGGAGGCCTGGGAATGCTCCAACCTTCAAATCAAAGGTCCTCAGGGCATTTGAATCCTTCAGTCCAAAAGGATTCGTGCTGGAATTTTGGCAGTTTTCAGCTTTCGCAGCTGTGAGCTCTAAACGGCTTTTGGAGCCACCTAGGCCAAGCACCCACTTTACAGATGGGGAAATTAAGGCCCAAAAGCAGAAGTCCCCACAGTGAGTTAGTGCCAGACTCGGGGTTGGGACTCTAGTTCCGCAGAAAATCCAGCGATCTGGCTTCTTTTGCTGCCACTAAGTCGGATTAATTTGGAGAAGGCGTCTTCACCGGGAGAAGGGAAGAATGCCAGGGTGAGTATGAATGGCTGGAATCCAGAAGGAAGCCTTTTACGAGCAGAGAAGAGAAAATATTTCTAAAACCATGGTGGTGGCCAGGGAGAGGGGACAAGAGTTGGTTTGGGTGGAAGGTGAGGAGTTTCAGAGGAGGAGAGAGAGGAGGGGAAGTTGGGGTGGGGGCAGGGATTAACTCCCGCCTGCCTCTGTCTCCTGACCCTCCCCATGAAGCCCACTGCTCCCGTGGGACAGGGCCTATAATTTGGTTTGTGTCTAGACAAATAATAACTCAGCTGGTGTGAGCTAGCAGGGAAAGATGAAGCCAGGCCCTCTTGGCAAGGGATTGGGATGCAGCCTGGGCTCCTAGGGCTCCCCCCCACCAGGTGGTGAGAATTTAGGGGCTAGATGAAGGCGGTGACTTAACCCGCCACCCCGTGATTCCTTAGTATCTCAGAATTCTGTATAAGCTTAGAACTTCAGGCGGCTGGAATGTTAAAAAATAGAATAGATAAAAGGGGGGAAAAAGTAGCGTTCACCATACGTAGAGTATGTTCCCATTTCTGTAAAAATAGGGACATACGTGTTCATGTTTTTGTTTGGCAAAGATAATAATCAGAGTTTAATAATAGATTATGAAAGTCATAGAATGTTAAAAAAAATAATAGAACATTCTAACAATAGAACTTTCGAATCTTGGAATGTGAACCTCCTGGAATATTGGGTTAGGGCATGGAAAGCCATCATGATAATAATAATAGAATGGAAAAAAAGTAAAGCTCTAAAATGTTATAATAATAGAAGGGTAAACCATGAAGTGGACTAACAATAGAACCTGAGGATTTGAGAATGTTGGAATCTAGAACATTGGAGGGCCCTGGTGTCCCTTACTGGCAGTGTGGGCTTTGGGGAAGATGGGGACTCCTTTGGTAGAAAAGGGGAGACTGAGGCCCAGCAGGATGGTCAGGGTGTCCGAACTGCCCCATGGTTTCCGCCTGTCGCCAGAGCACCAGGTGGGGAGCGAGGCATGGTGATCACATTTCGTCCCCTAATGAGCAGACCGGAGCTGGCCGGTCCCCTGGGGCTACCAGGGGAGGGGGGAGCCAGAGCCCACAGAGGAGAGAAGTGGGGAGAGGCAGCCTGGTGGCTTCTAGGACAAGGCTGGTGAGTGAGCCGAGGGTGCTGGGGATGTGGGGGCTGCATCGCTTCTCCTTCTTGTCCTCTCAATCCCCAGTCCTTTAGCCTTGCTGGATTTAGGGGTGGCTGGCAGACCTAGGACTTATCTGGCCTGAGCAGCTGAGACATGGGACTGGGGTCTGAGCAGTTCTTCTTGTCCCCAACTACCGCTCCACACTCGGGCTCCTCTCTCTTCCCTGTCCCTCAGAGGAGGAGGCGGCAGGAACTAAAGAGGGGGGACCGGGGTAGCTCCTTGTGGGGTCTGTGAGATTTGGGAGTGGTGTCCCCAGTAAAGCCTGAGTAAGGGAGGCAACTTAGATTTCAACTGAAGAGGGTCTTGATTCTGGGGGTGGAAGGGAGTCAGGTGATGGAGGGCCGCCCAAGACACAACAGTCACTTGCTTTTTTATGGTGAGAAAGTCTGTATATCTTTCAGCAGATTCTGCAGAGGGTCTGCGAACGCCAGACTTGAGGAAAATCACAGGAGTTCAGGGAGTGTGGAGAGAAGACATTCAGGGAAAGGGAAGCTCTTCAGTTAAGAGCAACAGATCTGCCCGTTCTTGGCACATCATGTGACTTAGACAACTGCCTTGCCCTCTGGGCCTCAGTTTCCCCTTCTGTACCAGGAAGTGGTCAGAAATAGCCTCTTACCACCGAGTTGTCACATATAGGCCTGCTGCATTGTGGAATTCTGAGTCTGACATTCCTGTGCTGTCTTCTGAGGTTTCGATGGTGAGCAGATCTCAGGTGAAGGAGAAGAGAGAGTTGTCTGAGTGCCCCTCCCCCCATGCCTAGCGTCTCCTAGAAGCAGGTGGGTTGAGGAGGTAGGATGGGAGGAGGGAGGGGTGAATGTCCAGCTGGTTCCCCCTTGAGGAAATTAGCAATGGGAAGTGTATTTCCTCTGGCTGCCAGAAATTAGTCTCCAGCTTGTGTGCCGGCTCTGGCCTCAGCTAAACCCAGGGGGTCTCCAGGGGGTGGGGCGAAAGGAAATCCCAGCTCTGGGGGCCTCCTCCCACTACCAACTGATTTCTACTTTCAGCTCTCCAGTGCCTGTGGAAGAATAATAATTGTTCTAATACTGCATAATTTATAGATGCTATCACCAAGGATTTTCATATCTGTGATGTGACTAGTATAAAAACTGTGCCGCCTTTGTAAGAAGGGGAAACTGAGGCTTTAGAAAAAGAAGTAATTCCCTCAATGTTACAAAAGTGGGAGAGACAGAGCTGAGGGATGAGAGGTTTTTTTTTTTTTTTTTTTTTTTTAAACAGGACTTTATTGGGGAACAGTGTGTACTTCCAGGACTGTTTTTTCCAAGTCAAGTTGTTGTCCTTCCAATCTTAGTTGTGGAGGGCGCAGCTCAGCTCCAGGTCCAGTTGCCATTGTTAGTTGCAGGGGGCGCAACCTACCATCCCTTGCGGGAGTCAAGGAGTTGAACTGGCAACCTTGCGGTTGAGAGCCCACTGGCCCATGTGGGAATCGAACCGGCAGCCTTCGGGCGTTAGGAGCATGGAGCTCCAACCGCCTGAGCCACTGGACCGGCCCCAGCCCCGGGATGAGAAGTGTTTTGAGTAACTTGGTCTGGGTGGTGGTCCAGGGGGTGTTCCGATTTGAAGGCAAGGACTGAATTGCCCTATTTCAGCCAAGAGGAAGCCCCCTCCATCCCATCTCGACAGGTCCAGGAGCCTCTGTGAGTCTGGGGTGAGGGCAGAAGCTCTGTAGCTGAGGACCCCACAGGGGGTAGAACTTACCTAGCAGGACTCAGTCCTGACCTTTCAGAGTCAATTATGTATGGGCTATAACCTGCTCTTTTCACTCCCCACCCCCTTTCTCTGGGACCCTGCAGAGACTTGTTTGAGCCTGAAGGGGGAGGAGGTGGTGTTTGCTGCCACAAGGCAAGAGGGAGCCTGTATTGGGGGATGGGCTGACCAATTCAAGTTTCTTCAGTTCGCAGTCTGTTGAGCACCTACTGTATGCCGGGCATATAGCATTCAACGCAAGGTCCTGGAATGTCCACTTTGGACTGACAGACAAAAACAAGATACTAGGTGATGTGAGGAAGAGAGCCCTGGGGAGTAGGTGGGACTCTGGGTAGGGAGGACCTCAATGAGGAAATGAGGAAGGTAAGGCAGCGAGTCCTAAGATCTGAAGGAAGAGCATTCCAGGTGGAGGGTACCGTAAGGGCACAGGGTGTGAGGCTGGATAGATCATTGGCCTCGAGGCCACCGAGGCAGGGGAGGGGAGGTAGGCAAGAAAGTCAGGTAGCCCCTTGTCACCTGGGGCAAGGAGTTGGAATTTTACCCCCAAGCCCATTGGGAAGCCATTGGAGGGTTTCAAGCAGAGAAGTAACCAGAGCTGATTTCCATGTTGGAAAGAACTTTGTGGCTGTGGTGTGGGAAGTGAGGTGAAGGATGTCAGAATGGCAACCAAGAAAGCAGTAAGGAGGCCACTGTAAGGGTCCAAGCAAGTGAGTGGTGATGGTGGCACAGAGCAGGCCGTGGCGGGGGCTTTAGAGAGAGTCATGCATGGATTTAGGATTTATTGTAGAGGTAGGTATAGCCAAGAGGACTTTCCCATGGAAGGATGCTCAGGCATCTGGGAGGTTTCCAAGGACCTGCTGTGTGACTTTGGGTTTATCCCTTCCCCTCTCTGGGCCTCAGTTTCTTCATCTGTCCAACTGACTCAACCAGTGGTTTTCTTTTTTTTTTCTTTTCATTTTCTAATTTTTCAATTACAGTTGACATTCAATATTATTTTATATTAGTTTCAGGTGTACAGCATAGTGACTAGACATCTATACAATTCACGAAGTGATCCCCCTGATTAGTTTAGCACCCACCTGACACTATATATGGTTATTACAACATTATTGACTATGTTGGACTTTACATTTTCGTGATTATTTTGTAACTGTCGATTTGTACTTCTTAATCCCTTCACCTTTTTCACCCGGACCCCAAAGGCTCCCCTCCCACCCTCAGTGGTTTTCAAAATGTGTCCTGGGGATTCTTCTGAAGTTCCCCCACTTTATTTCATCTAGAGCACAGAGCAGCTTCTCCCTTTCACTGTCTTAGATAGGGTTTCCAGTTAAGACTTTTTTTCTGGGCGGCTGGATAGCTCAGTTGGTTAGAGTGCGAGCTCTCAACAACAAGGTTGCTGGTTCAATTTCTGCATGAGATGGTGGGCTGTGCCCCCTGCAACTAAAGATTGAAAATAGCAACTGGACTTGGAGCTGAGCTGCACCCTCCACAACTAGATTAAAGGACAACGACTTGGAGCTGATGGGCCCTGGAGAAACACACTGTCCCCCAATATTCCACAATAAAATTTATTTAAAAATACAAAAAGATTTTTTTCAACCCATAAAATTAAACCTGTGCAAGTCCCCGGATATAGTGGCTTCCGAAGATGGCTCTGATTCAAGACTTTGCTCCCCTTCTCTCTGGGGCTCACGATAGTCAGAGGCTTGGTCCATGACTATCTTCTACCTTGTGCTTGCAGGTCTTCCCAGGACCAAGGCGGTGACAGGCCTAAGGTTCTCACTTGGGAAAGTCAGAGGGGAGTGGGAAGAGGCAATGAAGGGAGTGTGGTCCCTGAGGGAGGGGACTTGCCCTTGCTCCCTGACCTTGATGGAGTCTAGCAACACCTCCTCTTATCCCTCCCCCCCAGCCCTCTGCAGCTATGGTTCTCAGCCCCCACTATCAGCCCAGGACCTCTTTCTGTCCAGTTATTCTTGGCTTGAAACAGAAGCACAGGCTGGAGCAAAGGGGGCTAGAGCCAAGATTTCCCCTCTCCCGTCATCAGGACCTTGGACAGGTCTCTGAACCGCTCTGTGCCTCAGTTTGTCAAACGGGAAATAAACGGTACTTTCCTCATGGGGTTCTATAAATTTTAATGAATTGATACTCATAAAAGTACTTAGAACGGGGTCCGATATTAGTAGAACTCATAAACTTTAGCTGTTATCACCATGGTCATTATCATTGTCAAGAATGGGGTGCCCTGCGTTAGGAGTGGGAGGCTAGTTCCAGCCCCGGTTCCAGTTCTGCCACTGCCTTGCTGGTCCTTGAGGGGAGTGGCCAGCCTCCCCGGGCCCCTTCTCGCTGTCTGTGAAATGATAGCATTTATCTAGAGCAGCATTTTCCAAAGCCTGATACGACTCTTATGCCGGTTTTACATGGTTTCTGGAGAAAAGTTCTAAAATGTGAGTTGGGTCTTTATTTTAACATCGATTAGGCAAAAAATATATCTGGCACCTCAAAGCTGTGTTTTCAGAGATCTGTTGTCTAGAACGGGACTCAATAAGGCATCATCGGGGTGTCGACCCTCCGCAGCCTATAGGAGATGGCAAGGGGTATGGGAAGCAGGCGGCGGTCCCTGACTCCCCTCACTGTGGTCCTCTCTCCCCACAGGCACTGCAAAGTCAGCTTTGAACTCTGAGGTGGGGCCACCTCATCTCAACTGCTCAGCCCCTAGGTGGACCAAGCCGGAGTCCCTCCCCTGCCCCCTTCAAATCCCCCCTCCATCTATAATCTTCCTCTGATCTGGCCCTTACTCACCTCCTTCCTGTTTCTTAAAAACCCTTCCCACATTCTCCAGACTGAACAATTCCTGTCTGTCCACCCCCCACCCAGGACACCTCCTTTTCTGTCATCTCCTCAGTGGTTACTTTACTTATTTTATCATTTCTTACTGGGGTCCTAGGAAATGCCAGTGCCCCCACCCACATTACCTGGTCTTTTTAACATGCCCTAACTGTAGTTTGTCCTATCTCAACACTATCCTCTATATTGCCGGTGTCTTCTAGTACATTCCATCTCATCATTACTTCAGCACAGCCGCACTTACTTCCTCCATTACGTACAGATAATCTCCCTCTCACCACTGCCCACTGATGCCTTCATCTCCTCGATAAACACTCCCCCCAGCCAATTTTTTTGATATCCCAATATGTCCTCATTTACACTCTGAGTCTATAAACACCCCCTTGACAAAGCTCTTTGTTAATCCCACCACCCTCAAAACCTCCGCCTGTTGTAATTCTAACTTTCCCCTCTCAAGCTCCACTCTTTCCTGCCCAGCCTGGCCCTGGATTCATAGTCAACCTCATTTCTTCCTCGTGGACTGCCTCCCACCATGTGCCCCTGAGCCTCCAAGAAGGGGGCTCAGGGCCCCGATGGCCTCCCGCCCCCCGTGGCCCCATAGCCCCCGTGGGCCAGGGGAAGCTCCTGAAAGCCCCACTGCTGAGAATGGGCAACGGCACATGGGAGGGCTGCCACGTGGACTCACGCGTGGACCACCTCTTCCCGCCGTCCCTCTACATCGTCGTCATTGGCGTGGGGCTGCCCACCAACTGCCTGGCCCTGTGGGCCGCCTACCGCCAGGTGCGGCAACGCAACGAGCTGGGCGTGTACCTGATGAACCTCAGCATCGCGGACCTGCTGTACATCTGCACGCTGCCACTGTGGGTCGACTACTTCCTGCACCACGACAACTGGATTCACGGTCCCAGCTCCTGCAAGCTCTTCGGGTTCATCTTCTACACCAATATCTACATCAGCATTGCCTTCCTGTGCTGCATCTCGGTGGACCGCTACCTGGCCGTGGCCCACCCACTGCGGTTCACCCGCCTGCGCCGCGTCAAGACAGCCGTGGCCGTGAGCTCTGTGGTCTGGGCCACGGAGCTGGGCGCCAACTCGGCGCCCCTCTTCCATGATGAGCTCTTCCGCGACCGCTACAACCACACCTTCTGCTTCGAGAAGTTTCCCATGGAGGGCTGGGTGGCTTGGATGAATCTGTACCGAGTCTTCGTGGGCTTTCTGTTTCCATGGGCCCTCATGCTGTTGTCTTACCGTGGCATCCTGCGGGCCGTGCGGAGTAGCGTGTCTACCGAGCGCCAGGAGAAGGCCAAGATCAAGCGGCTGGCCCTCAGCCTCATCGCTATTGTGCTGGTCTGCTTTGCGCCCTATCACGTGCTCCTGCTTTCCCGCAGCGCGGTCTACTTGGGCCGCCCCTGGGACTGTGGCTTCGAGGAGCGCGTCTTCTCAGCGTACCACAGCTCGCTGGCCTTCACCAGTCTCAACTGTGTGGCCGACCCCATCCTCTACTGCCTCGTCAACGAGGGCGCTCGCAGTGACGTAGCCAAGGCCCTGCACAACCTGCTCCGCTTCCTGGCCAGTGACAAGCCCCAGGAGATGGCCAATGCCTCGCTCACCCTGGAGACGCCACTCACTTCCAAGAGGAATAGCACGGCCAAGGCCACGGCAGCCAGCTGCGCGGCAGCTCCCTCCTCCCAGGTGGACCAGGTGCAGCTGAAGATGTTGCCACCGGCACAGTGAACCTCACCTCAAATTGTGGAGCCCCCATTCCTCAGATCTCATCCCACACTCTCTTCCCTCCTTGTTCAGTGTATGCAAATTATATGTAAATAAGGCTGTGTTACTATTCATAAGAAAACAGGAAAACAGTGAGGTTGGTGTGTCATGGGTCGACTATCCTCCTCCTAACAATTCAGTTGAACTGTGGCTAGCCCTGTGCTGGGGCGGTGCTAATGACACCGTGGTGATGAATGACAGACCTGGCCCTGCCTTCATGGGCCCCTCCTCCAATGGACAGTGATGACTCCCAATGGGCAGGGCTCAGAGAGTGGAAGCCAGGGTCCGGGGGAACCCAGGAGGGCATCTGACCAGTCTGGGGGTCAGGGAGGACTTCTTGGAGGTGGGGTAAGGAAAAAAGGAGAAAAAAGGATTATTTCCAACACGGGGGTAAAAGTTGGTGACTCAAGGGGAGAGTGGAAGGAGAATGATCACCTTTGCTCTTGGGAAGCCCCCAAGGTCATATAAGGGAGAAAGAGCAGGTGAGGCCAATTTTGAGTTTCTAGATAAACAGCATTCTCCAAGTCTGGATTGAGGAAGAAGAGGGAAAATGTCAGAGCCCAAGTGAAGGGCAATCAAGGCAGAATGGCTGGAGGAGGGGTGAGCAGAGAGCAGGCTGGGGAAGGAGTCTTGAGACAAGAGGAAGGATATTTATTCATTCATTCAATTAAGATTTATTTGTTCCTACAGTCTGGCCTGCGCTGGCCCGGCCTGGGGACACAATGGCCCAGGCCCCACCCTCACGGGGCTCACAGTAAATGAGTAACTAAAAATGAATATGTTTGGAATTGCTAAGTGTAATGGGGGAAAAATAAAGCCCATTGGAGGGACAGAGTGACATGGATCTAGATGAGGTCAGGGGAGCGCTTACTCAGAAAGTGGCATTTGAGCAAAGACCTGAAGAAAGGGAGGGGGTCAGCCCTGTGGCTGTCAGGCAGAAGAGCACTGCAGGCAGAGGGAAGAGCAAGTACAAAGCCCTGGAGTAAGAGAGTGCCTGAATTTTGAGGCACAGCAAGTATAGTGGTGTGGCTGGAACAGAGGGAGGGAGACATGAGTGGGAGGTGAAACTGGCAAAGAGACAGAGGTCCGTCTTTTGGGCCTTTTTAAGTCCTGGTAAGGAATTTGCCTTTTAGTCTGAGATAAATGGGAGCTGCAAGAGGAGGGATGTGAATTGACTTAAATGTTAACAGGATCCTGCTGGCTGCTGAGTGGGAAGCAGAATAGTTGAAGTTAGGGCAGAAGCTGGGAGCCCAGTGAAGCGGTAACTGCAGTGGTCCAGGTGGGAGATGCCGTGACTGGACCAGGGTGGGTGGTGGGGTGAGCAGGAGCAGTGGTCAGTTTTGGGACTTATTTTGAAGGAATACAATGATGGAAGAAGCAGAAGCGCCTGTGGGATTGTGTAGCTGAGCCTCTTGCCCATCTTGGGAAAAGGGAGACTGTGAGCCTGAGCTGGAAGGACCTTTGGGAATGATCCCAGGCCCTATTCCAGGGCAGTCACTGGAGAGGCCGAGTGACTAGCCCAGGGTTTCACAGCCGGTGAGTCAGCCTGGGGCCATCCTGGACTCCCTCTCCCTTCCCTGTCTCTGCCTCTGTTCCCACGCCCCAGAGTGGCCAAGGCTGCTTGCCCTGGCTGGTGACCTCCTCCCTCCCCTGGCCCTCAGGAGTCACCAGGAATGGTCCTCCTTCTATTACCAGGCTAGAGAATGTGAGGAAGCACCCAGATCTGGACAGGCCTCACCCCTTCTGGTAGGTCACCTCCCTCTCTTTCTCCCCTTGGGTGTGTAACAGGCTCCAAGCTCCTGATGAAATGTGACAATCCCCCTAAACACACACACACACACACACACACACACACACACACACACACACACCCTTGCCCCAGAAGTTCCGAGAAGAGGTTCCTGGAAACCTTTCTCAGAGAAAGGAAGAGGAGGGAGGAGGGGAATGAGAAAAAAATCAACTTAATGAAGAAAATGGTTTTTCAGGAGGGGGATTACTGAGATGCAGGAAGTTGGGGCTTTGGTGTTAGGGAGGAGAGAAAGGAGGGAAGGAGGAGGGCCTGGGATTTGGGGGCCCTAGTAATTTTCCCATCCTGTCTCATTGCCATAAAATTACTGGGATGGAGATTTAGGGGGCCGGATATTTTGAACATAGTCACCTCAGAGAATCAGATGAAAGCCTGCACATTACCCCTCCAAATGTTCATTCCCATTTATTCAATAAATATTTATTGAGCACCTACTGTGTGCCAGGCACTGTTCTAGGAACTGAGGAAACAACAGTGAATTACACAGAGAAAAGTCATGTACAAGTTTGGAAGTTTCCTAAACCCATCATGGGGTACTGCAGCCCCCCAGTAGGTCCCTGGGCCCCAGGCTAACAACATCCCTAGTGATCAGAAGACTCTGGGCTGGGACTCAAGAAATCCCAGCCTCAGCTCCATCCCAAGACCCCTGGAATGTGGGATAAGTCCTTTTCATCCTCTGGCCTCAGTTGACCAGTCTGTAAAATGGGGAAGGGGTTGGGTTGGTTTCAAGTGGATACGGACCTTGAATAGGCCCCAAGCTCCCTTACACCTTCGTCCAGAAGGGGATCCTGAGGAGGAGTTGTTTTTATGGTCTTGACATTTCTTTTTTTTCTTTTTTTTTTTTAAGATTTTATTGGGGAAGGGGAATAGGACTTTATTGGAGAACAGCGTGTACTTCCAGGACTTTTTTCCAACAACTGAAAGTTGTTGTCCTTTCAGTCTTAGTTGTGGAGGGTGCAGCTCAGCTCCAGGTCCAGTTGCGAGTTGCAGGAGGCACAGCCCACCATCCCTTGCGGGAGTCGAACTGGCAACCTTGTGGTTGAAAGGACGTGCTCCAACCAACTGAGCCATCTGGGAGCTCAGCAGCAGCTCAGCTCAAGGTACCATGTTCAATTTTAGTTGCAGGGGGCGCTGCCCACCATCCCTTGCAGGACTCGAGGAATTGAACTGGCAACCTTGTGGTTGAGAGCCTGCGTTCCAACCAACTGAGCCATCCGGGAGGCAGCTCAGCTCAAGGTGCTGTGTTCAATTTTAGTTGCAGGGGTTGGAGCCCACCATTCTTTGCGGGACTCGGGGAGTTGAACTCTCAGCCTTGTGGTTGAGAGCCCACTGGCCCATGTGGGAATCAAACCGGCAATCTTCGGAGTTAAGAGCATGGAGCTCTAACCACCTGAGCCACCGGGCCAGCCCCCGTCTTGACATTTCTTAGTACGTAATTTAGAATATCTGGATTCACACTTGCCAGTACCATCATTACAAATGAAATAGAGGTCCATCGGTGCCTGGGACTTGACAAAGGATGGACAGGGAGTCAGAGGGGATACCAAGGAAAACCCAGGGTCCCCTGACTCCATGTCCTGAACTTTTGTTCCCTCCTACACACCACTCCTCTGCTCCTGTCTTCTCTCCTAGAATCCTCAATTACCCATCAGCACTCCACCATCCAGGAATTTCTCTCAACCCCTTCCTGACTTTGTTTATATGATTTTGCTCCCTGCTGGTTAAGGGAGGACAGCCTGGGACATGTCCTTAAACTTCTTCCTGAGCCAGCTCCCTGGGGACCCTCGCCCCTCAATGGAGGAAGTGTGGCTGCTTGAGACCGGGTATGGTTTTATTTGCCAAGATGTTGGGCTATCAACCTCTGCTGGCTGAGGGACCTTGTGCCAGCGCCCTGCTTTTCTCTGGGCCTATTTGTCAGTTACTTGGGAAAGCGTTCAATTAGCTGTTTCTGGAGAGGAAATGCACCCTCATGCTAGAGGTAGCAGTAACAATGATAGTACCTGTATAGTAATAGGGGCTGTTTATGGAGTTCTTACTATGTGACTGGCACCATTCTAAGCACTTAACATATAGTTCACTGTTTTTACATTCAAGATTCTTATGCAAGCCTCACAGCAACCCAATTAGGTAAGTGCTATTAAAAGTCACACTTGTCTACATTCTTGTAGACAAGAGTACCGATGCCCAGAGAGGTTAGTCACTCGCCTAATATCACACAGCAAGTAAATGACGGAACTGGGATCCCAAACCAGGTCTGTATGACTATATATAGCTAGTTTTCTCTTCATCCCAGTGAGAGTTCTAACCGGCGGAGGTAGCTGTATTTGGGATTCATTAGTCCTAATTAAGAGCCTCATTTGGGCGGAGAGGCCACCTAGGTACGTAATGTCTCCAAAGACGACGGTGACACTAGCTGAAGCAGGCGTGGGAACCATTCACGTTCCCGCGAGCAGCCGTTTAACGGCGCAGCCCTCTGACAGCCTCACTTCCGTAGGACATTTGCATATTCAGCGAACGGACGACGGGACGTCAGCGTCGACGCGGTGACGTCAGGGAACGCCCCTGCAGTTACCCCGAGCGTGCGCACGTACGCGAGCACGCACGGCGACGAGTGGGCGGCAGAGGAGGGAGAGATTAGAGGCGCCCCGCCCAGTCCGCAGAGTTGCGCGTGCCCCGTGCGACCGCCAAGATGGTGGTTGGCGCGTTCCCTATGGCGAAGCTGCTATACTTGGGCATCCGGCAGATCAGCAAGCCGCTCGCCAACCGCATTAAGGAGGCCGCCCGGCGAAGCGAGTTCTTCAAGACCTATATCTGCCTTCCGCCGGCTCAGCGTGAGTCTGACCCCACGTCCCTCCAACCTTTCCATTCTCCAGTCCCTCTCAGGTGGTTGCTCAGGGGAGGGGCTTCTTTTCACGACCAATCACAGCCCGAACCGGCAAAGTCTTGCAGCCAATAGGAAGGGCTCCTGGGATAAGGGCACACAGATAGTCCAATTGTAAGGGCGGGAGTTGGGTAAGGGACGGGGCAGCTGTTGAAAATACCGGCCAGTGGAGGAAAAGAGCGCGTGGAGACTGAGGTCTAGGCGAGCCAATAGTTTGGGGGACAAGAGTAGTTTGGGCGGGGCATTCCAGGGGCCTAGCAGAGGAGGGACAAGACGGGGTCATTTGCCAGGCCATCTGTGGGGACAGAGCCCCAAAAAGCAGTTTCCAGGCTCTCGGCCTCACATAGAAAGGTGCTGGCTCAGGTAGTAAATGGCCATCGACTGTGATCAATGGCCATCAGCTGTGGCTAGTTGGCCGTCAGCTGTAACCAGTGAGCCATCAGCCATGAATATAACTGCCGTGGCTAGGCTAGCAGAAAAGGGGGAGCTAGCAAGAAGATGGTGGCTGAGTCTGCAAGCGGCACAGTGAGGGTTGAGAATTGTGTTGCTCCTGGTTCCTGTGTCCCCAATCCAGCCGCCAGCGAGAATATAGTGGTGTGACTCCCCTACCTATGGCTCTGTGGGTGTTCCTTTTTGGCCTCACCATGTCCTGCGTTCTTATGTGGGGAGTGGGACCAGAGACCCTGCCTGACACCCCGCACGACACATGGCGTAGTCGGCAGGATCCCCTGCACTACACATGGCGCAGCGAGCAGGGTATTGTGTCGGCCAAAGCTCCCCAAAAGGCAGTGGAGCAGTTTGTGCATATGAACACTCAGTTGCAGGAAGACCAGGAGGAGCAGCTGCCTGAGAGCTGGAACCCCTTGGAGGGGTGGGAAGACGTGGACGGTTCCCCAACCAGCAGAGGCCAGAGAAAGCGAAGGTTGTTGCGGCCCTGTGGGCTGGGAAGTGCTTGCTAAGGCAGCCGGATGCAGGACTTGTAGTCCCAGGAGGAAACGCTTGCTGAGTCTTCCATGGGAGATGAGGGTGAGGTCAAGGTCATCCTTCACCCTCAGGACAGCCCTGGCGAATGACTATGGACTATGGGGAATTGCCTTCCATCCCTAATTTAATTGACCACTTGACTGTTTGGGAACATACCACCATGTAGTGGAACTGGCGGATGTTTGCTTTTGTGTCTTGACCGGCCACCATTGAGAATATGTAAGCACCTTGACTGTGAGCCGCTGTTGTTCCAGCACGGTACCCTGAGAGGCCCAGAGAGAGTGGCAGTGCCCTGAGAGCCCTGGCTGTGTCCAGGAAGTCTGGCTGTGTCCAGAGAGAGTGGCAGTGCCCTGAGAGGCCCTCGTGTGCCCGGGGAGACTAGTGGTACCCTAAGAAGTCCAGGAAGTCTGGCTGTGCCCAGAAGTACTGGTGGTGCCCTGAGAAACCCTGGCTGTGTCCGGGGAGACTGTTGGTACCCTAAGAAGTCCAGGAAGTCTGGCTGTGCCCAGAAGTACTGGTGGTGCCCTGAGAAACCCTGGCTATGCCCGGGGAGACTATTGGTACCCTAAGAAGTCCAGGAAGTCTGGCTGTGCCCAGAAGTACTGGTGGTGCCCTGAGAAACCCTGGCTGTGACCAGAGAGCTTGGCTGTGTCCAGGAAATAGCATTCACCTCCAGGCTCCTCGCACAGGGCCCCTTGCGGAAGACGCTTGTCGCGTAGATTGTGAGGCGAGACCCTGTAGGGGTGGAGTGTGGGGACACCCCAAAAAGCAGTTTCCAGGCTCTCGGCCTCACATAGATCACATAGAAAGGTGCTGGCTCAGGTAGTAAATGGCCATCGACTGTGATCAAATGGCCATCAGCTGTGGCTAGTTGGCCGTCAGCTGTAACCAGTGAGCCATTAGCCATGAATATAACTGCGGTGGCTAGGCAGGCAGAAAAGTGGGAGCTAGCAAGAAGATGGTGGCTGAGTCTGCAAGCGGCACAGTGAGGGTTGAGAATTGTGTTGTTCCTGGTTCCTGTGTCTCCAACACAGCCGCCAGTGAGAGTATAGTGGTATGACTCCCCTACCTATGGTTCCGTGGGTGTTCCTTTTTGGCCTCACCATGTCCTGCGTTCTTATGTGGGGAGTGGGACCAGAGACCCCGCCTGACACCCCGCACGACGCCATCCTTAGGCGCCTTGGCTTCCAAAACTCCACCCGGTGCCTCAGTTTTCCTCCTGTCCTGGGATGTGAGAAGTGCTTGTGTGGCATCCATTTAGGACATCGGTTTGCCCCAGTTACACTCGGGGAAATAATGTCTGGATTAGAAGCATAGCTTGAAGCGAACCTGGGATCTGGGGACGTGGCCTGGGAATCTGGCAAAAGGGTAATTTTAACCAGACTGGATACTCATTCATCTATTCATTAACCCACTGATACACCGTGTTTGTTCATTCCTTCAGTAGACAGGCCGTGCTGGCTTTTTGCTGGGTACTGGGAGACACACTCATGACCCTTTCTTGTCAACTCACAGTGATCAGGGTGGTGGGAACTTTGGAACTCATAGAGGCCACCTGACACAGGGGCATAATGCCAGGAAGTCTAGAAAGGGCAGCCTGAGCTGAGATCACAAGGGCATAGTAAACTCAAAATATAAGCTGCTTTAAAAAGATGAACTATATGCTAGAGTCCTGTAGGAGCATAGAATAAGAACATTTAACAATATGCTGGGCCAGAGAACTACCATTCATCCATTCATCCGTCCATTACTTCATTTAGCTAGTATTTTCTGTGCATCAGCTCTTGCCTGGTCTTGTGCTGGGCAATGTTGGTGAAATAGTAGGGACCAAGTCTGTGCCCTCAAGGAGCTCACAGTTCAGTGGGGACAGACCCATCCTGCAAGAGTGGCCACTCATAGTGGACAGAGCTGGAATGGGAGAGCCCACTGGATGCCTGACCTGGCTTAGGGTTTAGGTGGACTTCTTGGCAGAGGACACCTCTGAGCTGGAACCTGAAGGGTGAGGAGAACCTCACCAAACAACACAGGAACGGGGATGATGTTGAGGGAGAGGGAGGAACATGTGCAAAAGTCAGATGGTTCAGGGGAGCACACCTTTTTTCCCTTATAACTTTGGGTGTTTAAAGTTTGCTTTCCAGGGCCTACAAGTCCGTTGGTGTTTGGTGGACCCTCTGCCAGAGTTGCAGATCTTAGGTTGGAAAAAGTGCTTGATTGCACAGTTACCAAGTGCTTTCATATCGGCTGTCTCATTTGACTCTCACACTATTTGTACCCATGTCAGAGAGGGGGAAAGCCTTCCCCTGGTTTAAAAAAGAGAAAACGAAGGCCTTGAGAGCAGGAGTGAATTGCTGAGGTCGTGCGTGAGTTTGTGCCATAGGCAGGACTTAAATCCTGTACTGTGGATTCCCAGAGCTAGTTTTTGTTTCCTACCGCTGCCTTTCTCCCAAACACCGTGATATGTCTTAGCATTGTGGTTTAGAAAGTGGCTTGAGTTAGACTGACATGGGTTCCAGTCTGGGCCCCACCCCTTCCCAGCTGGGTAGCTTTGGGCAAGTCAATGAACCCCTCTGAGCTTCAGCTTCTTTTTCTGTATAGTGCGTATTAATAATAGCAACATTTAATGCACACTCACTTTGTGCCAGGCAGTGTGCTAAGCACTGCACAGGCCTTCCAACATCAAATCCTCACAAATTATCGTGAGATAGATTGTTGTTATTCCCATTTTGTGTACTATATACTATATAAGCACTTATACTATGAATGATACTTACGTTGTTATGAGGAGTAAGTGGATATACAATATTAAGTCAGTGGTTGGCACTGAGTTGTGGCTATTGTGTAGATGTTGTGAATACAGCAGACAAGAAGAGGCAAAAATTCTTGTCCTCAGGGCCATTACATTCTGGGCGAGCGGTGAGGAAGCCAGACAAACAAAATTAATAGTTAAAAATATGAAGTATATTAGATAGTAATAACCGCTCTGTGCAAAAGTCAGATGGTTCAGGGGAGCACATGTGCAACATGTGCAAAAGGAACATGTGCAAAAACATAAGAGAAACATCAGAGAAAACATCAGAGATGCAGAAAGAGTATTTGGAGGCAGATTGTAAGTTTACATAGGATGATCAGAGAGACCTCACTGAAAATATGAGAAGGAGAAGAGGGAGCAAGCAGTACAGGTATCTGGAGAAGAACATTCTAGCCCACAGGTTCTGCACATGCAAAGACCCTGAGGTGAGAGTGTGCCGGGTATGTTGGACAAACAGTGAGCTGAGAGACTAAGTGGAGACCAAGGGCAGAGGGGAAACCTGTGTGACGGGAAAGGGGGACAGATCGTGCAGGGCCCGTTGGCCACCACAAGTGCTTTGGCTTTACTGAGTGGATGGCACTCACTGGAGGGTCTGAGCAGAGGAGGGACAGGATCTGCATTGTATTTTAATAGGATCCATTTGGCAATCGTAGGGTGAGGATGGATGCAGGAAGGAGGAGACCATAGTGGTCCAGGTGAGAGGCGGATGGGGAAGAGAGGTCAGATTCCAGAGAAATTTTTTCCCCCAGCTCTTCTTAAAATTCCAACCCCACAGAAAAGTGGAAAGAAAGAATGGTGTAGTCATCAGTTACATACCCTTTGTCACCTGTTTCATCTGTTATTAGCCTTCAACAAATTTTCCATGTCTTTGCTCTTATATATGTATGCGTGTATGTATGTATACACATTTTGTTCCCGTGAACAATTTGAAAATAAGTTGTGAACATGACACTTCACTCCTAAATATTTCAGCATGTATCACCTAAGAACAAAGACTTTCTGTATAGTACAGTGTCAATGTTATACCTGAGAATTTTAACATCAATAACTATAATCATATTCTGATTTCTCCACTTGTCAGCAAAATGCCCTTCTCACTGTTTCCTATTATTATTATTTTTAATCGAGGGTCTGCTCAAGTATCATGCACTGCATTTGATTATCATGCCTCTTTAGTATCCTTTAATCTACAGCAGGGCGTGGTAATCTGGCCCACTGCCTTTCTTTGTAAATAAAGTTTTATTGGAATACAGCCACTTTCATTTGTTTGCATATTGTGTGTGGCTGCACAGTTGTGTTTGTATGGCCCACAAATCTAAAATGTTTACTCTGTGGCCCTTTATGGAAAATGTTTGCTGACCCTGCTCTTTCTTGTTTTTCCTGACATTGTCATTTGGAAGAATCCAAGCCAATTGTCCCTTCGAGCATCGCACAATCTGGAGCTTTCTGATCGTTTCCTCTGATTGGATTCATGTTGAGCATCTTTGGCAGGAACACCACAGCCGTGATGGTGTGTCCTAAGGACATCACCTCGGGGCTCCTGCTGTCTGTTGCTTCCGTCATTTGTGATGGTAACTTGGAGCCCTTGGTTAAGGTGGTGACCACTAAAAGAACCTTTCCTTTTCCCCTTAGTAATGAATAACCAGTAGATTTGTGTGGAAGGTAGAGCTGGCAGGATTTCCTGTGGATTGGGTGTGACATGGCAGACTGGAGGAGGGGCAGGTTGCATAGAAAGGACCAGGAGCTCAGTCCGGGGCAGGTTTCGTTGGAGATGCTATTAGATACTGGAGTGCACTGACTAATCTTTACACGTCTTCTCTTATGTTGTTATTGTCTTCACACTGCTAATTGCCGTTTGTTTTGGCCCCCAGCCCGTGCGATTAGAATTTCTCAGAGCCAGTAGCAGCCTTGTGTTCTCCGGGGTCAGGCCTCCCGAGCTGACTAACACATCCAGCATCAGTACCTTTGGCTGGGCTTCTTTAGGCTCAGCAGGGGCAGCCCGGCTGTCTGGGTTCTCACAGGAGAGGCTGGAGCGGTAGGTGTATCTGCCTGAGGAAAGAACAGTAAATGCCAGAAGCATAACTCATTGATGATGCACTGTGTTGCGGACGCAAGGATCTTTTTCAACGAAGATTTCTGGGAGAGGGACAAATAAAAGAGGTTGGTGATGCCGGGGAGGTTGAAGCCACTCTTGCCGAGTGCTCTGCTGACACTTCCCGGGGAGCTGTGGGATATCTTTGGGCAGTGGGAAGATTCCGGTTCGTTTCTGCTTATTCCTTTGGAGTGTACTATCATTATTGTTTACCACTCACAGGAGACAGAATAATGCCCCCACAAAAAAAAAGAAAAAGCAAAATGGCCACATCCTAATCCCTAAGCTGTTGAATGTGTTACCTTACACAGCAAAGGGGACTTCACAGATGTGACTAAACCAAGGATTGGGGATAGGGAGGTTATCCTGGGTTATCCAGGTGTGCCTGATGTGATCACAAGGGTCCTTAGAAGTCAAAGAGGGAGACAGGAAAGGGAACGATTTAAAGATGTTACCCTGCTGGCCTTGAAGCTGGAGGAGGGGCCAGGAGCCAAGGAATGCAGGTAGCCTCTAAAGCTGGAAAAGGCGAGGAAATGGATTGTCCTCTAGAGCCTCCGGAAAGGAACTCTACCCTGCTGACACCTGGAGTTTAGACCAGTGAGACCCATTTTGAACTTCTGATCTCTGGATCTGTAGATAATAAATTAGTGTTGTTTTAAGCCACTACGTTTGTGGTCATTTGTTACAGAAGCAATAGGACACGAATACGCCACACAACTCTCTCAGGTTGCTGGCCTAATTTTTTCCGAAGTGCTTAACTCTGTGGTCGTTCTTTGGTGTTTAGGCCTTGGAGTTGGTTTCAGTTTTCTATTGCTGCATAGCAATCTGACCCAAAGCTTAGTGGCTTAAAACAGTAGCCCTTTCACTCTCTTTCTCACTTCTGTGGCCTGACTGGGCTCAGCTGGGCAGTTCTTCTGCTGGGCTTGCTGGGTGGTTTCTCATGGGGTGTGGTCAGAGGGCAGCTGGGGCTGAAGTCCCCAGGAGGCTCGACTGGGGTGTTGAAACGACCAGTTCCCTCTCTCCCTCTCAGTGTTGTCTCAGGATCTCTTCTCCATATGGTCTCCAGCAGGGTAGTTGAATTTTTTACTTGGTCACTCAGGGCTCCCAAAAGCCAGATTTCTAGGAGGCCAGAAGCAGAAGCTGCAGGCCTTTTAAAAGCGAGACCTGGAATTGCACTGTCATTTCCACCACATTCTGTTGGTCAGAGCAGTTCTGGCACAGATGAGAGTGAGTGTAGCAGGGGACTGCACAGGCAGTCTACAGCAGAATGGATACTGTTGGGTTTGAATCTTGGCACTACTTACTTGCTGTGTGACTTTGGGCAAGTACCTTGACCTCTCTGAGGCTTAGTTTCTATATTTGTCAAATGAAGGTAATAGAAGTCATCTCTTGGGATTGTTCTGAGGATGTAAGAAGAAGCAGTGACTATCAAGGCCTGGCTCACACAGATCATGCGTATCTGGTTGTTAGCACTGGCTGTGGGCACATATAGAATTTGTTCTTATCATATGTGGGTATTACTTACTACCCAGAAGGTAAAACCTGCTTCCACATAAAGGCTTCCTGCACTCAGATCCATGCTCTGGTATGTGTTCTGGGGAAGTCAGTGTGCCTTTCTGTTCCTCAGTTTCCTCCTCTGTATAGGATAGTATCACGTCATAGGTCTGATGGGAGGATCTATTGTGTGCACAAATACCCTTAGGATAGGCCTGGCACATTCTGAGTTCAGTAAACAACAGTGTGGCTGAGTAGATAAGAACCTGGCTTCTGAAGCTGAGCTGCCTGCATGTGAATGCCAGTTCTGCCACCTTGTGTGTGAGCCGGGGCCAGTTATTTAACTTCTCTGGTCCTCAGTTTTGTTGTCTATAAATTGGATTGTCAGGTTGATTCTGTGAGTTAATATCCATAAAGCATTAAATAGTGCCTGGCCCTTAAGCGCTGCATAAATGTTTGTTGAATGTATAGAAATGTCAGGCATCATTGTTATTTATCATCATCATCATTTTATTTTATTATTATTATTATTTTTTTTTTTTAGTTTTTATTGGGAAATATTGGGGAACTGTGTGCTTCTCCAGGGCCCATCAGCTCCAAGTTGTTGTCCTTCAATCTAGTTGTGGAGGGTGCAGCTCACTGGCCCGTGTGGGAATAGAACCGGCAACCCTGTCGTTTAGAGCTTGCGCTGTAACCTACTGAGCCACCCGGTTGCGCGCCCCGCCCCCATCATCATTTTAATGCTAAACCTTCTAACGTCCTTCTCGGTGCCCACTCCTGCGTCCTCTGTCGCGGCCAAGCAGTCAGTACTTCAAGCTGTACGAGTAGATGATGATGTCCCTCTTCCTCAGTCAGCCGTCACAGGCTTACATCAGACGGAAGGGTCTGGGCTTTCCTGGGAACATTTCTAACTGGCGTGGGGCAATGATTATGTTTGTCTGATCAAGCGCTGGGCTTGGAGTTATATTTCTGAGTAAAGAAAAGTGACACAGTCAACCAGACAGAGGGCAGTGTGGCTGAGTAGAGAGCCTCACATTACCTAATACTGCATAAACTATTTAAAGCATCCTTTGAAATGAATGGATGTACCAACAAGGAGAAAAAGGACTCCTCCCAGAGCAAGGAGAAAGCAAGGGTAAAGAGCTGAGGTGGGGTGTGAGCCTTGAAGCTGCCTGATACTCCAGTGACACTGACAAATCCACATAGCCTTGGGGACAGGGGCTGTGCTGTGGGAAAATGGGCCAGGGGACTGCCTTGTGCAAAACCAGGTCCTGGGAAAGGTACCCCTCAGGGGAAGGGTGAACTAGAGAAAACCCACCCTGCGAAGAAGGCACGTAGTCTTAGATCTAGGTGGAGACAGAAAAATCTTAGAATTTATGGCCACTGACTGTCCCTCATGTGGGTTTGGGCCTGAATTATACTCTTTGAAAGGTCCTGGAAGCAACAGGCTGAGAACGAACCTGGATCTGTGTGACCCTGAGCTCCTGTAAGGACAAACAAACCCTCTCTGCAGGAGTGTCCCCTCTGCCAGGGGCTTAGAGAATTCCTTCAGCCAGAGTTCTGGCACAGAGGAGCTCGTGATAAAAAATTATGTACCTTACAGAGACGCGGGCGCCATGAGTGAGAGTCTGCGGCACAAGACATGGCAGATCAAGACTTGCAAACATTGCAGATATTGGAATAATCAGAGGTGGAGATAAAATACTTATGTTTATATGTGAAAAGGATACAATAGGCGGAATATAAAACATAAGTACAATAAAAAAATAGCAGGAAGTTAGAAAAAGAACCAAATAGAACTTCTATAAATGACAAATACAGAAATTGATGTTCAGAACTCAGTAGAAGGACTAAGGATATACCAGATTAAATACAGCTGTCTGGAGGATTGATCACTGATAGCTGATCTGAAGGGACAAACGGGAGCTTTGTGAGGTGCTCCCTTGAGGTGCCCAGGAGTGCCACCTGCAGTCCCTGATGGGTCCATCTGGGGAAGAGCTGGGCATTTTTATCTTTAACATTCTCCAGAGGATTCTCCTGTGCGTGAGTATTTGAAAATCACTTCCCTGGAGCCTGTAATCTCCAGAGCACCACATCAATCATGGTGACAGCCGGGTTGCTGCTGGTGACCTCTAAATGGTTTTTATTATGCTCTCCTGTTAAGGAAACATTATTGAGCATCGTATGTATATATGTATATATGTATGTATGTATGTGTGTAGTTATTTGGCAGCCATGTATAGTGCTAGCATATAATACTGTGCATGTATTATGTGCATTTAAAAACAAAAATTAGAAGGGTTGAAATTGATATTTTAAAAATAAAATTTTTATTTTATGTATTCATGGCCCCCCAAATATTTTTGCTCTCACTAAAAATGTTTTCTTGTACATTGTTAAATGCATTTGGAAACTCTTGGTGCAGCCCTCCGTGAGAGCCTGGTTTTGACATTTTTGTATATGGCTGTTACAGCTGGCAAAGACCTAACTAAGGCACAGAGATCCAGATGAGAGCAGTGTGCCGTCAGCTGCATTTTCTCCTGCTGTTCATTTTTCAGTCCCACCTTCATATGTGGAGACTTCTGTTGGAATTTTGCTTGTGCTGGCATTATTATGTAAGTCTTCAGTCCTAGGTTCAGAGCAGGAGTTTTTTTAAGAAGCTCCTGTGTGAAGGAGGTTACAGATTTGCTCTCTTGCGGGCGCTCACCCGATCTCTCTGGTGGAGGGGTGGCAGCTCGGGAGTCCCAGGGACATGGGAAAGGACTGAGCTGTGTGGCTTTGGGGCAGGAGCTGTAGGGAGGGAGCCATTTTTGTCTCTGTATGGAGCCTGACACGTGTGGCCTACAGGAGGGTGCCATCTTTTCAGTGTTAAGCCTTCCCCCAAAGGGTCAAGTCTGGGACTGCAGTGGTCTGGTGGAATCTGTGCATGTGCACTGCCTTAGTGACGCCCTTGGTCCCCACCCGCTGCATAGCTGGTACTACATTGCCCGGGACACTCTTGACTGCTGGATTGCTGGTCCCACCCCACAGGCTGCGAAAGCCTTTTTTGCAGCTGTGGACAGCCCTGTGGTGGCCCAGGAAATACTTGCTGGTGGGCAGTGACCCAAGATCTGCACCACAGGGTCTCTTGGGCAGCTCTCGGGGACCTCTGGCCTGAGATGGGTGGTGGCTGGCCTGGGTTTTCTCAGAGCATTTTTGCAGGGCGGTCGTAGGCCTAGCACCAGTCTGGTCCAGGAGCTGAGACTGCATTGACTTTGTAGTAGCCACCAACCGCACCCTTTAGCTCCCTGGAACCCTGCCCTGCCCACCTAGAGCTGCATTGCCAGGGGCATTCTGGGTTCCTGGGTGGCCCACCCCACCCCACAAGCTTCAGAGGCCTTTTATAGCCCCCGATAGCCTGGAGAAATTTTGGTGGTACACGGTGACTCAAAACCTGCGCTGCAGCCACTCAGGGCTAGCCAGAGGCAAGTGGTAGCTGCAGCCACTCAGGGCTAGCCAGAGGCAAGTGGTAGCTGGCCCGGTGCTCCAAGGGCGTTTGGCTAAGTGGTCATTGTCCACGCACTGCCCCGAGGCAAGCAGGGCAGTATGAAGTGATCACAGGCTGGGCACTGGCGTAAGAACTGAATCTGCGTTAACTTTGTAAAAACCACCACCAGCCACATTTCCTGATTCCCTGGGACTCTGCCCCACCCCGCTAGTGCTGCATCGCCGAGGGCTCTCTCAGCACCAGGTCAGCCAGCCCGAGCCTGTTCACCTAAGGAGGCTCTTTCAACGGCTGGGCCTTGCGGGCAGTTTGTGGGTAGCAATAGGCCAACGGGACCTTGGACCTTTTGCTAAGCTGCCTCAGACCTAGTACTGGTGGCAGATGGCCTTGGTTCATGGTGAGGCTACCCCACACACCTTAAGGTCCAGCACAGGCAGCAGCCAATCACATATAGCTTTGAGGCTACTACCAGGTGGCCGTGGGCTGGTCACAGGCAAGGCTGAAATTGGCCTGCATGGGTGAGACACCAGAAACAACACACCCAGAGGCCAGCTTCAGACCACACCAGAGCACTACCTGGCTAGCTGCACAGGGTCTCATCCAAAGTGGGAGGGGGGTGTTTCAACGAGCACAAGAACCCATGGGAGCGAATCGTCCTCTGAGGGGTCAGCTTCCATGCAGCAGCTCATACACAGTGGGCATAGCCAGTCCTCACAGTCAGTCAGCCTGGGATTCAGTCCCACCGACAGACATGCCAAAAGCAATCAAGGCTCAATTATAACTGGAGAACACACTCGAGGGATACTCCTGGAACACATGCACAGGAGATCAGGGAGACTGCATCATTGGACCATACAGGACACATACTACATAAGGCCACCCAGCAAAGACTGAGAGACATAGGAGATCTACCTCGTACATAGAAGCAAACACAGAGAGGCAGCCAGAATGAGGAAACAAAGAAACATGTCCCAAATAAAAGAACAGGAGAAACCTCCAGAAATAGAACTAAATGAAATGGAGGCAAACAACCTATGAGAGACAGAGTTTAAAACACTGATTATAAGAATGCTTAAGGAACTTGGTGAGAATGTCAACAAGGAGATAGCAAACATAAAGAAGAACATAGAAACCATAAAAAAGTCAGAAAGAAAGAATATACTAGAAGGAATCAGCAGCAGATTAGATGAAGCAGAGGATTGAATCAGCAATTTAGAAGACAAGGTAGCATAAAACACCCAATTGGAACAACAAAAAGAAAAAAGAATTAAAAAAAAAAAAGAAGATAGTTTAAGGAACCTGTGGTACAACATCAAGCGTAACAACATTCGCATTATAGGAGTACCAGGAGAAGAGAAGGAACAAAGGATTGAGAACCTATTAGAAGAAATAATGACTAAAAACTTCCCTAACCTGACAAAGGAAATAGACATACAAGCCCAGGAAGCGCAGAGAGTCCCAAACAAGATGAGCCCAAACAGGTCCACACCAAGACACATAATAATTAAAATGACAAAGGTTAAAGATAG
Organism: Rhinolophus ferrumequinum; assembly: GCF_004115265.2. Taxonomy (NCBI): domain Eukaryota; kingdom Metazoa; phylum Chordata; class Mammalia; order Chiroptera; family Rhinolophidae; genus Rhinolophus; species Rhinolophus ferrumequinum. The sequence goes on along the minus strand of NC_046298.1, from coordinate 41,919,416 downwards.
AATCCTAAAAGCAGTAAGAGGAAGACAACTAGTTACTTACAAGGGAGCTCCCATAGATTGTCAGCTGATTTCTCAACAGAAACTCCCTGCCAGAAGGGAGTGGTAGGAAATATTCAAAGTGATGAAAAACAAGGCTGTACAACCAAGACTATTCTACCCAGCAAGGCTATCATTTAAAATTGAAGGGGAGATAAAGAGCTTCCCAGACCAAAAATAAAAATGCGAAAAGAATTCATTACTACCAAGCCAGTATTACAAGAAATGTTAAAATGACTTTTTTAAGCAGAAGAAAGGAGAAAACAAACGAAGATCAAAAATATGAATAATAAAATAGCTATAATTATGTACCTATCAATAATCACTTTAAATGTAAGTGCATTAAGTGCTCCAATCAAAAGACAGGGTAGCTGCGTGGATAAGAAAACCCATGCATATGCTGTCTACAAGAGACCCACCTCAGATCGAAAGACACACACAGACTGAAAATAAAGGAATGAAAAAAGACATTTCATGCAAATAGAAATGAGAAAAAAGGTGGGGTAGCAATACTTATATCAAACAAAATATACTTAAAATGAAGACTATAATAAGAGACAAAGAAGGATATTACATAATAATAAAGGGATCAATCCAACAAGAGGACATCACCCTAGTAAACTTTTATGCACCCAACATAGTAGGAGCACCTAAAAATATCTAAATATATAAAGCAAATATTGACTGACATAAAGGCAGAGAACAACAGTAACACAATCATAGGGGACTTTAACATCCCACTGACACAGATCTTCCAGACAGAAAATCAACGTGGAAACAGTGGCCTTAAATGACACTAGACTAGATGGATTTAATTGATAGGTTTAGAGCATTTCACCCCCAAACAGCAGAATGTACATTCTTTTCAAGTGCACATAGGACATTTTCCAAGATAGACCATATGTTGAGCCACAAAAGAAGTCTCAATAAATTTAAGAAGATTTAAATCATATCAAGCGTCTTCTCTGAACACAATGGTATGAAACTAGAAATCAATTACAAGAAAAAAACTGAAAAATGCACAAACATATGGCGACTAAATAACATGCTACTAAATAATGAATAGGTCAACAATGAGATCAAGGAAGAAATCAAAAGATACCTTGAGACAAATGAAAATGAAAACGTGCGGCAGCCAGATGGCTCAGTTGGTTAGAGTGTGCGCTGTTAACCAACTATGTTGCTGGTTCAATTCCTGCATGGGATGGTGGGCTGTGCCCCCTGCAACTAAGATTGAAAACGGTGACTGGACTTGGAGCTGAGCTGCGACCTCCACAACTAGATTGAAGGACAACAATTTGATTTGGAGCTGATGGGTCCTGGAAATACACACTGTTCCCCAATATTGCCCAATAAAAAAATTAAATAAAAAACCCCCCGCAATGGCCCAAAATCTATGGGACACAGTGAGAGCAGCCCTAAGGGAAATTCATAGCAATGCAGGCCTACCTAAAGAAATAAGAAAAATCTCAAATCAACAGTCTGTCTTTACACCTAAGGGAACTGGAAAAAGAACAGCAAACAAAGCCCAAAATGAGTACAAGGAAGGAAATAATAAAGGTCAGAGAAGAAATAAATGAAATAGAGGCTAAAAAAACCAAAAGATCAATGAAACCAAGAGCTGGTTTTCTGAAACCATAAACAAAATCGACAAACCTTTAACCAGACTCATAAAGAAAAAGAGAGAGAGGATCCAAATGAAAGCAACTACAGACTATGACTACAGACACCACAGAAATACAAAAAAAAATTAAGAAAATACTACGAGCAACTATACGCCAACAAATCAAACAATCTGGAAGAAATGGATAAATTCCTAGAAGCATACAATCTTCCAAGGTGAATCGAAAAGAAACAGAAAATCTGAACAGGCCAATTATTACCAACAAAATTGAATCAGTAATCAACAAGCTTCCAACAAACAAAAGTCCTGGACCAGACGGCTTCACAGGTGAATTTTACCAAACATTCAAAAAAGAATTAACATCCATTGTGCTCAAACTATTCCAAAAAATCCAGAATGAGGGAAGGCTCCCAAGTTCATTTTATGATGCCACCATTACCCTGATCCCAAAACCAGACAAAGACATTACAAAAAAAGAAAACTATAGGCAGATATCCCTAATGAACATAGATGCAGAAATCCTCAACAAAATATTAGCAAACTGAATTCAGCAATACATTAAAAAGATCATACACTACAATCAAGTGGGATTCATTCCTGGTATGCAAGTTTGGCTCAGTATCCACAGATCTGTTAATATGATACACCACATCAAAAAATGAAAAATAAAAATCATATGGTCATATCAATGGATGCAGAAAAAGCATTTGACAAAATCCAGCACCCATTTATGATAAAAACTCTTCAGCAAAGTGGGAATAGAAGGAACATATCCCAACATAATAAAGGCCATATATGGCAAACCCACAGCTAACATACTCAATGGGGAAGAGCTAAAAGCACTCCCCTTAAAATCAGGAACCAGACAAGGATGCCTACTTTCACTTTTATTCAATATAGTACTGGAAGTTCTAGTCACAGCAATCAGACAAGTAAAAGAAAAGGTATCCAAAAGGGAAAGGAAGAAGTAAAATTGTCATTACTTGCAGATGACATGATACTGTATATAGAGAACCCCAAAGATTCCACACACAAAAAAAAGCTATTGCAACTGATAAATGAATTTAATAAAGTAGCAGGATACAAAATTAATATACAGAAATAGGTTGCAATTTTATATGCTAATAATGAACTATCAGAAAGAGAAATTAAGAAAACAGTCCTATTTACAATCACATCAAACAAAAATACTTAGAAATAAATTTAACCAAGAAAGTAAAAGGCCTGTACTCAGAAGATTATAAGACATTGAAGAGAGAAATTAAAGAAGATACAAATAAATGGAAACATATACCATGCTCATGGATAGGAAAAATTAATATAGTTAAAATGTCCAGGGCCGGCCCGGTGGCTCAGGCAGTTGGAGCTCCGTGCTCCTAACTCCGAAGGCTGCCGGTTCAATTCCCACATGGGCCAGTGGGCTCTCAACCACAAGGTTAAGGGTTCAACTCCTCGAGTCCCGCAAGGGATGGTGGGCAGTGCCCCCTGCAACTAAGATTGAACACGGCACCTTGACCTGAGCTGCCACTGAGCTCCCAGATGGCTCAGTTGGTTGGAGCACATCCTCTCAACCACAAGGTTGCCGGTTCGACTCCCGCAAGGGATGGTGGGCTGTGCCCCCTGCAACTAGCAATGGCAACTGGACCTGGAGCTGAGCTGTGCCCTCCACAACTAAGACTGAAAGGACAACAACTTGACTTGGAAAAAAGTCCTGGAGGTACACACTGTTCCCCAAAAAAGTCCTGTTCCCCTTCCCCAATAAAATCTTTTAAAAAAAAAATGTCCATAGTACCCAAAGCAATATATAGATTCAACGCAATCCCTATCAAAATACCAGTGGCATTTTTCACTAGAACAAACGATCCTAAAATTTATATGGAAATGTAAAAGATCCTGAATAGCCACGGTAATCCTGAGAAAGAAGCACAAAGCTGGAGGTATCATGCTACCTGGTATCAAATTATACTACAAGTCCATAGTAATCAAAACAGGATGGTGTTGATTAAAAAACAGACACATTAGATCAATGAACAGAATAGAGAGCCCAGAAATAAATCCATTTAATCTATGACAAAGGAAGCAAGAATTTACATTGGGGTAAAGACAGTCTGTTTAATAAATGGTGCTGGGAAAACTGGACAGACACATGCAAAAAAATGAAAATGGACCACCTTCTTATGCCATATACAAGAATAAACTCAAAATGGATTAAAGACTTAAATGTAAGACCTGAAACTATAAAACTCCTAGAAGAACATGTAGGAACTAAACTCTCAGACATTACCCATAGTAATATTTTTGTTGATACATCTCCTTGGGCAAGGGAAAACAAGAAAAACAAGTGGGACTACATCAAACTAAAGTCTTTTTCACAGCAAAAGAAACCATCAACAAAACAAAAAGACATCCTACTGACTGGGAGAAGATATTTGCCAATGATACATCTGATAAGGGGTTAATATCCAAAATTCATAAAGAACTCATGTAACTGAACACCAAAATAACAAACAATCCAATTAAAAAAGGGGCAGAGGACCTGAATAGATATTTCTCCAAAGAGGACATACAGATGGCCAATAGATATATGAAAAGATGCTCAGCGTCGCTAATCAGAGAAATGCAAATTAAAACCACAAGAGATAACACCTCCTGTCAGAATGGCTAGCATCAGTAAATCAACAAACAAGTGTTGGTGAGGATGTGGAGAAAAGGGGACCCTCATGCACTGTTGGTGGGATTGCAGATTGATGCAGCCGCTATGTAAAACAGAATGGAGGTTCCTCAAGAAATTAAAAATAGAACTACCTTATGACCCAACAATTCCACTCATGGGTATTTATACAAAGAAATCCAAAACACTAATTCAAAAAAATATATGCACCCTTACGTTTATTGCAGCGCTACTCACAATAGCCAAGATACGGAGACAACCAAAATGCCCATCAGTAGGCGACTGGATAAATTGTGGTACATTTATACAATGCAGTATTACTCTGCCATACAAAAGAATGAAATCTTACCATTTGAAACAACATGGATGGACGTAGAGGATATTATGCTAAGTGAAATAAGTCAGACCGAGAAAGACAAATATCATATCTGACTTATATGTGGAATTTAAAGAACAGAAGAAATGAGCAAAACAAATATAGACTCATAGATACAGAGAACAAACTGATGTTTGCTAGATGGGAGGGGTTGGGGGATGGGTGAGAAAAGTGAAGGGCTTAGGAAGTACAAATTGGTAGTCACAAAATAGTCACGGGGATGTGAAATACAGTATTCGGAATATAATCAATGTAAAGACTATTAGAGTGTCAGATGGGTACTGGACTTACTGAGAGGATCATTTCATAGATTATATTAAGTGCCTAACCACTGCACTGTACAACTGAAACTAATATAAAGTGATATTGAATGGCAACTGTAATATATATGTATATATATGTACTCATAGGATGTAAAGTACAGCATAGGAAATATAGTCAATAGTGTTGTAATAGCTATGTACGGTGTCAGGTGGGTAGTAGACTTGGTGGGGTTATCACTTTGTGAGGGGTGTAAATGTCTAATCATTACGTTGTTTAGTACACCTGAAACTTTAAAAAAAAGAAGGAGAAGGAGAAGAAGCCCATGTGTGAGGGCTGGTTGATTTGCAACCTGAAAATATCCTAGAGAATCTATTTCCTCAGGCTGCATTATGTTATGTGGCCAGGAGAGGGCGCCTTTGTCACCCTTTGGGCATCTGGGTCCTGCACCTTGGGGTGATTGGCACCTGCTTGCTAAGAGGCGATAGAGGCCATATCTCTGTAGTCGACCTCAGTATGTCTCTTTATATGCCTAGTAAAGCTTAATTTCTTCTGTTCTCCTCCTGCCTTTCCTTCTTTTCCTTTCTCCTTTTTCTTTCCCTTCCCTCCTCCTCCTTCAAACATAAACATAACCAGAAGCTCTGATATTTTCTTCTTATGCCCCAAAGAAAGACCGTGTCCGCCCCTTTGTTCACCCCTCCTTGAGACTCCGTGCTCAGTTTCTTAGAGGTTTTCCCGAATGTCTCGGCCACCCAGGATGTGCCTCTGCCCCCAAATGGGGTCTTATCCCCACTTTCAGTTTCTTGGCCCCTCCTCTCTTCCTGCTGCCCGGGCTGCAGCTGACCCCAACTCAGACCGCTAAGCCTCCATGTAGCTGCTGATTTGCTCAGAGCTCCCTCACTCCCCCTTTTTCGTAAGCTGTCTTCAGGCTTCCAGACTCACCTGGGTCCTGCCTTTGATGAGTGTACAGCCACAGCAGCTGCCCTCTTCTGACGGCTCAGAACTCCCTGCTGAGTGTGTTGCCATTTTTATCTCTTTTCTTTTTAAAATTGAATCAAAGTTTATTTTACTTTTGGGTTTTATGGGGTTTTTTTCCCTCCAAAGTTTTTGGAGGAGACGTTAAATTTACAAAAGTAATATATGTTTATTGTGAAAGAAAGGCATAAATCAGTTTGTGCTCATCTCTAATTCATTGAAAACCCAGCCAATAAATCTTAATCAAACCTTAAATCAGAAGGATGTTTATTGGTGAAGTAAGGTGGCTCTGTTGGTTTGATGGCTTCGGGATGTCAGTAGGGACCTGAGGACTCTTTCTGTCTCTACCATCTTTGTATTCAAGTAATAACTCTTCTCAAGGCCTCAGAAGGGCTGCTGCAGCTCCAGGTATCATGCCTTTATACTGCACTGTCCAAAGAGGGGAAGAAGGAGAAGGAGAAGAAGTAAAATTGAGGAGAACGGAGAAGGGAGGAAGAGGAGAAGGAGGAGGAGGAGGAACAGGAGAGGGAGAAGAAGGAGGAGGACAAAGACGAGGAGGAGGAGGAGGAGGGAGGGAGGGAGAGAGAGAGAGAGAGAGAGAGAGAGAGAGAGAGAGAATAACATGATGGGGGAACAGGGAAATGAGAGAGAGCTCTTTGAAGAGAAAAATCTTTTCTGAAGCTCCCAGGAGACTCCCCTCACTGCTAATTGGCCAGAATGGAGTCACATACCACCCCTTGCTATATGGGAGGACAGGATGGTGATTGTCACTTCTAGAGTGTAATGACAGGAAAGAAGAGCTGTTAAGTAACCTGTCCGAGGGCGCGCAGGTGCTAAGTGGTAGAGCTAGAACCAGATGGTCTGGTTCTGGTTTGCACCGTGGTGCTTAGTCCCATTCTTGGTCTCTGCAGACAGCTGTGCCGAGTCTTCCACTAGAAATCAGTTCATGCACAAGCCTTGAATGTGCCAATATCCCTGTGAGCCAGGAATTATGATCCCCATTTGGAAAAAGAGGAAATGGAGATGCAGAGAGTTTAAGAAACTTTCCCAAGGTCACACAGCAAGTAAATAGCAGAGCCATGACTTGAACCCGGGACCACCCCACTCCAGAGCACACTAAGCTCTTGGCCTCTGTTTCAGCTGCTTCCCTTGTGCCTCTTAAATTCCCGGATGTTGTCTGTAGTACTAAGTTGTGTCGGTCTCTCCTGGTCAGAGTAGGAAGTAGAGGTGGCATTCTTTTCTGGGACAAGGACATGCGTCAGTCCATTAATAGGCTATAAAATTCATTCATTCAAAAAATCTTTATTTAGTGCCTGCTGTGTGCTAGGAAGTATGACTAATCAGTAATCAACAAAACAGATAAAACTTTCTGTTCTCATAGAAATTACATTTGAGGGTATTAGTTACCTGCCTAGGGGCTCCAGGGCAAAGAGGGGTTCTACCCACATTCCCAGGTTGAATCTCAGTGGTCCACCTTGGGTCACATCCCCATCCTTGAGCCAATCACTGAGAAAAGCAGTGCTCTGATTGACCAGTCTGAGGGAGGGGGTTAGCCCCTACTGAATCCTTTGGACCAGGAGTTGGGAAGATGGGATTCCCCAAGATGCTTGGCAGGCAGGCCCAGTTATGTTCCCTCCTGTGACTGGTGCGCTGTGCGTCTCTGCTGTCCCCGAAGGCAGTAACTAATGATGGATGAGGCCAAGTCTGTGGGTGGAAGCTACCGCCCTGCTTTTGGCACCGGAAGCCTGTTAACACCTGGAACAGTGTTGGGTGGGAAGAAGCTGCCGCTAGCTGGAGCACATTGAGGAAAGGCCAGCCAGGGCAGGGACTGGCTCAAAGCTATGTTTACTCTGAATGATAATTTCTTAACTGATGATAATGTTTTTTATTTATTATGTGTTGTGTGATCTCAACAAATGGTATCAACCACCTTATTATTAGGGAGTTTATATGATTGTCCTGGTTTTATGAGTGGGGAAATAACTCAGAGAGAGAAACTAGTTCCATGCTGCAACCCAGCATAAGAAATCAAGCTCTACTGGCACCCAGACCCCTCCTCTTACGTTTAGTTATTAATATTGGGTTTTTGCATATTCTTTATGGGAGTATGATATCTGTACAATGCAGTGTTCAGATCTAAAGTGTATAATTTAATGAGTATTGATAAGTTCATATACACGTGTAACCAATGGAATCCAAGATATAAAACATTTCCGTCACCCTGGGAAGGTCCTTCCTCTCCTGTTCTGTCACCCTCTGTGACTTCTGTCACTGTAGGTTCGTTTTAGCTGGTGTTCACCTTCATATAAATGGAATAGTGCAGCGTGAGCTTTCAGTCTAGCTTTTGGTTATATGATGGTGCCTTTGAGATATTTCCTTGTTGCTGCATCTATCAGTAGTTCACTTCTTTTATTGCTTGTAGTGTGTATTCTTTTCTTTTTTTCCAATATATGAATATGCTACACTTCGTTTTTCCATTCTGTTAATGATGGACATTTGGGTTTCCAGATTTTTTGGTTATTATTAGTAAAGCTGCTGTGAACATTCTTATGCAAGTCTTTATGTAGATACACGTTTTCATTTCTCTTGGCTAAATACCCAGGAGTAAAATTTCTGAGTTACACAGTAAAGGTATATTTAATCTTATAAGAAACTACCAAAGAGTTTCCCAGTGCGGTTCCAGTTGCTTACCAATATTTAATGTTTTCATAGTTTAATTTTAGCCATTCCAGTTGGCAACTCATTTGTTTTTCTCTGATGAATGGTGATGTTGAGTACTTTTTCATGTGATAAGTAAACATTTGTTAGGATAATTAATATAGATATAATATATATAATGATAATAAATAACATTGATTATAAACACAGTTTCTGAAAATCAGAAATTTAGGAGCAGCTTTGTGGAGTGGCTCTGGCTCAGAGTCTGGCACTGGAGGATCCACTTCCAAGATGACTCACATGCTTGTGGTCTCAGTGCTTGCCGGAGGGCTTAGTTTCTCTCCACATGGAGCTCGCCTTAGGGCTACTCATGACTACAGCTGACTTCCCCCAAAGAGAGCGATCCAAGGATGAAAATGACCAACACTGACGACGCAGTGTCTTTATAACATAATTTTGGAAGTGACATTCTGCCACTTCTGCCGTATTATATTGGTGATTCAGACCAACTGTGATACAATGTAGGAAGGGATTATACACGGCTGTCAAGAGTAGGCGACAGGGACTGTGGGGGGCCATCTTGGAGGCTGGCTTACCACAATTCTGTTACTACTACGAATTAAAAGTATTGATTAAAAAATATTAAACCAATCTTGTATTCCTGGATAAACCCGACTTGGTCATGGTGTATTATTCTTTTTATATATTGCAGGCTTTGATTTGCTAATATTTTCCTAAAAATTTTTGCAACTGTGGTCATGAGTGACATGTTCTGTCATTTTTCTTTGTAGTGTCTTTGTTAGGTTTTAATATCACAGTTTTGCTGCCCTCATAAAACAATTGGGAAAATGTGCCCTCGTCCTCTACTTTCTGTAAGATTTTGTATAAAATTGAAATTATTTCTTAAATATTTGACATAAATATCCATTTGGGCTTATAGTTTTGTTTTGCTTTTAAAGGATTTTTTTTTCAGTGTGTATTTCCAGGACTTTTTCCCCCCCCCCCCAAGTCAACTTGTTGTCTTTTCAATCCTAGTTGTGGAGGGTGTGATTTCAGCTTCAAGTTGTTGTCCTTTCAGTCTTAGTTGTGGAGGGCGCAGCTCAGCTCCAGGTCTAGTTACCATTGCTAGTTGCAGGGGGCTTAGCCCACCATCTCTTGTGGGAGTCGAACTGGCGACCTTGTGGTTGAGAGGACACGCTTCAACCAACTGAGCCATCTGGGAGTTCAGTGGCAACTCAGCTCAAGGTGCTGTGTTCAATCTTAGTTGCAGGGGGCGGAGCCCACCATCCCTTGAGGGACTCGAGGAATTGAACTGTCAAACCTTGTGGTTGAGAGCCCACTGGCCCATATGGGAATCGAACTGGCAGCCTTCGGAGTTAGGAGCATGGAGCTCTAACCGCCTGAGCCACCGGGCCGGTCCTGGGCTTGTAGTTTTAAATAACAGATTCAATTTCCTTAGTAGACACAGAACCACTCAGAGTTTGTATTTCTTCTTGTGTCAGTGGGTACAAATAATGTATTTCGAGGTATATATAATTTCACATAAGTTGTTGAATTTATTGACATAAAATTGTTCATAGTATTTCTTTGGTATCCTTTTAATACTTGTAGGATATGTAGTGCTTTGTCTCTTCTTTCATTCCTAAATAACGGTAATCTATGTTTTATTTTTTCTTTATTTTTGATCACTAATTCTGTTTGTGGTTTATCAATATATGTTTTAAAGGATCACTTTTTGGCTTTATTATTTTCTTCTCTTTTGTGTATTTTCTATTTCATTGACTTCTGCTCTTATCCTTATTATTTTCTTCTATTTGCTTTGGGTTTAATTTGCTCTTTTTTAATATGGTAGAATCTCAGATTATTACTTTTAAATCTTTCTTTTTATATGTAAGCATTTAAATATAAATTGCCCTCTAAGCACTACTTTAGATATGTCCCATAAAATTTGTCTCTTTGTCATTCATTTCTGTTTGTCATGCCATTTTCTAGTTTCTCTTGTGATCTCTCCTTTTTCCCATGCGTTATTTAGGCTGTGTTGTTTAATTTCCAAATATTAGGGCCTTTTTAGATTTCTCAGTGTTATTGATTTCTAATTTAATTCCATTGTCAATAATAACGCACATGGTAGAAAAATTCAGATGGTATCAAAGGTAATATGGTGAAAAGTACATATGTTTCCCATCCCTGTCTGCCTGTCTGCCTTCCTGTCTTCCTTTGTTCATTAAGGAATATTTACTGAATGCCTACTACTTGCCAGGCACTGGGGATACAACTGTGTAAAAAGAGACCCAAGTTTACTGCCCTTATGGAGTTGAGATTCTCCTGATAGGAAACAGATAATAAACAAGATTAAAAAGCAAAATATATTATATGTTATATGGTAATAAGTACTAAGGAAAAAATGAAGCAGGGGAGAAGGATCGGATGTAATGGGAGAAGGCATGTGCTATATTAGGTTGGGTTTAGGAAGGCCTCTCTGAGGAGGTGAATGTTGGATTAGAGACTCGAGTAAAGTGGGAAAGTGTGGCTATTTGGTAATGTGCTTTAGACATAAGGCACAGTTAGTGCAAAGGCCCTGAGACTAGAATAAACTTGTTGGGTTCCAGGAATGGTGAGGAGGTCTGCGTGGCTAGGACAGAGGGTGAATGGGAAAGTAGGAGGTCAGAGGTCAGAGAGGGAGCCACTAAGGGTCACCCCTCAGCCACCTTCAAGAGTGTCCTGTGCATTAGCAAGCAGATTCTAGGCATGCATATGTTTAATCACATGTGTGATAGATAATATACTATTTACCCTGTTTTGTGCCGTTATTTTCCCTTTAGCAGCATACCTTGATAATCCATCCATATTTGTGTACATTTAGAGCTCCCACATTCTTTTTCATAGCAGTTGGTTTATAATGTGGATATAGCAGGCCCTGTTGGTGGACATTTAGGTTATTTCTGGGTTATGTTTTCCCAGAGAATACTGCCACCAGTATTCCAGTCTATGTGGCACTTGGCAGGCAGCCTTTTTATTCTGGGGGACAAGTGCCCCATGTCCACCCCATACCCTACACCCCCACAGGGAGGGTTTGAAGAGGACAATCCTTTTCATATCTCCGACTTCACCTGACTTGCCAGGGGAATCTGCTGGTCTTCCTTCCTTCCCTTTCCAGTGGCTTTGCTCCCAGGAAAAGAAATTATGGGAGAAGTAAAGTATGAAAAAAAGGCAAATCTCTTCCCCCTTCTTGGTGATACGATGATGCGCCAGGTTCAAACTCCTCCAGGATCACGAAGGAATGCTTTAAATATCGACGGCAGGAATGTTCTCCCCAGTCCACTGTACTAAGGCCTGCGTCTCCGGTCAAATTTTACTTTTTATATTTAATAATTATGCATCAAATTGTATAATATATGCTATTTTGATCAGTGGTACACTAATAGTGATTGTAATGGTAACTCAATTCGAGAGAAAAATTTTAACTAAGATCCCCAGAAATGAAAATTTTGATTTTCATTTATAGATACGTTTTTGTTTCAGAGAAATATAATAGGACATTTGAGCATAAAACTATGTTCTGTTAGGATGAAGTTTTGTGAGAAAGTAAAATGTAGTTGAACTTCAAGGAGAACAAGGAATGATGTAAAATAAACACTGTCTCAGAAGAGCTGACTGCTGTATCTTTCAAATGAATGATGGTAGGTATTAAATTTCTGTGGGCTTAGAAGAGTGACACAGGGGCGGCCGGATGGCTCAGTTGGTTAGAGCGCGAGCTCTGAACAACAAGGTTGCTGGTTCGATTCCCACCTGGGCCAGTGGACTGCTCCTTCCACAACTAGATTGAAGACAACGAGCTGCCACTGAGCTGCGGGAGTGGTGGCTGGATGGCTCGGTTAGAGTGGGAGCTCTCAACAACAAGGTTGCTGGTTCAATTCCCGTATGGGGTGGGCTGCGCCCCCTGCAACTAAGATTGAGAATGGCGACTGGACTTGGAGCTGAGCTGCGCCCTCCACAACTAGATTGAAGGACAATGACTTGGAGTTGATGGGCCCTGGGGAAACACTGTTCTCCAACATTCCCCAATAAAAAAAAAAGTGACACAACAGATTTGTTTTAAAATGTTAATATCGGTCATATACCAGAAGTTATGCTTTTGCAATTATTTCAGCTTACAATGACAAAATGGATATGACAACTTGAAAGAGGGTGTGTAAGTTTCTCAAAATTTGTTGAGAGTATATAGGAGCAACAAGATGCGAAGTGTGCTAATTTGACTCCTACTCAAATGTCTCTAATCGTTCCTGGCGGTGGGTCTGGATCACCTTGCTCCTAGCAATGAGGTCCCCTCCCATGGACTGAGACACTTGCCGATTTTTGCCAACCTGACAGGTGGAGATCAGTTTCTCATTTTAGTTTTAATTTGCATTTCCTTGTGAACAAAGTTGTATGTCTTCTTATCTGTTTAAGAGCCTTTTGAATTTTTCAGTAATCAATCTGTTTGTAGCCTTAGCCCATTTTTCTAGCAAGTTGTCGGAGTCTTTATTTAATTAACTTATAGGAGCTCTTTCTGTAAGAAAGTAGCAAATCTTATCTCCGACATTGTCATTTGACATTATTGTAGTTTTTGTTTTTACCATGTAAAACCTTTCTTTTTTTTTTAAACTTAGTCAAATCAATTCATCTTTTCTTTTATGACCTTTACATTTTCTGGCATCCTTAGAAAGACTATCCATTTCTAGATTATAAATGATTTATGTTTTCTTCTAGTAATTTTACAGTCTTATTTGTATAGTGTTTAAGTCTTTGATGCATCTGGAATTTATTTTGGGTGTTAGGTGTGAGGTAGGGATCTCTCTTATTTTTTTTCCCATGTCCACAAAAGAACATCCAAATCTATAGAAAAATTTTATGAGAGTTTATTTGAGCCAAACTGAGGACATGCCCAGGAGAAAGACCTGAATTGATTGAGAAGATTCTCTGGAAAATGGCAGTTTGGCAGCTCATTTTATACATTTAGAATCAAGGAATAAAATGTAAGGAAAATTTACATGAAATCCATTGGTGGTAGATTAGGGGATGGGAGAAAGCGAAGTGGGGGACGGGGAATCTCCAGGATTGGATAAAAAGCAAAATGGAGAGATACATGCTTCTTTTACATTGCTAGGTACAGGGTAGTTAACATTTAACATTTACAGTAAATAAAGATGGTGTGTGGGCAACAAGCTAACTATCAGGACTTTCAGGGCATGGACTTCTGTGAGATGGTTACCCCTCTGCCTCCAAGGTGTTTGGAAAAGAAAATGACTCTGGGACTGCCATTACCCCACTCGCCCCTCACCCATCTCCAAGGTGTCTCCCTAACTGGGTTGGACCAGGTGTTCCAGTGGCCCTGGGGGAGGAGGCAAGGGAAAAGGAGGAAGAGCCACGGTGGATTCCCAGCTTGGGTAACTGGGTAAGTGGTGGTGCCATTGTCAGAGACAGGGAACAGAGAAGTAAGTTTGAGGAAGAAATGCTGTATGCTTCCATTTTATTAAGTTCAACAACAGTCAAAACTTATCAATGGTAAGGTTGAAATAATGGTTACCTTGAAAGGGAGGTGTGTGACTGTAGGGGACATGGGGAGCTTCGGGGGTGCTATAAATAACCTGTATCTTTATCTGAATAACGGTTACATGGGTGTATACATACATAGAAATTAATCAACTGGACGAGTATACTTAAGGTTTGTGTACTTTACGGTAGATGAGTCAAGTTTTGGATATGTAGTAGACCCCCTTATCCGCAGTTTCAGTTACTTGCGGTCAACCATGTTACCAAAATAGTAAATGGAAAATTACAGAAATAAAGAATTTGTAAGTTCTTTTAAAAAAGAGAAAATGACTCTGACACGTCAAAGGTATGTTATCCGAGATGCATAAGAACAGTGGACAGGACTCACTTAAGGTAAAGACTGACCTTTGCTAAGGAAGCTGTGGGCCTGGGACTTGACTACCCGCCTTGACCTGCCCAGTTAGAATTTGATGTCAGGCCATCCTGTGTGGTTATTTTTGGTCACTGAACTTGTCAGGTCTGCTGTGTAGTCCCTTTTACGTTCACAATTATCTTGTGTATTTTCCAGAAAAAAAAACCAACAGCTACATTTCCAAGCAAATGCCAATACACACCCCACCGCCCCTTTTTTTTCATGAATGTAGCAAACATTGTGACCATGTTATCCTTGAGAGAATTATCTATCAGCACTAAAAACTTTCTGACTCTTTATTTCAGCTGCTGCCAGAATTACTTTAATTTATGAGACTGTAGGATAGTCCGATTATAGGGTTTTTCCTGGATTTTTATTGTTATTATAAACAATGCTACAAGAGTAACGTGCCAGGCAAGCCTTCCACACTTATCCGGCATCAATTTCCGGAAGCAGAATTATTAACTCAAGGGTGTGAAACGTATTTTTAAGAGGGTCCATTTCCTCACAGTCTCACCACCTGAAGGCAACTTCTTTTTTTATCTTCTTATTTTGAACTAAGGTTAGACTTACAGCACAGTTATAAAAACGGTGCGGAGAGTTCTTGCACTCCTTTCACTCAGCTTCCCCCATGACAGCATCTTAAATAGGCCAGTGAACAGTCCCAGGAAATGAACATGGACGCAATACTATTAATGCAACTACAAACCTCATTGAAATATTACCAGTGTTTCCTCCAACGTCCCTTTCCTGTCCCAGGATCTCATCCAGTATCTGCGTTGCAATTAGTTGTCACGTCTTTTTAGTCCCCTTTGATCTGTGACAGTTTCTCAGTCTTTGTCTTTCATGATGGTGACCCTTCTGAAGTGTACTGGTCAGTTATTTTGTAGACTGCCCTTCAATTTGAGTTTGTCTGATGCTTTCTCATGAGAAATGATGTTGTGTCCTCTGCACCAACATCCGGGGGTCTGTGACTTTAGTACGTCTTATTTCTGGTTATGTCGACCAAGGTCAATGTGGTGAGAGTGGTGTCTGCTAGGTTTGCCCATTGGAAAGTTACTTTTTTCCCCTTTGTTAATAAATATCTTAGGGAAGACACTTGAAGACTACACAAACACCCTGTTTCTTCTCAGACTTTGGCCCACTCCTTTTAGCAGGAGTGAGTGGATCTTGTCTGCAACAGCAATTGTTGCATGGTATTTGCCTGATACTCATTTTCTGTTTCCTCTCCCTTCTCCATTTATTAATTGGAAGTCTACTCTTAAGAAGAGCTGTCCCTTCTTCTTGGAGGCTGTTTTACCAGTCATTCCACTGGTGAGGGAAATGGGTTTGTGGAGGAAGTGGAGATTGGGCCTGAGTCCAGGCCCGGCCGGTCTCCAGGCTATGTTCTTGGCAGGAAGAAAGAGGAACCTCTAGGGATTCTAACAGGGCCCTCGCCTCCCAGGCCTCTAGGAGCACACCCCAGTGTATTTTCTGTCATCTTTCCCCCCAGTGGATGAAACCTTTCAGTTTTGATATTCAGTGCCCCAGCCTGGGCCTAATTTATAAAAATAACAATGGCTGCATTTTACTGAAATCTTTGGATGCAGCCAGGCACAGTCTTGTTGGATCTCATAGAACCCTGTGGGTAAGGGTTTGTTTTTTTTTTTTTAAATGGTTGGTATTTTATTCTATTTTTTAATTTTTATTGAGGAATATTGGGGAACAATGTGTTTTTCCAGGACTGGTCAGCTCCATGTCAAGTCATTGTTTTCAATCTACTTGTGGAGGGCGCAGCTCACTGGCCCATGTGGGAATTGAACTGGAGACCTTGGTGTTATGAGCACTGAGCTCTAACCACTGAGCAAACCGGGGTTTTTATTAAACCTATTTTATAGAGGAGGAAACTGAGGCCTGGAGAGGGAGCGTTTTGGGGACTCCAGCCTGGGAACTCCTGAATCCCAGCATGAACTTCGTTTTAACCAGCAGGTTCTCCTGCTTGAGAGAACCCGAGGGAGTACTTCCCACCTTCATCTCAGGCCACGGGGGAGTCGGAGACCCAGTGACTCTGGAGGCCCCTATTCTTAGACCTTTCCTTAGCATTGCACCTTGTTCTGTCTGTACCTAGGAGGAGAGTTCTCCCCTGTGCTGGGCACACATCCAAGGCCAAGGTAGCTGCTTGGTTCACCTGTTGTATTCAGGGCCCCATGCCACATCAGCCATAGAAAACTGGTCATTTCCAGGGACCCCTACATCATCACAGTTTGCCTAGAGGAAAGAGAAAACACTTCGGCTCTTTTAAGAAAAAAGACATTTTCTCAGCACTTTATTAGGGGCATTTTCATATGGCTACATTGAAAGAATTTTACGTTGAAACACACCCACATACCCTCACGAAGATACTCCTGCTAACATTTTACCGTACTTGCTTTGTCACACTGCAGTCTGTTGGTCCACCCTTCTGTCCATCCATTTGTTGGTGCATTTCCAAGTAAATTAGGCAGAAAGCATTTAATACAGAGACAAGGCTTGCACAGTCCTTGGAAGGGCTCGATGAACTGGCTCTTGGCTCGGCCGCTGGGAAGGACGCCGCAGAACTGACCCCAGGGAGCTGCTGCCTTTGAAGCTGCCACCTTGAGCGTTGTGTTGAAGAACATAGCGACCTAATGCCATCCAGGGGCCAAGAAGCCATGATACCCATGACGTTGGTGACAGGACACTGGAAGTTCACCTTGGGAAACCCCCGTGTCCCCAGTCTACTGTCTCCAGCTGAACCCCGCCAGAGCTGCAGTTGGGGGCCCTGTCTTCCTCCTTCCACCTTGCAGATCCTGAGCGATAGTTCTCATTGGCCGACCCTAAGTCACATCCCCAGCCTGTGTCAGGGCAGTCGGGGAGTATCCTTTAGAGCTTCATACGTTCATGGTACAGGAAGGCCCAGTCACAGGGGACCGTCACGTGCACTGGGAATCATCTGCTTCTGGATGGGTTGTTTCCCACTTCTCACCACTTTCAACATCATTGCGGTCAGCATCCTTGAACACCCATCTTTCCCCTCTTGGACCTGTTGCTTCTCAGGTGCTAGGAGGACGAGGCCTACAGCTCAGGAGAATTGCTAGGAGGGAGAAGGTGCAGAGAGAAGTTCTGGCACCACTATGGGGTGAACTCAGCAAACTGGGCCTTCAGCTCAGCCTGTTCACTTGCTAGTAGAAAGAAATCTCCCCTCCTACAAGGAGAGTCCCAGGTAAGGGTTTCCAGAACTGCAGGCTTCATCTTCCCCGGCCATTGGGCCATCATCCTTTCCCCCCAACTAGAGCTGGAAGCTTCTCTGATTAGGTCTGTTGCAGAGAATGAGCCTAAGGCCCAGAAATATGAGGTGACTTATGCAAGGTCACACCATGGGGACCTGTGGCCCATAACTTGGCAAGAAGGGGAGTCTTGGAAAGAAAAGGACACGGGTAATTCCCACGTCCTCACAGTGAAGGCTGAGGAGGAAAGGGTGGGTTGGGGGAAGTTGAGGGTTGGGAAGGATGCCTTCCTGGAGCCTACAGGTCCTTGCCGTTGTATTTCCTGCAGTCGTCATATTCTGACTTGTTATTGTCCTTGGGGATGACCCAGAATTCCATGTTGGTTGAGCAGCACCTCTGGGAGGCTCGATGGAAGGGGTAGTGGTGCCCACAGCAGCTCCATGTGCCATCATTGGGGTCCAGGGCCACACTGCCGCAGCGTCTCCAAGCCTCCACTCGGGCTACCAGCACCTCGCCTGGGGGCCAGAAACAGCTCAGCCTGGGCCTGAGCAGAGCAGGGAGGCGGGGTCCCAGCCTGGGGGTGCCGTGGGAGCCCCCCGCCCCTCCTCTAGTTCAGCTCTTATCTCCCGTCTAGGGACTGCCCCTCATCTCCTATGGTGTTTGTCCCTTCACCTGGCTAACACCCACTCCTTCCTCTTCCTTCCTGGCTGACTTAGCCTCTCCGGTTCTGTGTTTTTCTCTTCTGTTTCCTTTATTTTTTTATGGCCTTATTGAGGTATAATTTACGTACAATAAACTGCACATATTTAAAGTGTACAGCCTTTAAGTTTGATAGACATGCACACCCGTGAAACCATCCGCACAGTCTAGAGAATGAACATATCCATCACCCCCAAAGTATCTTCATGCCCCTTGTAATCTCAGCCCCTGTCCCCACTCCCCAATCTCCAGGCAACCCGTGATCCACTATAGATTAGATTGCATTTTCTAGAATTTTCTGTAAATGGAATTATACAGTATATATGTATTGTTTTACTTATATATATATTTATTCTGCTCATACATAACGCACCAAATTGATTTTGCAGCTTATGATCATAGACCTACAGTTTAAAAACTCCTGCTTGAAGGCTGCGTTACCTCCACCCACCCCTCTTACTTCCCTCCCCACAGAAGGTCCTCATCCCTCTACTTACCCCTGGATGCTTGGCCCAAGGAAGGCGAGAGAGGCACAGGCGTTCCATTAGAGAATGGCCGCAGCAGGAGGAGGGCTTCGAGGGAGAGAAGAGTGAGGGCTGGGTGCAGGGGGCCCTGGGTAAGGGGGATCAGGGGGCCCTGGGTGCAGGGCTGGGGTCCCAGTACCTGAGAAGGTGAGGAGCCAGGTCCTCCAGGCGGAGCAGGCGCTTGGTCCCATTATGCTGGCTGCTGGCAGCTGCCCACTGCCCTGTGGCGTCTCCCGGCTGGCCCACGCAGTCTGCAGCAGTGAAGCTTCCTGAGGAACCAGTCTCCTCAGATCCCAACTGTGGTTCTTCCTGAGTAACTTCCCAAGTGCCCATCACCCCCATGAGGATTATTCATAATGACCTTGTCACATGGCCATACACCTTTGGGTCACCAAATGGTGTTGTGCACCACTCACCTCTTGCCCTAGAAGTCACCCATAAACCCTCCTCCTCGTCAATCCCAGTGAATCCCATCGGTCCTGTGAGTCAGCCCCTACTGGTGGCCGGAGCTCACAGCTGTGGAGACAGCAGGTCCCTGGCCTGAAAACTGAAGGACGCTCCCTCCTAAATGGGCCAAGCACGTACATTTCTTGAGTACATTCCCTGGGTATCCGAATCTTTCTATAAACCCACACTTCCTTTCTTGGTAAAGAAGGTGATAAATTCCTAGAATCAGAACTGTGGTTCCAAGGATATGCAATTAGCATTTTTTCCTTATTGTTAGAAATAGAGGAGCAATACGCGTTTATTGTAGAAAAATTTTAAAAATACAGATAAGAAAATAGAACACTCATATCCCAGTGCTCACTAATAACCAAAAGTTAAGTTTTGGTGTGTTTCCTTCATTTAGTTTTTCATTCATCGAACCCTCCCTGAGTGCTCACTCTGAGTCCAGCCCTGCCCTGCCATCTTAGAATTTAACGTCTGTTGGGGGTAATAGACCCATCCCTAGACAGCGATGGCCTAAGTGGGGAGGGCATGGCTGGGGAGCCCAGAGGGGGCCTGTGGCCTAGTCTAGTGATCAGGGAGGGCTTCCTAGAGGAGGAGCCACTGAGCTGAGCCCTGGGCCCGTGAATACATATATAAAGAGAGTATAAAATGTTTTGAACACTGAAACTAGTGCCACATGTATCGGGGACTGGTGGTAAAAGATGTGCTGATCATACAGGATCATTTGAAGGAATCTAGACTTTATCCTAGAATCAATAGAAGCCATTTTAGTTTGGTGACTTCATATATGGAAGGTGCGTGGGATGAGGGAGAAAGACCCCGGCCAGGGCCTGGGAACCCAAAGGCAGTGCTCACGTTTCTGGCTTGCACACGTTTAAAAAATGTGCTTGTGTTTTTAAAATTATATTAATTACTAATTTTGCCAAGAAGTATAAGTACTGAAAGAGTGAAATATGTCTATGATTTATGATAAAAAGAAGAAAACCCAACCATCTCCTTTTCCACCTCAATTCCTGCTCTCCACAGGTAACAACTTTAACTCTTGCAGCTGGTTTTTTTTTTTTTTTGGTATTTACCACCATATTTCTAATTAAGGCATTTATACTCCTAGTTCTTAAAAAATGTCCCTAATGTTTTTGACTTCCTAACATGGAAGATAAGGATGTAGTACTTTTACTCTCCCCCTCCCATATTAAAAAAACAAATGAAAGATGTTCCCCTCTCAATAGTTAATCCCCGTTACCAGTTATATCATTTTTTGGCAGTTCAGTATTTGGCATTTGGTCATAACCCTTTTGCCATCCTGGGCTGCACGAGTAGTGCTATTAGCAGGGAGCAAAATTGTCCCCAGCTAAGAGCCACTGGCATATACAAATGTAAAAAGTCACAGAGCTGAACTAAAGATCCGTGCATTTTTTGGTATATCATTCCTCAGTTGACAAGTTACACACACACACACACACACACACACACACACACACACACACACACCCACACACCCCTCTTGCTAAAAGCAGCCCCCTGTGCCCTCTAGAACTTACCTGGGAGGTAGCACAACATCCTCTGAAAATAAACAGCTGTGGCACTTTTCACATCCCAAGTTGAACCCCAGCTGTTAATTCCCAGGCTGTTCTTTTTCAGCCTATGCTCTGGATTGCCCAAATGATGGATGAGGAAACGACTTTCTAGGTCACCCTAGGCGATGCTACTCCCTATGACTCAACAGTTGAGTGCCACTCTTGGAAACGGTTCTAGTCTAGGTATCCCAAACTGGCAGAATGGGCCGTTGAAACACACGGCAACATAAAGTATGTCACAGATGTAATATTGAACAAAAGAAGACTGCAAAGAGTTTAAACTATCTTTCACGAAGAAGTCAGAATAGGACTTAAACCTCACTTAGCATGTGTCATGAGAGGTCAGAATAGTGTTTTTGGGGGGTACAGACTGGAAGAGGGCTTGCGGGTAGGAGCCATTTGGAGTGCTGGAATGTTCTAGATCTTGATCTAGGTGATGGTTACATATTAAAAAATTATCCAGCTCTGCACTTAATATTTGTGTACTTTATATAAATTATATTTCATTAAAAAGAAAAAAAAAGAATGGATTTAGTGAGGTCACCTGGATAGAAAAAAATAACTCCATTGTATCTCTATATACGAACCCCAACCAAATAAAAAATGGGATGTAAAATACTATCAATAATGTCAAAAATATTACCCAGAAATAACCATAATGAAAGAAGTGCAAGGCTTACAGAGAAAATTAGAGAATAAATGGAGAGAGATGCCACACTCGTGGATTGAAAGATTCAATATTGGGAAGATGTCAGCGTCCTTAAAGTGATCTGTAAACTACATGGATACCAACCAAAATTTAGGACAATGGCTGTCAACGTTTTGACTGTGTTCCCGTTATAAACACATTCACACAGACACACACAAAAGAAGAACAAAAGTCTTGTGAAACAATAGTTACCCTGACTGTTTAAGACTGGCTTTGAGATTTTCTGTTATATCTCGATCGTTGTTTTTTTTTAATTTTTTATTGGGGACTATTGGGGAACAGTATATTTGTCTGTGGCCCATCAGCTCCAAGTCGTCGTTGTTCATTCTAGTTGTGGAGGGCGCAGCTCACCATCCCATGTGGGAATTGAACCAGCAACTCTTAACTCTTGTTAAGAGTTCGCGCTGTAACCATCTGAGCCATCTGGCCACCCCTCCGGAATCTCAGCAGCAGCTTGCTGTCTTCAATCTAGTTGTGGAGGGCGCAGCTCACTGGCCCATGTGGGAATCGAACTGGCAACCCTGTTGTTCAGAGCTCGCGCTGTAACCAACTGAGCCATTCGGCCGCCCTCAATCATATTTTTTAATGCTGGCTTGTGCAAATACATTGATTTCATAACCCACTAATGGGACAAGACGTGCCATATGAGTAAAGACCAAGTCGTTCTAGAAAATCATTACCTGAGAGCAAAATGACGTGGCATTCATTCTAAGTGGCTTGATGCATAGAGAAGCCATCTGACCTTGATACTCAGAATACTGTCCTCCAGGTGGCCCCCTTGATGATGCAACACGACAGGGGCTCCAGTCTAGCCTAGCCACATCACATTGAATAGTTTCCATGGGCAGTCTTGTATGTGCTTAGTTTCATTTCTCCGACTCAGCTGATGCACAAAGTACAGGAAGCCTTATTATAGCCACTGAAAGCCTGTGTGTTAAACCCTCATGATGTGAAAGGATGGTCTGGCCTAGGGATGTGCGGGTGGGGTGGGGACACTCGGTCCTCCCTCGCCATGTTGGGAGCTGAGGGAGACAGTGAAGAGTATAATAGAAGAAGAAGAAATGTATACAAATCACATGTAACAGTGGAGAGGCAGCGGGGTGGGGACAAAGTGCTCATCTTTTATAGTGGGGTTGGAGAGCCCAAAGAAAATAATTGTGTAAATACAAACACATTTCCAGTTGATATACTCAGACTGATGTACGCTTATGGCCAGATGTTGGGGAGATGACGTGAGAGGAAAAGGCTGATTCGGGCAAGATTCGGGGTGTGTATGAGGCAGGCCTGAGCGGCAGGGCCGGTGCTGGTGGGGTCCACGTAGAGTTTGGTTACTTTATTTTCATGCAGTGGTACTTTTGTTAGTGAAGACAGTGGTAGTTTTTTGGGTTTTGTTGTGTCCTAACCAGCTTCTGGCTGCTGTGTGGAGGACAGTTGCAGGGGCTGCGGCCGGGTGGGGGTGGGGAGGAGGCTGGGGCAGGGACCCACTGACGCATTCAACATCAGTGGGCATCACGTGTGCGCCCGGCCGGGTCCTGGGCGGTGCTGGGGGCATAGCAGTGACTGTGACAGCCCCGAGCCCCGCCCTCATGGGGCTTACAGTCCAGTGTGGCGGGGAGAGAGCATGGACGAGTGACTGGAGGACAGGGTCATTCCCAGTTGTGGTAGGCGCTCCAGAGGAATACACAGAACGACAGAAGATCAGAGCATTCCTGAATAGGGAAGTCAGGGAGGGGACATTGGTCAGAGCTGGGGTAGAGCCTGGACCAGGACAGGGAGGCGGGTGTGGGAGAGACAGAATGTGGGGAGGCCGTGGGGACACCTGAGCCCCAGGTCTCTGGTTGGATGACAGCACGGACCCAGGAGGAGGAACAAGTGTGTGGGGAAGCTGAGGTCAGGTGTGGACGTGGTGAATGTGAAGTATGTGGGGATGTCCAGGGACCTGCTGGACACCCAGGCTGCTACCGTCCTCAGTCTTGTCCCGTCCTGGCCCCTCACGTGCTGCCCCTTCTTCCCAACTCTCCATTCCCACCCGGACCTTGTTTTCTGAACCCTGAATCTGGCCACTTGGCCTGAGAGATCGTGTGAGGACTTGCTCTGAAAGCTCTCACCCCCTTCTCTCTTACCCCGCCCCCCACACCTTCAACTTAATTTCCTGTGACCTCTATGTGTGTACCCCTCCCCCACGTACCCACTCCCATTTGCACACCCAGACCCACCCACTGGCCCAGGTCCCCACACTGTTGACACTGAGATGCTGGGACATTCACCCAGGGATGCCAGCAGAAGCTGGTCCGGTGTCTCTCCTAGCTGCTGTCCCGCCACTATCCTCCTGACATAAAGAAGCAGGTGACAGTTACAGGCCCAGCTCTGGGCCCAGCACTGGGCTGGTATATGGTCATCAGGAGTGAGGCAGGTGCCACCCTTTCCCCATTTTACGGAGGTGGCTCAAAAGGGGCTGTCATCGCCCAGGCAGTAGGTGTAGAGTCCTGGGTGGATCCCAGGCTGGCCTGACACTAGGACCTCTTGGGGGGGGGTGCTCCACAGCCTGGACCCCAGAACCCCATGACACCAGGGCCTGTGTAACAGCAGTAGTAGTGACCGTGCAGCCAGAAGTTACTGAGAGCCCTGGGGGTGCTCCTTGGATTTTACTGCCGGCTCCAGGCAGAGCTCCGTGAACATTTTCTGCCCCACCCCTTTAAAAAATTGAAAAATATATCCTCTCTAGTGCATTTTCAAGTTGACAACTAAAACTTCTCTTTATAAGTTCAAGTAGTTGCAAAAGGTAGTAATTTGTAGTGTATTATGAATATTGACATATTCAAACAGAGCTGGCACATCCTTCCTTTGAAGCATCTAACATAGTCCACATATTCTGGTGAATTCGTGCCGGCTAATGTCTGGCTTAAAAAAGAAAAAGAAAAAAAGAACCAGCTCTTCTTTAACAGTCAGAAATTTTACATTGTTCCTTTTTGTCCTTGGACTTAACTTGCAGTGCCCCTCCGGACAGAATTCTGTCTCTTGAATTATGTACCAGCAACCAAAATATGTACAGAAATTCAAGTTTTAATTTTATTTAACTTCCTGTGACCATAAGGTTCTGAATGTTAAAATATTTTCTTCTGGATTGAATAAATTTAAAATTATGAGTGCACTGTTACATAAAGCATTTCATGTATGACGTATTTTCATGAATAATTCTTAAACCCTAACAGTGAAATGGTATGTTGGAACTGGATCTCCACATGAGCTAGACAGGGCATCCCCAGTCATTTCACGTGTCCTGGATGAATATTCATTATTACAGGAATGAGTCAGGGTTCAGCATCAATCCTGCCTTGGTTTTTAAGACTCAAGTGCTGAGAACTTTCCTTCACAAAGAAGCAGCTAGGCAAGGAAGTTTCTGTTCCGGCAGCACCTGTCAACTCTGGAGCTACCTCCAAGGTATGTTTCCAGAACCTCATGGTGAAGCGCTCACAACTGTTGGCTCCCTCTTCCAGGCTGATGGAAAATTTAGGAGCCACCAGCTTTGCAAAGAGGATTGGTTACCCTGCGTTCACAGTCACTTAGCATCAGTTCCCACATTTCAGCTGCCCTTTCTTTGGATCAAGGAGGTCACCTTCTGCTGCAGCCCTAACTGCACTTTGGGAAGATTTGGGAAAAAGGGGGTTGTCTCTCTTCCTGGGAAATGGGTGGGGCGGCAGTGCCCGGGGAGGACAGGGGCTGGCCAGCCAGTGGCTTGAGGGAAGGGCAGAGGGAACTGAGCGGCAGGTAGTTGAGTCTTCGTACCTTGCTGGGACTTTGTGCTCTGGGAGCTCCTTGTGACCCTCCAGGGGCGCAGCTCCCGGTCTGCGGATTTCCCCTCTGCGGCAGCGTTTCTCATTCTTGGCTGCTTGCCAGAATCTTCTGGGCGATTTAAAAAGATGCCCTCAGGGTCACCCAGGTCGGGCGGCTGGGCTTTCCCCGGGGGAGGCGAGGTTCGCGGCTTGTTTCATGCGCCCCCTGGCGATTGTTTGCCTTGTCCCCATGGCTGCGACCAGGACACCGCGGCGCGTTGGGGCGCGGCTGGCAGGGGGCTGGGGAGCACAGCCTGACCCGTCTCTTCCCCGCAGTGTACCACTGGGTGGAGATGCGGACCAAGATGCGCATCATGGGCTTCCGGGGCACGGTCATCAAGCCGCTGAACGAGGCTGCGGCCGCCGATCTGGGCGCCGAGCTGCTGGGCGAGGCCACCATTTTCATCGTGGGCGGCGGCTGCATGGTGCTGGAGTACTGGCGCCACCAGACGAACCAGCGCCACAAGGAGGAGGAGCAGCGCGCCGCTTGGGACGCGATGCAGGACGAGGTGGGCCGCCTGGCACTAGCTTTTGAGGCCCTGCAGGCGCAGATGCAGGCGACACCGCCGCCCGGCGCCTTGGAGGAGCTGCGGGCGCAGATGCAAGAGGTGCGCGCCCAGCTCTGTGCCCGGGACGGCGATGCGCCCTCCGCGCCCCAGGCGATATCCACATCCGAGAAATAGGAGGATGCTGAAGCCTGAACTTGGATGTGGCCATGTGTGCCCTGATGTGGCCTTCTCCCCGCGCTACCCCTGCCTGTGCTGGCCCAGCGGAAACCACCGGGATCTTGATGGAACTTGGGCTTTGGTCACCCTCTGTTGACCAGTGGTATCTTCCACTGGGACTGTGAAGCTTCCAACATAGCCCCCTCCAACCTCTAGCTCATTGGTACAGTCCACAGTGCTCATCTCTCCAACCCCTCCCCACACCACGCAGACCTACAATGTCCCAGCCAGCAGGACAACAGCTCACTCTTCTGGCGGAAGAAAAAATGGAACCAGTACTTGAGCCCAATCAACCTGTCAATCCCTCATTTACCTGGTCAGTGTTACCTTTCCCTGGGACGCTTGTATCACACCGGACACCCCCTTCTTTTTGTCAGTTGGTACAGACCATTGTAAGGAATGCAGTATCTTTCAGTGGACTTCTGACCCTCTCACCTTCTGAGGTGCTCTGTAGCTGGGCATCATCCCCTTTTTGAGGGGAAAAAAGGATCCTGGCTTGCAGTTGATCCACGGAATATTGTACCCTTAATCTGATCCTTGATATCTTCCCTCGAGACCCCAAGTGGAATATTCCAACAACCCCCCTCATCCTTCAGTCTATGGCACAACCCCCGGAGTGGCTGTCCAGTCTTCTCAGGCAGTGCCCTCCCAACCCCGCTTTGGTGGTGAAAACATTGATCCTACCTAGGGCTATTCCATCCTGTCTCTCAGCCTCAGCTTCCTGTTTGCCTGTCCCCAAAGTCCATGGGCCTTTCCTGACATGTCCTTTCTGACCTTTCCCACTCTTTTTCATTGGCCTCTCGGGGACTGCCGGCCATGGATTAGATGATCACATCCCCCATGTTTCATTTAAATCTGTCGATCTGTGCTCTTGCCCTCCACCCCTGGGACTCTGGACTGGTCCAATAGCCCCCCATTCGTGCAGTGGTACCTTCTGCCTCCCAAAACCCCAAACCCCACCTCCATCCCATTGGACTAGGCCACTTGTTGGTCTTACCTTCTTTGGTAGTTTCCTAAGGCTGCTGTAACAAATTACCACAAACCTGGTGGCTTAAAACCACAAGAATTTATTCTGTCACAGTTCTAGAGGCCACAGATCCAAAATTAAGGGTCAGCAGGGCTGCACCCCCTCTGAAGGCTCTAGCGGAAGGTCCTTCATTGCCTCTTCCAGCTTCTGGGGGCTCCAGGTGTTCTGGGCTTGTGGCTGCCTATCTCCAGTCTCTGCCTCCATCTCCACAGCCTTCTCCTTTTCTGTCTCTTACAAAGATACCTGGGCATTGGATGTAGGGCCACTCTAAATCTAGGATGGTTTCACTTAGAGATTCTTAATTCCACCTATAAATACCCTTTTTCCAAGTAAATTCGCATTCACAGGTTCCATGGGTTAGGATGTAGACACCTTTGGGGGCGCAGCATTCAACCCACTGTACCTCCCCACTCCGAGAGTATTCTGTGACTGCTGACAACCCCGTGGGACATTCAGCCTTCCAAACGGGTTAAAGGAACAGTCCAGGAACTACCCTTCACAACTTGGTTTCTCTTCCAGGACTCACCCCTGAAGCAGGGAGGGCTGTGGGCCCCAGCAGTATGCATTCTGTTTTTCAGACTGTAGATGTTTAAGGAGCCCCGGGATGAGGGACTCATGTTAAGGATGTGTCTGAGAGCCATGATATGGATCTTCAAAATGGGTACCAAGCTCATTAAAATCAGGGGAGAAGCTGAGAGATCTGATGGGGGTGAATGGGCAGAGCGTCATCCTGTGAACTCTCTCAGATGGGGAAACTGAGGCCCAAGGGAAGCAAAGGGACTTGTCCAAGGCTACGAAGCCCGTGAAGAACAGGTTTCACTGGGGAGACAGAGGCGTCCAGATTTTCCTAGGTGCAGGGCGAGGAGGAGGAAGAGAAGAGGGAGGCCGAGTGGGGGAGGGGCAGTGTCGGGCGTGGGGTCCCTCCATCCCCTGTCAGAGCAGCCCCACATCACACCCGAGACTGAGCATTTTAGTGAGCGGAGTTAGAGTCATTCCACCGGGGCCCCTTTCCAAGAAACGGGAGAGACAGGTTTTCTCTCACCTCCTCACCTCACTTCCCCAGGGGTTTAAAAATGATCTGGACGCAAGACCTACGCAGATAGAAAACCAGGAAACTGGGGTTCTGAAACATCATCTGAATTCCTTGTAGAAGAGGGGGAGAAGCTGGTGTAGAGGGAGCTGGGGGGGGGTGTCTTTGCAGGTGTCCCAATTGGGTTAAATGATGAAGGGTAAAGGCAAGAGAGATACCACTGCATGAAAGGGTGATGGACAGAGCCAGGTGAGCAGGCTCGGTGCCTGGTTTCCATGGTTACCCCTGGGGGTCCACTCTGGCACTGATATCTCTGGAGCACAGGTTGCTGGAGGCCGGGAGGCCCAGGGATGGTAAATAGCAGTCATTCTAACAGATGGAGTTTATTGAGCTCTGGTTAGGTGCTGGGCACTGTTTGAGGGATTTATATACCCCAATAACATTATGTTTTTCATTTCGTGAGGAAACTGAGGCACAGAGAAGGCAAATCACCTGCCCAAGGTCACACAGGCAGAGAAGAGGTGGAGGTGGGACGTGAAGACAGTCAATCTGGACCAGAGTGCAAGCCTCTAACCCCCGCTCCATTTTGCCTCTGATGTAGCACGGCCCTAATGTCTGTGAGATTCAAAACCTAGCTGTCACGTGCCCTGACCTGTAGCCAGACCTGAGGGATGCAACAGCTTCACCCCCCGGGTGGTGGGTGTGAGCGGGTGTGTGCAAGTGGAAGGAACCGCCTCTCACAGTGCACGAGGCCAGAGGATGGAGGGTTTATCCCTCTGGCTTCCTTCTAGCAAAAGTTTGTATACATTTGCGACTTGGGGAGAGGGGTTAGAATAAATTTGTAATTCAAGTTGGTTGTCTTCAAATTGATGTATTTTTTTTCATATTTGAAAAACCCGTCAACCTTAGGGAAAGAATTCTTCGTTTATTCTTTCATTCAAGAACCTGTCCCCCAGGTGCCTACTGTGTGCCCTGCCCTGCCCGGTGCTGTGTGCGTTCCCAGTGGGGACCATGACAGCCCCCACCCTGCCCTCAAGGCTCACAGTCCAGTAGGGGGACAGACAGATGCACACACACACATTTCTCTTCCAGTGTTGCCTGCCCCACCCCAGGTTATTTGGGAAGAAGGAGCCAAGCTGATTCTAGACACCTCCCCTCCTGCGGGACTCAGGGCTTTCGGGAGTAAAGCACAGAGAAACCCATGCACACTGTCTCACAAAAGCCTCCCGCCACGTCCGAGGGTTCTGCCTCTCCCATTTCCTGGCAGGCCCTTTGTCCCCTGTGTTGGTTTCCCTGCCTGGTAGGCTGTCGCCTGGCAAGAGCCACCGCAGAATCAAACGGACTTCATAAAGCTGCTGCCTGATCCACTGGCTCATCCAGCCATCCCTGCACGAGCCCCTGTGACGCTGTGTGGCCAGGCTGGGGCCCCCAGCCCCAGTGGACAGAGGGAGAGGAGAAGCATGCCCAAAGGAGAACTGAGTGGGCATCATCCACCTGCTCGTTAAACACGTGTATTGAGCACCTACTGCATGCCTGGCCCTGTTCTAGTAGCTGGGAATAAATCGGGAACAGGACAATGTCCCCACCACTATGGAGCTGAAATCCAGTGCAAGACAGGGTCAGAGGAGTGTCAGAGGAGGCCACGTTTGAGACAAGCCCCGAAGGACTGAGAAGGTTATTAGCATGTATAAAGGCCCTGAGGCCAGTATGGGGTCCGCCTGTTTCTGGAACAGCAAGGATTTCTGTTACCAGAATAGAGTGGGGGTTGGTGGACTGAGGTCCTCAGGCCAGATCCAGCAACCCACTGCCTGTCTTTGTAAATAAAGATTTATTGGAAAGCAGCCACACTCAGCCGTTATATGTTTTCTATGTCTGCCTTTGCACTAAATGGCAGAGTTGAGTATTTGCGATAGATATCATTTGGCCTTCAAAGAGGAAAATATTTACTGTCTAGCCCTTTGCATAAAGAGTTTACCAGCCCTGGAAGAGAGTAAGCAAGGAGAGGGATGAGGAGGGGGTCAGGAGAACAAGTCGGCTTGGCACAACTCTGGAGGGTCACAGCAGCTCCAGGCACCCCATCGGATCAACTGTTGGGCCTGCATCCACTTCAGCTTCTCTCTGCCCAACCCTGCTTTGTTCACTCCCCACCCACAGGAGCCGTTCCCAGAGACTCCGCAACAACCCTACGGCACACAGATCTCAGTCTCCATCTCAATCTATGACATATAGACTATGTAATCCACAACATGCATACTTACGTAATAATTTTAATTCACCCTAAATATGTATTATGAATACCTCATAATTCATGCATTATGTGACATAATCTATAATGGAATATAAATTTTATGTAACATGTGTGTGTACACATATATATGGTGCCAAAAAATTTATACACACTTTAAGAAAGGAAAACTATTAAAATTGTAATACTCAATATATACCGATTCCAAAAGATGAATACAAGTCACATTTGACTTCTGCAATTACAGGAGGTGCTCAAAGTGGTTACCATCAGTGTCCAGACACTTCTGATTACGGCGAACTACTGCTTGAGAAACATTGACCAAAGTGTCCACTTGTATACATTTGTTGGCACCCCAGTATATATTTTTGGAATGAAAGTCCAACTAAATAATTACCCTTAATATGTGCAGTGCAGTCTGATTTTTTTATTGTATTCCAGTTCATAAAGAAAAGCTACAGATATATATATATATATATGTACTTAATATGTATTATAAACATATAAAACCTATTGTATGTGTTACATAACACATGGATTTTATGTTAATAACATACATTTTAGATATCTTGTTAGAACAAAAGTTTTGCTTAACAATACTTGCCCTTACCACATGCAGTGCACTCTGTTAGTTTCTGTTCTATTTTATTCTATCTCATAAAAGCTTATTCCTATATATATTATACAAACATACCTAAAGTGGGCCGCCTTGGGCCTCGGTAAAGACTTTGCCTTTTACTCAGAGCGAGGCGGTAGCCACAGGAAGGGTCTGAGCAGAGGAGGGACGTGAGCTGACGTTTTTTCTCCCACAGGATTCCTGCTATGACAGCCACGTGGGGAGCAGCCTATGCAGGGCAAAGCGGAAAGCCACCAGCCCCGCAAAGAGGCGACTGTGATTATCCAGGTGGGAGGTGATGGTAGCTGGGCCAGGCAGACACTGGAGGTAGGAAGAAGGGGAACTTTGGGCATATTAATATCTCAGAGGTGGAGAAGACAGGCTTTGCTGAGCGATGGGATGTGGAGAGTCAGCTGATGGCTTCTAGATTTTTGCTCTGTGCACCTAGTAGGGACACGTTGGCAAATCCTGAGATGGTGAGTGTCCAGCAGAACCAGGTATGAGAAGCTACTGATAGCCGGCTCTTTCCTACCCCCTGGTGGCCTCAGATTTGGGTGCCATCTGGCAGGCTGTTGTTATTCTGGGGCTGGAAAGACAGTCCTCGCCTTTACTAACATGTGACGTCACTGAGTTCATCCTGCTGTGTAACATTCTTCATTTCCTCTACTCCTCCATCAGGGACACTCCTGGTGTCCATTTGGGACAACCTGAAGAAAGGAGGCAAATGGACGTGGTGGGCTTGGACGTGGGACCATGGTCTTAGGGTCCCAGGCAGTCCCAGGCCAGGCTCCCAAAGGTGCCTCTGCCAGGTAAGGGCTGATGTGGATCTGGGGGGCACTGAGGGCTGCGTCACGTCCAAGATGCCCGCCTCACTCGGAGGGCACATCCCCACACCTTGGTATTTATTTTTTCTAAATTGCACAGCCAGTCTCATCATTAAAGTTCAGCCATTTCGGAGAAACCCAAGTCCTTTTCCTGAAAGGAGTCCTGTCTCTAGGCTAGGGGACCTTTGGCAGACCCCTTTCAGGAGTGGCCTGGCCATGCCAGGCTCACTTAGGACCCCCGCTGTGTGGGCACTGCCGTGTCCACTTCTTTCCTCTTGTGACACTAAGCCATCTGCATGTGTCTCTCGCTGGCACGCACCTTTCCGTAGGGAGATATCAAGAGCTGAAAGAATTGAATATCTTAAAAAGGCTTATAGTTAATGTAAAAATGACCCCTAAAAGCTCGGAGTGGCAGAGGAACTGTCAACACTTGCAATCAAACTTGTTTTTAAACCATAGAAGTGCATGATGGAATTTCATTGTTTTAATTTGCATCTTCCCGCTTACCTGAAAATTGGGCATCTTTTCAGCCACTTACTGGGCGTGACATTTGTATTGCTTTTGAAAAATGCCTGTTTTCACTGTCTGTCCCTTTAACATTTGCTACTGGTGTGTTTTGTCCTACTGAAGTTTTTCATTTTTAAGTAACCAAATTTATTAGTCTTTTTCCTTTCAGGAATTTGTGTTTTCATCCTTGATTTGAGGAGAGCTTCTCTACCTCAAGGATTTATATCTTCAACGCTACTTTCTTCTAATACTTTTTTTTTCTTCTAATACTTTATTCAAGGTTTCTTACTATTATTATTAGCTTTAGATGTACAAAACAACATAGTGATTAGACATTTACACATCTCACGAAGTGGTAACCCCAACAAGTCTCCTACTCATCTGACACCATACAT